>NC_140924.1:2284829-2299289 GCF_045865225.1 Trachurus japonicus | reverse complement strand
TGTATGAGCCATTTCTGTGTTTGGGGGTGTGTCTGTGAGGGGCCAGTAGGTGTCCTCAGTGCACCAGGAAGAGGGGTTACAAAGGTGGGAACTAGTGTTTCCGGGTTCAGGTGTTGCTAGTCGGAAGAGCTAACAGTTTTCGACCGCTCTGCTCCGCCACGCTACGGCAGGCGAGTCAGCTTGGGAAATGGTGCATGATGGACTTTTGTTCACACCGGTAATGGATGTTGCGTATGATCGTTATGGTGAGAAAAATAAAGAAGCATTGCAAAGTACCCAACCAGGAAGTCGTCTGTCTACTTCAGTGGCCGGCAAGCGCGTCAATCTTAAGTTAACCCGTTCTAGCAGCCCTCAGTGGCTTTAAGCTTTAGGTTTAGCCTCTACATTTAAGTCGAAAACTTGCTAATGATCGTGCTTCATCGCCCTGGAAAGAGAAGCCACAAGCATCTAATTACCGAACATTGCACCTACGTGAGCCTACCTGTTGTCATCCGAAGCGGCGAGAGGGCGCCGCTGCATGACAGGCATGAAGTCGACATCCGCTAACGCTGTTAGCACCCAGCACTCGCTTCGTTTGGAGCCACGCCAAGGCGAGGACACCGGGGACCGACCAGAGGTCGCCGTCGCATGCTAACGCTGTTAGCCACAGCATCTGCTTTGTTTGGAGCCACGCCAAGCCAGCGCGAGGACACCGGGGACCGGCCGGAGGACGCCGTCGCATGCTAACGCTGTTAGCATCCAGCACCTGTCGCCGTTGGAGCAGCTACACCGAGGACACCGGGAGCCGAGAGCTCCATACGCCGGCAGCGCAGCACAACCACAACGGGATCACCATGGCGCCCACCGTGAGTAGTAGCGCTACAAATTTATGAATGGCCATTTATGTTTTTGCGCACAGCTGTTTACTATATCCCAGGGGCGTAAATCCAATGCATTGGTGGTCAAAGAGGGAGGGTAATTAACTCGAACTTAAAAACTTTGTTTCTTGGGGAAAGCATCATGGATCAAACATCGGAAGAGCCCATTGAGGCCATCATGCATCCAGCTGAAATAAACATTAACAGTGATGGCGTTGGTGTGCTAAAAGACAAAGAAAAACGTGTTGTAACATTAACTGCAAAGGCTTTTGCCGAAAAGCTTGAAAGGTTGCAAAAAGCTCGGAAAGCTAAACTAAACAAAGCGGGTAAATTAAGAGAAGATATGCAAATGCTCATGCAAAACACGGATAAATTAAAGGTACAATATGTTCTTCATGATCTTGTTGATTTGTGTGATGAAGCCAAGGGTATTCATGGTTCTTTGATGGGTATTTTACCAGAGGATGAAAAAGAAAAACATGACATATGGTTCAAAGCAAAAATGATATGCAATGATGAATTTATTTCTAATGTGAACAAATGGTTATCAGGTGTTGAGCAAACATTACCAGGTGCTGCTCATACATTAAAGGTTTACAATGATGATGACAAAGATGATGTGAACCCAGAGGACAGTATTTCAAATGTGGCAAGCAAACACTCAAGCAGAAAAAGCTCAAGGAGTGGAAGGTCAAGCACCGCCTCTTCAACAAGAGTTAAAGCAGAGGCCGAAAGAGCTGCGTTGCTCGCTCAAGCTGCAGCATTACAGAAAATGCATGCTCTGGAGGAACAAGAACAACAGCTCAAAAGGAAAAAGGAACAGCTCGAGTTGGAAACCAAGCTAGCCGCATCCACTGCTAAGCTAGCAGTCTTGCAGGCCTCTGACATCCAAAGTGTTTCTAAGTCATCAACAAATGCAATGAATTCCTACCTGGACAAGAAAACCAAAACGACACTTACCAAGCTCAACCCAATGGCCAAGGCATACAGACCTGTAAATCAGAATAAACAGCTGTCACAGGATTGGTCATTGCCAACATTCAACCCAGCACCAGCCGCTATGCTAGCAAGGGAGGCTAGCCAGCAATGCACCAGTGGGTGGATGGATCCAAACGTGCAAGATGTTTATTCCACAACTCCATTAAATGCATCTACACAGCCTTTGGGACACACACTGTTGAACGCTCAGCCACTGGAAGAAAGACAATTTGGAAGCATTTGTGCTATAATGGAAAAGCAGAACGAAATAACATCAGCCCTCGTATACCAGCAACGTTTAATGCTATTGCCAGCAAGAGACATTCCCGTATTTGACGGAGACCCTCTTACGTTCATTTCCTTCCAGAGAGCATTCGAGCAAGGTGTGGAGCAGAAGGTCAGCAGAGGTGATTGTCTGTATTACCTCGAACAATTTACAAGAGGACAGCCACGGGAACTGGTTCGAAGTTGCCAGCATATGGCTCCAGAGTATGGTTATTCTCAGGCAAAACTGTTACTTCAACAACACTTCGGTAATGAGTTTAAGATCGCCACCGCATACATTGAAAAGGTCTTGGCCTGGCCTACAGTAAAGGCAGAGGATGTAAATACACTGCAAAACTATTCTCTGTTCACCGCGGTCATGTTGTAACGTCATGGAGAAGCTAAAGTACGTTCGAGAATTGGATATTCCAACTAACATGAGAGCTGTCATGTCTAAATTGCCATACAAACTGAGGGAGCGGTGGAGGATCGTCGCACATGACATATTGGAAAATTCTGGACAAAGAGCAATTTTTAAAGACCTGGTTGCATTTATTGAAAAACAGGTTAAAATCATATCTGACCCTCTTTTCGGCGACATTCGTGATGTGGCATCTGGATCATCTAGCATCAAAGCCATCAGCAGGATGAAATCGCAACCACTAAACAAAATCAGAGGAAATAGTTTTGCCACCACAATTGTACCTGTGCAATCAGCTGAGAGCTCCAGGGATTTAAAGGGAGGTACATCATCACATGGCTCTTTAATGAAGTCAACCTGTGTGTTTTGTTCTGGAAATCATTTATTGGAAAAATGTCAACAGTTTACAAGAAAGAAGCACAGAGATAGAATAAGCTTCCTAAAGGAACAGGGGCTTTGTTTCGGCTGTTTATGTGCTGGGCACTTGAGCCGACAGTGCGACAAACGTTTGGTCTGCAGGGTTTGTGGCCAGAATCATCCCAGTGTGCTCCATGTTGACAAAAGGGACAAAGACAGAGCGAATTCAAGGTTCAAGGAGCCTGTGACATCAGCATCTCATCAAACATGTGGACATACAGGGGCCGGAGACGATCGCTGTTTTCTTTCCATCCTTCCAGTCCAAGTTAAGTCTGTCAAAGGTGATCGTGTAATCAGCACATACGCTTTTTTGGATCCTGGCAGCACAGCCACCTTTTGTTCGGAGCACCTCATGCAAAGACTCAACATTGCTGGTCGACGAACCAGTTTTCTCCTTCAAACCATGGGACAGGAAAGGGTCGTCCCAGCTTATTCACTGTCTAGCCTGGAGGTATCTGGCTTGGAAAACAACCTTTTCTATAAACTGCCTGAAGTCCTGACTCAGAAGAAGATGCCTGTAAGTCTGGACAACATTGTGAAGGAAGAGGATCTGGCAAAATGGCCATACCTGTCAGAGGTAAAAATCCCCAGTTTAATGGCTAACGTCGATTTGTTGATTGGTAGCAACGCTCCCAGGATGTTGGAGCCCTGGGAGGTCGTAAAATAGCCAAGGGGAAGGCCCATACGCTATAAGAACAGCGCTGGGTTGGGTCATTAATGGTCCTGTGCATGGAAACGGCAGCAGCTTGGAAGTCAAGCACCCTTCAGTAAGCGTCAACAGGATTTCGGTGAGCCGGTTGGAACAAATGTTGAGTGAGCAGTACAACCATGACTTTAACGAGAGAGCCACAGAGGAGAAGGGACTCTCAAGAGAGGACGTTAAGTTCATGGAGATGGCGGAAAATTCTGCATCGCTCAACAAAGGTCACTACAGCTTAAGGCTGCCCTTTAAGAAGGACGTCGTGTCTCTGCCCAACAACTTCTCTGTGGTGAAACAAAGGTTGCTGAGTCTGAAGAGGAAGTTCCTTAAGAATGAGGAGTTTTATGAGGAGTATAAAACCTACCTGGATGGGATGATCAGCAAAGGTTATGCAGAACAAGTACCTGCACAGCAGCTTGAAAGGGCCAGTGGCAAGATTTGGTATCTCCCCCACCACGGCGTATATCATCCAAGGAAGAAGGCTCTGCGGGTGGTTTTCGACTGTGGTGCGGCATTCAAGGGAACATCACTGAATAAGCAGCTCTTGCAAGGCCCAAATCTTACAAGTACATTGCTTGGAGTCCTCATAAGGTTCAGACAGGAACCAGTGGCAATTATGGGCGACATACAATCAATGTTCCACCAGGTCAAGGTCGTGGAGGAGGACAGAGATTTTTTGCGTTTCTTGTGGTGGCCAAACGGAGATTTAACCAAGCAGGTGGCCGAGTTTCGGATGACTGTTCATCTGTTCGGCGCGGTGTCCTCTCCAAGCTGTGCCAGCTTCGCTTTGAGAAAAACAGCAGAGGACAATCAGTCCGACTTTCCAGCTGCGGTGGCTCAAACAGTCAAGGAAAACTTTTACGTTGACGATTGTCTGAAGAGCATGGGCTCTGAAGAGGAAGCCAGTACCATGGTCAAGGATCTGATGTCGCTCTGTCAAAGGGGAGGTTTCACACTCACCAAGTGGATCGGCAACAATCGCACCATGCTGCAAACTCTGCCAGAGGAACACAGAGCTAAAGAGCTGAGTGAGCTTAACCTGGATAGGGATAAACTTCCAGTGGAGAGAGCTCTCGGCCTGCAGTGGTGTGTTGAGACAGATGCATTTAACTTCAGGATGGAGATCCAGCAAAAGACTTGCACCAGAAGAGGAATGTTATCTGTCTCCAGTTCGGTGTACGATCCTCTCGGATTTCTTGCACCAGTTGTTTTGCCCGCCAAAATCATGATGCAGGAGCTTTGTAGGAGGAAAGTTGGATGGGATGAGACCATACCCCAGGACATTTTGCATCAGTGGACTAGATGGATGGAGGACCTGGATGCGCTGTCTGAGTTTAAGGTTGAGAGGTGTGTTAAACCTAAGGGCTTTGGACATCCTACGCATGCTCAGCTACATCATTTTTCGGATGCCAGCGAAGCAGGGTATGGAGCCGTCACTTACCTCAGGATTCAGAACAACAGAAATGACATCCATGTTGCATTCCTACTGGGAAAGGCGAGAGTTACACCTTTAAAGACCATCACTATTCCTCGGCTGGAGTTGACTGCTGCAGTTCTGGCGGTTCGTGTTGACCTCATGCTGAAAGCAGAGTTAAGCTCCAGCTTCAAGAGTCAGCGTTCTGGACGGATAGCACCTCGGTGCTGAAATATATCAGAAATGAGGACAAGCGCTTCCATACGTTTGTGGCCAATAGGATTTCGGCTATCAGAGGAGCCACTAAAGCTACGCAGTGGCGGTATGTAAGCACTAAGGAAAACCCCGCCGATGTTGCATCCAGAGGGGCAAGAGTTGGAGAGTTCATACAAAGCAACAGTTGGATGAAGGGTCCAAGCTTCTTGTGCAGACCGGAGGACGAGTGGCCAGCAAGTGTTGTAGAGACTGTGATAGCTCTAGATGACATAGAGGTAAAAAAGGAAGCCATGGTGAATGTCATCCATGTGGAAGATTCGCCTGGGGCCACTGGACGGCTGATGGCATATTTTTCAGATTGGATGAAGCTGAAAGTGTCTGTCGCCTGGTTTCTTAAGCTGAAGGGCGTTCTCTTGGAAAGGCAGAGCAGGAGGAGACAGGCAGACGCCTCCAATTCCACCAAATCAAGACCTCAGTCACCAGCAGGACAAGTTCTGTCGGCAAAGGATCTCTGGGAGGCGGAGCTTGCTATCATCCAGTACTCCCAGGAACAAGGATTTGCAGAGGAGATTGCTGCACTGTCATCTGGTGGAGCTACTGTGAGCAGGCAGAGTGTTATCTACAGGCTGGATCCATATCTGGACAAGGGGGTTTGAGAGTTGGAGGGCGGCTGACGAGAGGCTCCTTGCCGGAGGAAACAAAACATCCACTTATCCTCCCCAAGGATCAGCAGGTTGCCACTCTCATTATAAAGTACATTCACAAGCAGCTTGGTCACAGTGGCCGTAATCACACGCTGTCTACAATGAGAAGAAAGTATTGGGTCACAAGCGCCAACGCAGCCGTGAGAAAGGTCATAACGGAATGTGGTTTCTGCAGGAGGTACAATGGAAGAGCGATGGAGCAAAAGATGGCAGATTTGCCAAAGGAAAGGATTCTGCCGGACCATCCACCATTTACCAATGTCGGGGTCGACTATTTCGGACCTATTGTTGTGAGTAAAGGAAGAGGAACAGCTAAACGTTATGGTGTGATTTTCACCTGTCTCGCCTGCAGAGCTGTCCACTTGGAAGTGGCTAATTCTTTGGATACAGATGCATGTATTAATGCCCTTCGCCGTTTCATCTGCAGGAGAGGTCAAGTCACTCTCTTCCGATCCGACAACGGGACCAACTTCATCGGAGCAGAGAGAGAGTTAAGGGAGGCTCTGGCGTCATTGAATCATGGGCAAATTCAAGGAGCTTTGCGGAAAGATGGAGTTAATTGGTGTTTCAATGTACCAGCAGGTTCACATCATGGTGGAGTCTGGGGGCGGGTTATCCGCATCGTGAGGAGGATTTTGAGTTCCGTGCTTAAACAGCAGAGATTGGACGACGATGGGCTTCAAACTGTAATGTGCGAAGCCGAGGCCATTTTGAACGACCGGCCCATCACCAAACTCTCGGACGATCCAAACGATCTGGAGCCGCTCACTCCCAATCATATTCTGCTCCTTAAAGGGAAACCGTCTTTACCCCCTGGACTGTTTGAACCACATGATCTCTATGTAAAAAGAAGATGGAGACAGGTTCAATACATATCCGACCTTTTCTGGAAACGATGGGTACGGGAGTACTTACCTTTGTTGCAGGAGAGGCAAAAATGGAACCAGGAAAAGAAGAATCTCAAGCCTGGGGATATTGTGGTCATAATGGATACTACAGCTCCACGAGGTTCATGGCCACTAGGAAAGGTCTTGGAGGCTTTTCGTGACAAGAGGGGACTGGTGCGCTCAGTGCGTCTGCAGACAAAGTCCAGTGTTATTGAGCGTCCTGTGACAAAACTTTGTTTGCTGCACGAGGTTAAAGAGTAATAGGTCTATGGGCTTGAATGAGTTACATGAAACTATATTGGGTAAATTGTGCTTATTGTATTCATTTTTTTTATGGCTCATTAATGTGTATTTGGAAAGAATTGTATGTCTGTTAGCCATTACAATAGGGGCCGGTATGTATGAGCCATTTCTGTGTTTGGGGGTGTGTCTGTGAGGGGCCAGTAGGTGTCCTCAGTGCACCAGGAAGAGGGGTTACAAAGGTGGGAACTAGTGTTTCCGGGTTCAGGTGTTGCTAGTCGGAAGAGCTAACAGTTTTCGACCGCTCTGCTCCGCCACGCTACGGCAGGCGAGTCAGCTTGGGAAATGGTGCATGATGGACTTTTGTTCACACCGGTAATGGATGTTGCGTATGATCGTTATGGTGAGAAAAATAAAGAAGCATTGCAAAGTACCCAACCAGGAAGTCGTCTGTCTACTTCAGTGGCCGGCAAGCGCGTCAATCTTAAGTTAACCCGTTCTAGCAGCCCTCAGTGGCTTTAAGCTTTAGGTTTAGCCTCTACAACGTTAATCCAGCAAAGCCTGTTAGAAGTGAGTGAGAGGAAAGGTACAGTAAGTAGAAATTTGATAAAGAGGTTTTGTTACCTCTTGTGCATGTCAAGGACTGACTGGCGGAGAAAGCTGGTGTTGGTCTGGGCCTGCTCAAAGACCAGAGCTATGCGGCACTCTGGAAAGAGGAGACACCATTATTAAGATCTGGAAACAGAGGAAATAAAACGTATAATAATACATATAAACAAACAAACAAAATAAGTGTACACCTGCTGGCAACTGGACACACACATTTAATTTCTCAGTGAGGTAGCTTTATTTTGCCCAGCTGTGTTGCAGAAAAACTATTTTGCTGTTCACGATGTGAAATAAGATTGCTATAGCTCAGAGCATGATGGGAAAACAATCAAATACTGACAGACCTCTTGTTTGGTTGCGACAGTCACGCTAGATGCTGAAATGGTATGGATTAACTTTAACCTTAGAATAAAACTCTTTTTTCCCTTTTTGAGCACTGTAAATCTTTGTGGATGAAATCTGTTTTTCAAGTGTTGAAACTTAAAAAAAATAAAAATAAAAATACTGGTAAACAGAATTTTGTATGATGTGTATCAGGGTATGAGGTGAACCTATGACATGCAAGTATTTACTGACCAAAACATGACATATTTGCCAGGAGCCTTCTATGAGCAGATTATACTTTACATAGATGCAGATGGTGCAGCATGCTCTGTATGACACCTTTTTTTAACCTGCCATCCCACCATATCTCAATGGCCACTTAGGTAGGAACAGTCCAGTATAGTGAAGTTACAGCTGAAATTCAGACCATGGTGTCAGTCACATAGAGTTAGCAGCAATAATGCCAGGCTGGTGTTGGGTGGCACATAGGTCTGGCCTGGGGCGATGTGTGAAGCCACCCTGATGCTATGTCAGGCACAAAAGTTCACCCACTCTCAGACTACCTTTGTTTGCTGATGAAAGAGAGGACAGGGTGAGGACGAATACCTTCAAAGGTATTTCACAAAAGTGAAAAACCTTTGAAGGTGTAAAGAGCTGAAAGCGATTTGGGGCAGGTTATTATTTATTTAAACAGTCATGAAGAGGGGAAAAGGCCTCCTCTTATAATTGAGAAGTGGAGGGCAAGCTTTGACTACTCTTTTACCTTGAGTGTGAAAAAATGTTCAGGAGTTCTGTCAAGACTTCTCCAAGAAAAAAAAAATCAAAGGATTGGTTTAGGTTTTGTCACAGAGGTTACTTCAGTGAAAATATCCATAGTAACTCTTGTGTTACTTTCATTTCTGCATTAAGAAAACAGAGGGAGACTCCCTTTACATTCAGAGTAACTAAGATAAGAATCCTTTCTAGCTTTTTAAAACATTACACTACATTTATCCTACAAGCAGTACTATCTGTTCTCACTGAAATGTGTAAATAACCCCCGTTACATTTATTTTATGAGTCATGACAATTTAAAATGTTTCAGAAAACAAAGAACGCAGTGTGATTTCATTAACTTTATGAAGTCAGACGCTTAAGACATTAAATGTTTTGAGGGACTAGTTCTCTATTTTATGGATAGTAACATCGGCATCAATTGTTTTTATTTTTAAGAGCACCTACATTCAGTGATAATGGTAAAGGGTTCTGAGCATCACACATTGTACAATTAAGAAAATGAACACAGCCTTTTTTTTCTTTTACAGACAACCCCAGCTGACATTTTATCTTCTGCCAGCTGATAACCACAGACTGTTTTCATTAATAGTAGATGCAGATAGATTAGCAGTAGATTAGACTTTCTTTGTGAGGTTTTCATTGGGGTTTTACAATAAGTACAGTTGTTTGTGTTGCTAGTGTCATCTCTGAACAAAACCATAGCTATTACTACTAGTAGTATTCAGCATGCTGTGAATTGTTAGGCCTGACATCTCATATTTTAGAAACAAATTCATATACAAAACAAATTCATATAAAAGTGCTCTCAGCTCCTTTTAAGAACCATGCAGGGAAAATGCAGTACATTGGTGTACAGTACCTGATAGACTGAGGGAAACAAGTTTGGCAGGTTGGATGTTTGCCAGGAAGCGCTCCATCCCCAGGTAAATAAAGGCACTACATCTGTTAAGCAGCTGCTCTATCTCAGGCAGACTGGACAGATAGAAAAGTGATGGCAGAGCAGAAGAGTTGAGAGGTTAAGTGTATGGGAATGGAATAAATTCAATGGATGTTCAAAATCCAGCAAAAGACATGCTGCATTGCATCAATTTACTCTACTTTAATGTTCTTACCTGGGTGTTTGTTTGCTGCCCATGAAACCCTCCCACAGATTTGTGAAATGTTTACTGTGGGTTTCTAAAATCTCATTCATCCTCGTGCTCAGACTGGTACCTTCTGTGTAACACACAGACAACACCGTACACATATCAATAATAAAACTGCGTGAAGGATATTTTGAAATCCCGAATGCAAAGAAGATCCTGTACAGAACCAGCTGCTAGCTGAAATACAGTACATTTGCCCCTGCAGAACCAGGCTGAGTCTCTGAGGGACTTCCTGTGGTAACACTCTGGTCCAGTGCACACCACCCATTCAGCCACAGAAGTAAAAGCAGCTTGAACTATACTGTATTGTAACTCATCATAAGTAACAGCCATTTATATCAGCCACAGAGCAGCACATCTCCATCCCTCCATACATTTACTCACCAAAGATGCCTTCATTGTAAGGGTCAACAATATCTTTAGAGGTGTGTTAAGATCTACAAGAAACTCTATGCTAGGACCCAAATTAGATATAGTACTTGACACAAGTTATTTTAGAAGGATAACCTCAAAAAAAGATACATTTGAAGTTCCGTGTGTCAACTGGGATGGTGTCTAAAGTTGAGGCACGGTTGGCAGGTATCTGGAGAAATAAAGCATATTAAGTTGTTACAGTTCAAACCAAGCATCGTCTCAAACATGAACTATACTGTATACAGTCGAAGAATAAATAAATACATTGTCTCTAAGACATATAAATAGCAGATGCAACAGAGATATGAGAGTGGATTTTAAGACAGAGCAAAAGAAACTGAAGCAGAGGAAAGGGTTAGTGGAATAGACAGTGATGTATGAAAGCTAGAAATAGGATTGTTATGAAAACACATTAGGTAATTTACTGAAAAAACACAGTTAAAAGAAAGGCGTGAGGAACTGAAATAACTGCCGCTGCTGTCATCAGGTAAGTCATTCTGTTGTCTGTATCTAGCAGGCCCAGATTCATTTACTGAACTCACCACTTTGATGGCTTGGCTTTGATCTGCCTTCCCCTTAGTTCCTTTACCGCTTTTGGTCTCCTTTTTGTTGTCATTTTCAGCTGCCACAAACAGGAAACAGAGTTATTTTGTTTACAGCTGTTGGTGGGGTAGATTTCACGGCATTTGGACTGAGAACAAAAAAAAAAAAATGTCAAAAACACAACAAAAAACACATATCTGCAAAATTATAGGTAACAGAGATCTAAAAGTTTCCCCATGGCCATAACATCTATTATCTCATGGAAATGAAAGCACTGACCATTAATTAAAAGAAAAATAAGCAAGTCAACAGTGATCTTCTTGTCTTATAGTAAGTACATAGCTTTGGAATAGTGATTTTCTTTTAGGTTGTACAGTTTATTTAGTTTATACGTTTTTGGATGCTGATGCTTGGATAAATCCTCTTATACACTTTTGTTCTCTTGAGTCTGTTGTTTTATTTCTCTGGCTGACAACAAATATGACCTTTGGCCACAACATACTTATGTTACCCCTGGACAATGAAAGCTGCAGTGTGTTATATATTAGACTCTCCACAGATGTCCACATAAGCCACTGCCTGCTACCAGGATGTGAATTGAACTTTCTGTCCTGAACAAATAGCATTCCTATCCTATGGATGGCTGCCTGCAGTCTAATCCTGGCATCAAGATACTTTTGCAACCACAGGTTATTATTTAGCAAAATTAGATGGGGAATTATATGACACAAACATCCAGTTTATACACAAAAACCAGGCTGAGAAAGTTGCGTTCGATTTAAATTTCCTTGAGATGATAAATAACGTTATCCACTGCTCAATGGATTGTTTTCTTGACAGCTTCGTTGAAAACAAATGCACATGGCTGGGAGGAGGGTTAGCAAAACAGTGGAAAAGCGACCATACTTGCATTGTTCCCCTTTAAGTTGCATGTTAATGGAGATGATTGTGGATTTCAGATATCTGTTTATATGTGTCATTATTACCTTTATCCAGTCCTTCTCTGTTCAGTCGACTGTGGAGAAGCTGGAGGGAAAAGTCTCGTGACACAGAGCTTAGACCTTCCTCCTGCAGAAGTGACAAAGACTCCAGTGGCAACTCCATTAATTTCTTGTCTGCCAGCAACACTAGGTACTCTCCTGGTTCTGGTAATTGATTGGTAGTAGCTGCATAGACACACATACATAAAAGTACAATGATTTTCACATACTGTGTATTTGAAGACAACGTAAGATGTTCATGTACGAATGTACAATAACCTTTAAAGAAGACATATTATGTTCCTTTTCCACAAATTAAAATAGTTCCCAGGTGTCTGTGTCATACTTCGGTCAAATTACCCCAAGGATCAAACGTCACATCACTTTTTTTCATCCACTCAAAACAGCCCTGTTCAGAACGGCTGGTTTCAGTATCTGTCCCTTTAAATGCAAATGAGCCACTGCTTGTGTGTGTAAGTCAAGATGTTTCACTTTAAATCATATGAATAGCAACAACATGTGCTTGAGGGGGATGAACAGTGGGTTGCATGAATAGAAACCAATGGGTTGTCAGAAAGAAATAACAGCAGACAGTGATCCACTTGTTTGTAGAGATAACCAGAAGTCACGAAGAGTGTCACAGACAAGTAAGGGCCAACCCAACATACACTTACTGGAGCTCCCTTTTTCATCTTTATCTTTGGTTTTGCTCATCTCAAGAAATGGCACTGATGCAGCTTGGAGCCTGAAGCAGATGAGGAAAGGAAAGGATCAGTTGGGAGATACTTGATGTCTGACAACAACATAAGTGCCATGACAATGTCCCTTTCAGTGGCAGATTTCTTAAACTTAAACCTCTTTACATCAAAATAGTGAAGATTAAAGTATTTTTTGGATGAGGGAAATAAATTAAATGAGATGTGCAGTGGATAATATGCAGAATCTAATGATATATACAATACTTTACCTTAAGCATGACAAGTCAAACTGTGTGAGCAGTGGATTCAAATAGTGTTCCATATCTTGTACAATTTTCCTGAAGTGGAGTGTTAACTTTTCATCACCAGCTGTTTTCTGTGTAGGGGAACAAAAAAACAACAACCCAAAAAACAAAACAGTAAGTTTAAGCAGCTGTGTTTTGGTATTTATTGTGCCAGGTGATTCATTACATTCATAAACAGAAAAACAGCGCCCCCCTGTGTCCTGAGTAAGTAAAAAGAAAAACATGAGATGATAATTGCAATGGAGTGAGGTAATTTATCAGACTCACAGTGGGTAATGTTAACAGAATGAAAGAAGGGCAGAGATGTCAATTGGACATACACAAGGAAAAACCTGATCAGAGGCCTCCATCCTGCCCTCAGCACCATGACAACAGGCGTCCTTGAGGAGGGCTTGTCTTGTCTGCTGCCCAAAGGCCCGGGTCTGCTCCCTCAGTGCCAGAAGAGCCTGCGGGCAAACTGAAACCTTGGCCACCCTCGAGCAGGTCAGGGTACCTGCATCAACGGAACAGACACACAATCAGACATACATATTCACAGACATATACAGGCCTTTTAATTGGTCCCTATGAGCTCCCTCCGCCTCCTCTTCCTTTTGTAAAATCTCCCTGTCTCCCTGTCTCTTCCACCACCACCTATTTTTTCAGTTTTATGAATTTGTATTCATTATCTGTAAATGAGTCCAGATAGGAGCCAACTGCCTTCAACTGTTACGTGAGAAGGTAATACATGTTGTTTAAACTCAGTGATGATTTATGACAGCTGGTGGTTCCTGTCAGACCAGCAGCAGAGTGGTCAAAGTAAGATGCGTTAATCTGAATTTACATGGGGATAATTTCATTCATTGTGCTCCATTTACATGCTGACTGTTTGTGTGATTAAGACCATATTCCCAAGAGTTGTGAAACAAATTAGATGCAGGATAAAAAATACCTAAATGCAGTAAATGTTATGTTTGGAATTGCCCACACCTTCAATAGCATTAGGGAGCCTGAATGATCATTGTGTTGTAAACATGCACCAAGTACCAAACCTGAAACTTGTGTCTTTCCTTTCTGATTTTCTGTAGTTTTGGTTTCATAGAAGGCCCCAAAAAGCTCTGACCTAAAAATGACACACACCAACACAAGGACCTTTAGACTTGTATACTGCAAAAAGGGGATAAGAAAGTGAAAGACATAAGGACAATATAGACATTACCCATCTTGAGAGTGCTGAAGCAGCAGGATTTTCAGATTGGATGGGAGCTCTGCAAGGATGTTCAAGTGGTTGGGATTGACAGTCAGCTGACTGAAGGCCTGGAAACCAAAAAGGTATTTCAAGATGACAACATTTCAGGAGAAAGTAAAATAATGGTCCTCGATGTTTGATTACAGAATGAAAAAAACTTGTTGAAATGATTTTGAAAAGGAAATTGTAATATATTAAACCATAACATGATTAAGTAACTCCATATTGTCAGATAAAATGTTAATAATCCATTCTTTAGAATATAGAGGATCTTTTCAATTAAATTGCTTCTTGAGATTCAGTTGTTTGTGTTGACATACTGAGACAAAAGTTCGACTG
>NC_140924.1:2204039-2284729 GCF_045865225.1 Trachurus japonicus | reverse complement strand
GTCCAGATCAAAAACCACTGTACAAATCTGGACTAGATTAATCTACAGGCCCTGAAGGTTCATTCAGACAGTGTTTCTGATCTGTGAAACCTTTATTCTATTTGTGAAAATGCAATAAAGGCACATTTCACTGTTTTCTCAGCATATAGACCAAATTAGACCAGGTCCAGATCAAAAACCACTACTTCTCAAATCTGGATTAGATTATCCTAAAGAGGCTAAACATTCATTATAATCTAGGCCAGATTTGAGAAGTCTAGGTACCGTGGTTTTTGACCTGGGCCAGGTCTAATGTGGTCTATATGATGAGAAAATGGTGTAATGAATATTTAGCCTCTGCAAAATAATCTAATCCAGATTTGAGAAATCTAGGCATAGTGGTTTTTGATCTGGACCTGGTCTAATTTGGTCTAAATGCCGAGAAAACAGTGAAATGTGCCTCTATTGCATTTTCACAAATAGAATAAAGGTTTCACAGATCAGAAACACTGCCTGAATGAATCTTCAGGGCCTGTAGATTAATCTAGTCCAGATTTGAGAAGTCTGAGTACAGTGGTTTTTGATCTGGACCTGCATAGAAATTGACCAATGGGCGCCACGCATCCCGCCTGGCTCCCATTGGCTCGTACCCTCCATCCAATCCCCTCCTCGACCCGCCTCGTCCCTACCCCCTTCCGCTTAGAAACTACAAGTAGTTGTAACCGCTCTGAGCTGCTTAGCCACAGACACATGAACCCAGGAATTCAGCACCTGCTGAACCACTACTTCTCAAATCTGGATTAGATTATCCTAAAGAGGCTAAACATTCATTATAATCTAGGCACGATTTGAGAAGTCTAGGTACCGTGGTTTTTGACCTGGGCCAGGTCTAATGTGGTCTATATGATGAGAAAACGGTGTAATGAATGTTTAGCCTCTGCAAAATAATCTAATCCAGATTTGAGAAATCTAGGCATAGTAGTTTTTTTTTTGATGAGGGGATTGGATGGAGGATCCGATCCCCTCGTCTTCCCTGCTCCTCCTCGACCCGCCTCGTCCCCACCCCCTTCCACTTAGAAACTACAAGTAGTTGTAACCGCTCTGAGCTGCTCAGCCACAGACACATGAACCCATGAATTCAGCGCCTGACCGGGGTTTCTCTGCACCGCGGAGCGACTGGCCCCGGTCTTCCTGCTCCTCTTCCCCAGACACAGCACCATGTGCCCGGTCACCCAGCGAGAGCAGTCTCCCTGTAGGGGAGCGTATCTATGCTCCCCGGGTCCTATGTTCCTCTATAGACCCTCTTTTTGAAAATGGGTCCTATGTTCCCCGTTTTTACCAAAAAGAGTCTTATGTTCCCCGGTCGCAATACATACTGGGGAACATAGGACCCTTTTTCTGAAGAAAGGTCCTATGTTCCCCGCTGTTGCTGGTCGATTGACTCTCTCTCTACTTATCTGGACTCTCTCTCTATCTGGCCTGTCTAGCCTCTACCTGGTCTTTTTACTAAACTTAAAGTTGTTGTTTTTTAAAATTTCCCGGGGGAGCAGAGGTCGGTATCTTGTCACCTTTTTTACTCCTAATGATTGATTGATTGATTCTCTCTTTCTTCCTGTCTGTTGCCATAGAAACAGGATCACACCAAGGAGAAACCACACAGCTGTAATGGGTGTGGGAACACGTTCAGGACCTCAGTTCATCTGAACGCTCACCGCCGGCGGCGCCAATGTGGACAGGCGGCGTACAGGTGTGAGCAGTGTGGCAGATCATACGCTGACTTGTCCGGACTGAAAATTCATCAGCGCATTCACACCGGAGAGAAACCGTACAGCTGTGAGCAATGTGAGAAGGCGTTCACTACCTCCAGTAAGTTAGCGCTCCACCAGCGCGTCCACACCGGAGAGAGGCCGTACAGCTGTGAGCTGTGTGGGAAGGCGTTCGCTATCTCCAGTCGGTTAACGGCCCACCGGCGCATCCACACCGGAGAGAAGCCGTACAGCTGTGAGCAGTGTGGGAAGGGGTTCGGTACCCCTGGAGATTTAAAAGTCCACCAGCGCTTCCACACCGGAGAGAAACCGTACAGCTGTGAGCAGTGTGGGAAGGCGTTCGCTGACTCCAGTGGGTTAACGGTCCACCGGCGCGTCCACACTGGAGAGAAACCGTACAGCTGCGAGCAGTGTGGGAAGGCATTCGCTCAACCCGGACAGTTAACAGTCCACCAGCGCATCCACACCGGAGAGAGGCCGTACAGCTGCGAGCAGTGTGGGAAGGCGTTCGCTGACTCCAGTAGGTTAACGGTCCACCAGCGCGTCCACACCGGAGAGAGGCCGTACAGCTGCGAGCAGTGTGGGAAGGCATTCACTACCTCCAGTCGGTTAGCGGTCCACCAGCGCGTCCACACCGGAGAGAAACCGTACAGCTGTGAGCAGTGTGGGAAGGCGTTCGCTACCTCTGGAAAGTTAAGAGTCCACCAGCGCGTCCACACCAGAGAGAAACCGTACAGCTGTGAGCAATGTGAGAAGGCGTTCACTACCTCCAGTAAGTTAGCGCTCCACCAGCGCGTCCACACCGGAGAGAGGCCGTACAGCTGTGAGCAGTGTGGGAAGGCGTTCGCTACCTCTGGAGAGTTAGCGATCCACCAGCGCGTCCACACCGGAGAGAGGCCGTACAGCTGTGAGCAGTGTGGGAAGGCGTTCGCTATCTCCAGTCGGTTAACGGCCCACCGGCGCATCCACACCGGAGAGAAGCCGTACAGCTGTGAGCAGTGTGGGAAGGGGTTCGGTACCCCTGGAGAGTTAAAAGTCCACCAGCGCTTCCACACCGGAGAGAAACCGTACAGCTGTGAGCAGTGTGGGAAGGCGTTCGCTACCTCCGATGTGTTAGCGAAACACAGACGAATCCACACCGGAGAGAAACCGTACAGCTGTGAGCAGTGTGGGAAGGGGTTCGCTACCTCCGAGGTGTTAGCGAGACACCGACGAGTCCACACCGGAGAGAGGCCGTACAGCTGTGAGCAGTGTGGGAAGGCGTTCTCTTGCTCCGGAGAGTTAACGGTCCACCGGCGCATCCACACTGGAGAGAAACCGTACAGCTGTGAGCAGTGTGGGAAGGCGTTCACTCGCTCCAGTGGGTTAGCGGCCCACCGGCGCATCCACACCGGAGAGAAACCGCACAGCTGTGAGCAGTGTGGGAAGGCGTTCAGCAGTTCCAGTATTTTAGCAATCCACCGGCGCATCCACACCGGAGAGAGGCCGTACAGCTGTGAGCAGTGTGGGAAGGCGTTCACTAACTCCTATGGGTTAACAGTCCACCGGCGCATCCACACCGGAGAGAAACCGTACAGCTGTGAGCAGTGTGGGAAGGCGTTCACTTACTCCAATGGGTTAGCGGCCCACCGGCGCATCCACACCGGAGAGAAACCGTACAGCTGTGAGCAGTGTGGGAAGGCGTTCACTTACTCCAATGGGTTAACGGCCCACCGGCGCATCCACACCAGAGAGAGGCCATACAGCTGCAAGCAGTGTGGGAAGGCTTTCACTCAATCCGGACAATTAACGGCCCACCGGCGCATCCACACCAGAGAGAGGCCATACAGCTGCAAGCAGTGTGGGAAGGCTTTCACTCAATCCGGACAATTAACGGTCCACCAGCGCAGCCACACCGGAGAGAAACCGTACAGCTGAGTCCGTTCTTGTACACACTTTACACAAACGACTGTCTCAACCCATACCCCATAACCGAATACTTCAAATACTCTGTACGCTGTGACTGAGTCCTGGTCCGAGAGAAGAGCCAATATGGCAGTGTCATCAATCACTCTGTTGCCCATTTTTCCCAGTGGTGCAAGGACAATCATCTCCTCTTCAATGGCACCAAAACCAAAGAACTCATTTTTGACAACCGTAGAAAAACCACTCCTCATCATGAACCCATATACATTGACAACCAACCGGTGGAGATTGTGGACAGTTTCAGATACCTCGGGATCACACTGCCAGCAGAGAACCCACATCATCCGTAAACTCAGGTCATTGTCCATCAAACCACCCCTTCTGCTTCTTCTGTACCGCAGCATCATTGAGTGTTCTGTGATGACACTAGCGTTGAAACCAGTTAATTTGTTCTCCTTCTACGTCTCAACTGTCCACTGCATTGGCTGCCATGTTATTAAAACAAGATGTAAACATTTAGGAAGTGCAGGGTAAAATATCAACATCAGTATAAGGACATATTTTGACTTATACTTGTCTGAATGAGATTAGTGTTGCAGTGTTGAACAGCCAGTCCTCAACACTCATGTGTTGTATTGTTTTGATTTTTGTTGATAGTAATGAAACCTCTTAGAATTCATAAGTTGCAGTTCAGCATTTATTGACCAAACTGACCCGCATCAGATGCTGAAGTGAAGAAGGTAAAATTGCACTGCTTTGGCAGTAATCCTAAGTCTAAGTGGAGTGAAACACTTGTCTTATGTTTGATGTTTGGAACTGTATTTGACCTGTTGTGTCCTTGTACTGAATGTGAGGAAGAGAAGCATTAACCCCGTGGTACGAAGGGTTAACACATGGAGAGAGTACATGTTTATGCTTTCACTTTAAGTAGTAGTAAAGATTAGTCTCATGTTTTAACTAACCTCTCATGTGTCTTATATTTTTGACTAACCCATTGAGTTTAAAGACAACTGAAACTTGTAAGCAAACCCTATAGATTTGTGTTGCGCTTAGTTCATAATGCAGTAAATACCAGTAACATGTTTGTTCACTCAGAGGCAAGTTGAGGACACACAGCCACTGAGAGAGGTAAACATCTTCAAGGCCGAAGGGGGGAGAGGATGAGAGGCCTACTGAATGAGACATTGTGCTGAATTACGGCTCTGCACTCTCTGACCTAGGGCAGATAAGATACAACAGTGTAGGGAGGTTTCTGTTGTCTTTCAGGTCCAGAGGTTCGTGTGCTGGGAAGATGGGACCAACCTGTGACAGCCTGAGTGCACCAACGAAGGGAGGGCTAAAGTCTAAACCACAGCACCTCCCCACCTATTTTGACCAATAAGAATGAATTACACACACATAGTGTGAAGTATTAAAAATCAATGTAACGTCTTTGTCTTGGGCAGATGACAGAGAATTCTGGCTCTCTTGGGATGGTGATTGCAGCTAACTGCTTGCAGACTGCAATTTCCTGAACAGGAGAGTTTTTTTGTATCTGACCCTTTTGATGATCCATTTTAATAAATAGTTAACTGGAAAGTCGTTGTTTGTCCTCTCAGAATAGTTATTTTCATCATCAATTAATCTGTTGATTATTTAAACGATTAATCAATTAGTTGTTTGGTCAATAAAATGTTGAAAAATATCAGTGTTTCCCAAACCACCAGATGACGTCCTCAAATGTCTTGTTTTGTCCACAAACCAAAGAGAGACTCAGTTTATTGTCATAAAGGAACAAAGAAACCAGAAATATTCACATTGAAGAAGCTGGAATCACAGAATCTGGACTTTTTTTCTTTATAAACTCTTAAAATTGATTATTGATTAAAAGCTTAGAATGAGTTGTTTACAAATACACAGGTGGTGGTGCACCCACCGGAGCTGAAGAACTTTACTTTGACCACAAGGGTGCAGTACCTTTTCATTTTGTTTGCTGAACACCCAGCAGCTGCCCAGCTGCCTGAAATGAAGGGTGGTTAGTTTGAGTTGGATGGTGGCGGCAAGGCAAGGCAATTTTATTTGTATAGCCCGTTTTTACAAACAGTTTGACTCAAAGGGCTTTACATGGCATCATAACAACATCCTCTGTCCTTAGATCCTCACATCGACTGAGGAAAAACTCCATGGAAAACCCTTTTAACAGGGAAAAATCGGTGGTGGTGCAGGGAGATGGAGCTCTGGTGGATCTGCAGAAACACAGAGAGAGTGCGAGACACCAAGGCCAAACTATAAAGTACAACAGACAATGACAGTTCAAAAATATACTGAGGAGAGGAGAGGAGAAGAGAAGAGAAGAGAAGAGGAGAGGAGAGGAGAGGAGGGGAGGGTTGGGGAGAGGAGGGGAGGAGGAAGGAGAGGGCTCTGTGTAACCAGATGTGTCCCCAGCAGTCTAAGCCTATAGCAGCGTAGCTATAAAATGGTTCAGAGCTACCTGAACCAGCCCTAACTAAAAGCCCTGTCATAAAGGAAGGTCTTCAGTCTAGACTTAAATGTAGTTGGAGTGTCTGCCTCTTTGACCCATGGAGAGAGCTGGTTCCATAGTAAAGGAGCCCGGTAACTGAAGGCTCTACCTCCCAGTCTGTTTTTAGAGATACTGGGAGTCACTAACAGACCTGCGTTCTGGGAGCGGAGTGCTCTGGTAGGACAGTAAGGAATGATTAGTTCTTTCAGATAGGTTGGAGCTTTATCATTAAGAGCCTTATAAGTCAGCAGAAGGATTTTGAAGTCTATTCTAAATCCTACAGGAAGCCAGTGGAGAGAAGCTAAAGTTGGAGAGATGTGCTCTCTCTTCCTAACTCCTGTCAAAACCCTACGACGGGAGAGCAGGTGTGTCCAGGTGAGCTCACCTGCTCCTCCTCTCTCTCTTCCACCAGCTCAGCTCCTCCAGCTTCACTCTCTCTGTTGTGTTCAGGCGTCTCATCACAGTCGGGAATGTAGTCAGCATTGCATTTTTCCACTTTTCATCCATGTATTAACACGTTGAAATTCAACTCCCGTGGGAAACCCCCTAAAAAACTACTCAAAGTTGGGGTTACTACTAAATACTCTTCCCTTTTTCCAAGTCATGGACATAGAGGGAGAGGACGTGGCCGACACAGGAACTGGGGAAGAAACGTTCCTAAGAACATCATCAACCCCAACAAACAGCTCAGACTGAGGATGGTCGGAGGGGAATGGATTCCTGCTGACGAGCTTAACCAACCTGTGAGGTCTGAGGAAGGTAATGCACCATATTCACACACATACACACAGATCAAAGACATACACATCGCTACAAATTGTGCTTCAACACTGACTCTAGTTATGGAGAAACTGAGCGAAAATGATGCGTGATGCATGTGTTCATCAGGTCAACGAGTTAGAAATACCCATAAACTGTAGAAAGCATGGTCGTATCACCATGACGTCACCCATTGATTTGGGGGAGTCTGTTTTGTGATCCTACGACGGGCATTTGAACTGCGCCATCTTGGAGACCAAAAACTAGGGATGTCCAATATTGGAAATTTGCCGATATCCGATTGTCCAGAATGAGAATTTCCGATTCCGGTAATAACCGATATCGATATGGAGGCTTTTTTCCCCCAAAAACGAATTAACAATATATCTCCTGTCAGGAATTTACACATTACTGTATGACTACATCTATTGTGATGCCCCACTGGACCTGCTAACATTTCCATATTTCGCACATTCTGTGACATAAACTGTTGCTCACCCTGAGGTTTCTCCGATTTTTCCCTGTTAAAAGGGTTTTCCATGGAGTGTCAGTGCCTGACCCACAAGCCTGATGAAGCCCACAGGGCGAAACGCGTTGCTGCGGTTTTAACAAATAAATTTATTGAATGTACCCCATTGAGTGCGGTGGAACTTTCATTCTTTTTTCAGGGTTTTCCATGGAGTTTTTCCTCAGTCGATGTGAGGGTCTAAGGACAGAGGATGTTGTTACGATGCCATGTAAGGCCCTTTGAGACAAACTGTTTGTAAAAACGGGCTATACAAATAAAATTGCCTTGCCTTGCCTTGGATGCATTCCACAAATTAACATTGTTTATTTGTTTACAGACAACAGTTAATGTGTTAAATTGTTTTATTCATGATATTTTTATGTTTTTACTGTTGTATTTTATTTTTTATTTTGAAGCACTTTGTGATTTTTATCCATGAAAAGTGATATATAAACCTAACTTACTCACACACACACACACGGACCGACTGTAAAGTCAGCTATTTTAACGTGGGGGTGGAGAAAATTTTCACTTCTGGTCCCAGCCCCTCGCGGCTGCCGAGGAACTGCAGTTTTTTTAACGCAGAAGTGGTATTCACTTGTAGAACTCACAACTCCCCCCTTGGAAGTTGGCAGTTGTTCCCTGTGAAGACTCTCAGTGTGCACATATTTGTTTTTCATGCTAAGATGATCAGAGATCCTTTGTGTTGCTGGTCCATCCAGACAATCAATATGGTTTGCCTTTAGCTTCAGTAGGTGAAAAGATGCAGCGGGTGAAATCAGCCCTGCCACCACCAGCTTCCACACCACTCCATGATTTCCAGCTATAAAAATTGCTGTAGGAGCAACATCAGTGCATGCCGATCACTGCAGAAAGGTTGCTGAGCGAACGGAGGAGCCAGTCTTCAACCAGAGCAACACAAAAAGGAACTTTGTGAACTCAGCAAAGACCATCCAGACACACAGGACCCTCTCCATCGCACCTGCAACTGGCAGAAGAGCTGAGGAGCAACGCAGAACCAACGGCCAATGGGAAATTGGCCGTTGGAAATAAATACATTTCTTTTGTGCCTTCTGCCATTAGTTTGTTGAATGCTCAGATGGCTTGAAGCTGTAGTTTTTAGTACTGTTGTTGACAATGTGTTTTTATGTATATTGCCCTACTTATGTATTTATTATATTTTTGTACTTTATCTTACCTGATCTCAATTTTGCACTGTCTTGCACTTTCTTCCTCAATTGTATGTATGCTTGTGTATGTGATTGTGTTGTGGTGGTCAGCTGTAGAAACAGAATTGCTCTATGGGATAAATAAAGTAATCTCAACTCAACTCAACAGAAGATGACAGACTTCCTGTAAATGCCAGTGAATTACTGCCATCTAGTGGTCGGTTTTCTTGTTGAGGGAGCAGGGTATAAAAGGGAGGAGACCATTGTCACCTGTAAGCTCCACCTGTGTGTGTCTATGCGCTCACTTGTGCGCATCTCCATCATCCCTTCCTTTGTTCTCCTCTGGCTGGCGCGGCGTTTGTGCTGCTGACCTTTTCTTTTGTTTGGACCAAGTTCGTGGCTTTTTGAGTGAGTTTCTTTGGAGTACTGTAATTATTTACAATCTTTGTGTTGGTGCGGTCTCCTCATGATTTGGTATTGTTTATTGTTATTAGGAGACAGACATTAGAGACGGCACCTTCCATCCTGCATTAGCTCCCTTGGTTGAGTGGAACAAGGTATGTGTACCTCAATTTTGGGCTATTACTTTATTCTTGATGTCTTGTTTTATTTTTTGTTTTGAGTGATGCTGCTCACATTATATTTTAATCCCTTAATCAGGTTTTAGTAATATTGTAATGGTCTATTAAAATGTAGGTTTTTTTATTTTTATTTGGATGGTAATAACTTTGGTGCATTTTGAATCTGTGTTGGGGAATTCTAAGTGAAGTGTTTAATATGTTTAACTTTTTCTTCTTTGTGTTTTTTTTTTTTTTTTGTATATTCCTCTACATAGTTTTCACGGTGCTACACTGAGGGCAATAAACATAAGCACCTGTATGAAACTCTCCGCTTCCTTCTTTGGGAACCAAGGGTCCGCTACACTTCCTTTTGGACATATACGACCATCAAGGAACCAGAGGAACAGCACAGGCACCAATAACGGCCAAGGAATACACCCAAGTGGATTACACAAGTTTTATTGCACCTCAGGAGACAAACAACCTCAACTCATGAGCCATAGCCCTCAACAGCCAAAATCCCACTAACTGTCATGTGTGCAGAAGGATTCCTATTATTCTATGACCTTTGCCATACTTCAACTCCATCCATGAACATTCCGTCTGCCCAAACCCGGCACAGATGAGAAGCTGCCCAATCCCAACCATGGTCAGGCTCTGTTCCATGTTTCTGCCTAAAAGACATTTACTCGCTGGAGGAAACAACAACAACTGTCCTTGCCCCTTTCCGCTCCCTTTTCACTTCTCCACTTCTTTCTAAAGAACATCTGGACAAGAGTTGTTGAAGCCCTTGTTCCAAAGTACAAAGCCACATAGACAATTGAAGATCTTACGAACTCTACTGCAGAAGGCATGTCCCTGCTTTCACAAGCAATGACTGCAATAAAGTTGAAGAGTGTACAGTACATAATCGTGTTGCAAACAACTACGTTCTGGCCACATCAGAAACTTCACTGTCATCACTGGAACTGAATATTACATGTTTATTCATTATGACATGTGACAATATTACAAACGATTAAAACTCGGACACCACAAATTCATTTGGAAGGTTGATAGAAGGTCAAGTCAGTGTCAGTGCATGGCAATCACTGCAGAAAGGTTTCTGAGGGAATAGAGGAGCCAGTCTTCAGAGCAATGCAAAAAGGAACTCTGTGAACTCAGCAAAGACCATCCAGACACACAGGACCCTCTCCATCGCACCTGCAACTGGCAGAAGAGCTGAGGGGCAGAGCAGGCCTGATGGCCCAGAAGAAGATGATGTACTCATCCTGGACAATTTCACCTACCAACGGAGCTGAGGAGCAGTGCAGAACCAACGGCCGATAAGAAGATGACAGACTTCCTTTAGGACATAGGCTATACGACCACCAAGAGATCAGAGGAACAGCACAGACACCAATAACGCCCAAGGAATATACCCAAGTTTTATTGGACTCCGAGACAAACAACCTCAACTCATGAGCCATAGCCCTCAACAGCCAAAATCCCACTAACTGTCATGTGTGCAGAAGGATTCCTATTATTCTGTTACCTTTGCCATACTTCAACTCCATCCATGATTAAAGGAACAGAAATGGTTAACAGAAAGTCAAGTCTCTAACATTTTGAATTTGTACTCCTTGTTTTGGTAATCACTTGTTTTGTCAGTCTGATCTCTTATCTGAAATCCATTTTAAAACCTTTACACTGGAGAACCATGTTTTAGATAACCTTTTCTCCTTTTTCTAATAACTGTAATGATGATTAAGTTGTGACTGTTTATGTGTATGATTAATGAATAATCAAAAGGGAGAATTGTAATGGCAATTTCAATGCTGTTGTGTTTCAACCATTTAAGATGTCCCCACACCCTACAACCCTGTTAAAAGAGTTCTTTCCTCAGTGGATGTGAGGGTCTAAGGACAGAGGATGTTGTTATGATGCCATGTGAAGCCCTTTGAGACAAACTGTTTGTAAAAACGGGCTATACAAATAAAATTGCCTTTCCTTGCCTCCCTTTTCCACCAAGATATCAGGCCTTCTTGTGTATTAACCATTTGTGAGTTGTAATATAAGTTTCACCCTCTTTATGTTTGAGTCACCCTGTCTTACATGCAACATCCCCATCATTGTTTTCCCATGGGAACCCACCAGGGGCTCAACTCCTGCAGGACAGCCCAAATGGGAAAACAACAGAACTAGGGGAATGTCAGTTCCTGTAAGGTGTGAAAGCCAGGGCCCCTACTAGACCAAACGTTTGGGCCAAGTTCTTCATATGCATTTGTAAACAACTCATTCTAAGCTTTTAATCAATAATCAGTTTTAAGAGTTTATGAAGGAAAAAAGTCCAAATTCTCTGATTCCAGCTTCTTAAATGTGAATATTTCTGGTTTCATTGTTCCTTTATGACATTAAACTAAGTCTCTCTTTAGTTTGTGGACAAAACAAGATATTTGAGGACGTCATCTGGTGGTTTGGGAAACACTGATATTTTTCAACATTTAAACGTTCAACGTTTAAACAATCAACAGATTAATCAAAAATAATCGTTAGTTGCTCAGGTGTAGAACCGGACCGTCCCGTCCTCTAGCTGCTGTGGAGCTGCTGGTGTCTCTTCAGGTTGCCGGACCTGCTGAACGCCTTCCCACACTGCTCACACACATACGGTTTCGCTGCGGTGTGGACGTGCCGGTGTCTCGCTAACCCACTGGAGTCAGCGAACGCCTTCCCACACTGCTCACAGTTGTACGGCCTTTCTCCAGTGTGGACGCGCCGGTGGACCGTTAACCCACTGAAGTTAGCGAACGCCTTCCCACACTGCTCGCAGCTGTACGGCCTCTCTCCGGTGTGGATGCGCTGGTGGACCGCTAACTCTCCAGAGGTAGCGAACGCCTTCCCACACTGCTCACAGCTGTACGGTTTCTCTCTGGTGTGGACGCGCTGGTGGACTCTTAACTTTCCAGAGGTAGCGAACGCCTTCCCACACTGCTCACAGCTGTACGGTTTCTCTCCGGTGTGGACGCGCTGGTGGACTCTTAACTTTCCAGAGGTAGCGAACGCCTTCCCACACTGCTCACAGCTGTACGGTTTCTCTCCGGTGTGGACGCGCTGGTGGACCGCTAACCGACTGGAGGTAGTGAATGCCTTCCCACACTGCTCGCAGCTGTACGGTTTCTCTCCGGTGTGGACGCGCTGGTGGACCGTTAACCGACTGGAGTCAGCGAACGCCTTCCCACACTGCTCACAGCTGTACGGCCTCTCTCCGGTGTGGATGCGCTGGTGGACTGTTAACTGTCCGGGTTGAGCGAATGCCTTCCCACATTGCTCACAGCTGTACGGTTTCTCTCCGGTGTGGATCCGCTGATGAATTTTCAGTCCGGACAAGTCAGCGTACGATCTGCCACACTGCTCACACCTGTACGCCGTCTGTCCACATTGGCGTCGCCGGCGGTGAGCGTTCAGATGAACTGAGGTCCTGAACGTGTTCCCACACCCGTTACAGCTGTGTGGTTTCTCCTTGGTGTGATCCTGTCTCTATGGCAACAGACAGGAAGAGAGAGAGAATCAATCAGTCAATTAATGGATGGATGGACATTAAGTACCGTCATCATCGTCATCACACAGCTTGTTGATGCTGCTGTTTTGTTTTCCTTTTTAAATTCTTCATTAATACAAATCTTACAAGCAGAATAATTTCCAGTACAAATTATACTTTGAAACTAAGCAAACATGTCAGTGTTTGAGTTGATATAGTAACCAGTGATGGGAATTAGGGCGTTTCTAAAATAACGGCTTAGAAAGTTACCGTTTCCCCCGTTAAAACTCTCTACTGTTACTGACAATAAAACACTCCGTTAACTTGACTCAAGACGTTAAACAGTTACTTTCTCGCATGAAAAAATTAAAACTTAATAAAGTGACGTAACAGGAAATAAAGTTGGCAGGTTAGGTTGTAGACTTTTTAGTGAGCTACAATATATAGAGTTAGCAGCTGTTAGCTTCTTCTCTTGACTCGCTCACACTGAAAACAGAAACACAGACCTGTGGACCGGAATCGGACAGACTGGAGGACTTGTTGTCCTGGTGGACCGCGTCCTGCTCTGGATCCTGGTTCTCCTCCTTCATCATGTTGTAGTCCTGGTCCTGGTTCTCCTCCTTCATCCTGGTCCTGGTCAGACGGGACCTCATCTTGTTGCTTTTCCACTAGATCAGTGCGGTCAGGCACGGCTCTACTGGGTTTTATCCTCTTTTCCTCCAGCCCCTCCTACCTGCTACTTCTTTGTTACAGTTTTTCTCAGTCGCTTTGGTGCTTTTCTCACATCACTCTTAACATTTGCACAACAGTTAGTGCATTTCTCAGAACAATTATCACAAACTGCAAAACCTAGTGGATGACCTGCAAAAGCGCGTCACTTGCTCAAAATGGATTGTCCATCCCTCAAAAGCAAGTACTCATGTCAATGAAACTGTCAGTGTCGTCAAAATGAGAAGTCCTGACACCATCGTTTATGAACAAGATAGTCAAATGGCTTTGTCATGTTTTCATTAGGACACTTTATTCTCTAAGTGTTTTCCAATGCAAAAAGTGATGATACTACCTGAAAATGCTCAAGACAGCACTATACACTACTTGTAGCCATGTGAAAACTACAGTAAAGTTACACATTACTGTATTTAGTGGAGATACTGAATATGTATGTTTCACATTTCTACTGCATATGCTCTTTGCAATTCTGATTTGTTCACAGCATTGTTCAAAGGAAAAATACACTACAGTCATCTACAACAAACATATAGTAACTGAACCTATAGAGTACTGTAAATCATTCCTGCACATCCAGACGTTCCTGTCACATTTTCATCTACATCACTCTGTCAATTGTAGCGATTGAAACAGATTCAATATTCCCAAAGATACAGTAATGTCATCCTTACATTGTATCTCTTTCAACCTTATGCCATTGTTTGTAATGGGCTCAGTCTCTTCCACCTCTGTGAGGTTGTCTTGTAATCCTATGTGATGCAGAGTAAAATTACAGTAATGTACAGTTCATGTACTGCATCAACCATTATTACTGTAGTGTACAATACTGTAAAAGTGCTTCCTACTTGTAAAATGCTGTAGTACAGTACCATACTGTAAAGATGGGAAATCTTTACTGTGGTTGCTGTAATACATTACAACACAGTAAATCTGTTCTCTAGTGAAGCTGTAAGTCTAAATGTAAATGTAAAAAAGTTCTTGTCCCACTGTATCTTACAGTAATGCCTGACACAATGACAGCAGTGCAGATTGTTTAGTGCTGAATTACTGTCCAATACCATACATACCTGTTGTTCCTTACTGTAAATGTTTGAATAATTGAATTCACAGTGCTTCTCCCAAAATTTAAAACTAGTTTGACAGATTTTGAAAACTAGTTCAAGAATTTTGTATCTAATGACTCAAGCAATGAAATGAGGACTATTAGTTTTATAGGGAAAGACCATTCAGCGTTCAAAAGTATAGTTCATTTTGACTGACATGACATAAACAAACGATAATGTTGTAAAACAGCAGAGAATTGTATGAGAGCAACTGATACATGTCCAAAAGCATTTGCAATTTGTTCAGAGGAAGGAGAAACTGCTACTATGATGTGGACAAATGACTACATGTTGTGGAGGTTGAACTAATAGTTATGAGAACTTTCATTCTGATCTGAGAATAGCACCAAAGCGACTGAGAAAAACTGTAACACCTCAGTCTCCTCCCCTTAGATACCGTTGCTAAGGTGTCGGAGAAGAACAGACTGGGCTGTAACTTCAGAATCATGTGACCCTGTAGAAATGTTGAGGAAGAGTGGGCAACCAGCGTGTTTTGAAAGTTCAAGGTGTCCCAAACAAGTATCCACCGGTTTCCCTCCAAATAAGGCCCCTGGTTTTCTATATTTCCTCCTCCAAGTTAACTCAGTCATATTTTAAACATAGTAATTCATTACAAAACATGTAGCCTATGTCAGTTTGCAGTGATAATCCCAGAAAGCAAAGATGACCACACCACCTGCTCCAATTCCTTTACATTAGTGTTTACAGATCTGTGTTTGTTGTCAGAGCTTAAATAATATGTTCAGACCATAGACTGTATATAAAAGGTTCAGACACAAACTTCCAGAAGTATTCCAATGGTGTATGGAGGGAAAGTACATCTTCTGTGAGAGCTGGACCAGAGAGAATATTATTGGGACCAATATCGAACATCATGTCCACACCACTCGATCCATTTTGGATGATAACACTCACATCCAGCACACTGTATCAAGGATCTGTCCTTCTGAAATGGAAACAATACATGTGAAACAAAGGTTTATACTTATTAACTTTTAGATAACCTGCAGGAAAAGTTGGGTGGTAGGGAAATTGAGTAAAATATAAAGAGTTTACACATTCACACATTTCACCAGTCACACAACACTGTCTGGTTAACCTATTATACTCTGTGATTAGCATCCTAAAAGGTTTGCATGCAGCCCCCAACTTACCACCACACCCTACACTCCTGAACATTCACACCTGCTCCAGAACATTACCACCTCCAAGCACCCCCACCCCCCACTGCTTTGACTATGAATTGATTAGACAATGAGCAGGAGTTTCTTTAGAAAGCAAAGTTGGTCTCTTTGGGTGATGTTCCCATGTATTGTAACAAAAAAGGTTTTTAACAAAACAGTAGTTGATGTGGATTGAAGCAAAAACAAAGATCCCTGGCTTTCCTCCGGCTGTCGGTAAGAACTGTGTGAACCCACCACCATCCAACTCAAACTAACCACCCTTCATTTCAGGCAGCTGGGCAGCTGCTGGGTGTTCAGCAAACAAAATGAAAAGGTACTGCACCCTTGTGGTCAAAGTAAAGAATGGCTGCTACAGATTTCATGGCTGCAGATGTCGAGGCAATGGGTCTGTCATCATTGAGGCAAGAGATGTTCTTGGTCTTGGGAACCGGGATGATAATGGACTCTTTGAACCACCTACGTACTGAGCTTTGACAGAGGGAGATGTTGAAATGTAGGTGAAAGTTTGAGCCAAGTTCTTCAGCTCCGGTGGGTGCACCGCCACCTGTGTATTTGTAAACAACTCATTCTAAGCTTTTAATCAATAATCAGTTTTAAGAGTTTATAAAGAAAAAAAGTCCAGATTATCTGATTCCAGCTTCTTCAATGTGAATATTTCTGGTTTCTTTGTTCCTTTATGACAATAAACTGAGTCTCTCTTTGGTTTGTGGACAAAACAAGACATTTGAGGACGTCATCTGGTGGTTTGGGAAACACTGATATTTTTCAACATTTTATTGACCAAACAACTAATCGATTAATCGTTTCAATAATCAACAGATTAATTGATGATGAAAATAACTATTTTGAGAGGACAAACAACAACTTTCCAGTTAACTATTTATTAAATTGGATCATCAAAAGGGTCAGATACAAAAAAAACTCTCCTGTTCAGGAAATCGCAGTCTGCAAGCAGTTAGCTGCAATCACCATCCCAAGAGAGCCAGAATTCTCTGTCATCTGCCCAAGACAAAGACGTTACATTGATTTTTAATACTTCACACTATGTGTGTGTAATTAATTCTTATTGATCAAAACAGGTGGGGAGGTGCTGTGGGTTAGACTTTAGCCCTCCCTTTGTTGGTGCACACAGCTGGTCCCATCTTCCCAGCACACAAACCTCTGGACCTGAAATTCATTCAGTAGGCCTCTCATCGTCTCCCAATTCCAATGGTGTATGGAGGGAAAGTACATCTTCTGTGAGAGCTGGACCAGAGAGAATATTATTGGGACCAATATCTAACATATAAAGTTGAAGATTGTACAGTACATAATCGTGATGCAAACAACTACGTTCCGGCCACATCAGGAAAACTTCACCGTCATCACTGGAACTGAATATTACATGTTTATTCAAGTCAACAATGTTACCTGACACGTGACAATATTACAATTGATTACAAAACTCTGACACCATAAATTCATTTGGAAGGTTGACAGAAGGTCAAGTCTCTAACATTTTGAATTTGTACTCCTTGTTTTGGTAATCACTCGTTTTGTCAGTCTGATCTCTTATCTGAAATCCATTTTAAAATCTTTACACTGGAGAACCATGTTTTAGATAACCTTCTACTACAGACCACCCTGTTTAGAACAATTAAGAATGCATCATTATTTTCTTTATTGTTGTAACCAATACCTGCCTTTCCTGACTATAATTCCTTACCTGTAGTGTATTGGAGTACCATAAGTGTAATACTCAGTTTGGTCCATAGGTGGCACTGTAGCTGTATTGTGTTGTTAACTGTGCTGGTGTTGAGACCACAGAATAAACACAGCGGTAGACTGACAAAACATGGCTTCGTCCACTTCATATATTACATGGTGTCAGAGTGAAACCTGAAAGAAAAAAAGGAAGAAAATGGAGCAGATGAAACTGCCCACCTCACTAAGTCTAGAAGGAAATTCAAGCGGAAAATTGGAGGGTCTGGATCCAGAGATTTGAACTTTTCCTTGTAGCCAGCGGAATTGGTGAAAAGTCTGACGCAGTGAAAAGAGCCACGTTCCTGCATGTGGCTGGGGACGAAGCAATTAAGGTATTTAACACGTTTGACTTCGATGAGGACGTCGATGATTACGAAGTGTTGAAAGAGCTGTTCCGCCGACATTGTGAGCCAAGGAAAAATGTGACATATTTGAGACACCTATTCTTCACACGAGTGCAAGGAAAATCTGAAACTGTTGATGCATATGTGACTGATTTAAAGAGTAAAGCAAGAGACTGTGAGTTTGAGCATCTTACCGACTCACTGATTCGGGATAGAATCGTGTGTGGAATCACGGATGATCAAGTCAGAGGACGACTGCTGAGAGAACCTGACCTCACGCTACACAAAGCAATAGACATTTGTAGAGCCAGTGAGTTAAAGCAGATATCAGTGGAATGTTTTTGTTAATATAAGTCCTAAATAGTCCTATTTTCCGTCAGCAATCACTTACATGAAGTATTTCAGCCTAAACACGAGTCTCTCCGTCACTCTGCTCTGCTGTAACCTGAGGAGAAAATTTTCCTTGTGGGATACAAGTGTTATCCAATGAGGGGAGAGAACGGCATGAAGGGCTGTGTGTGCAGCCAAGGGATGCGCGTGAATGTGGTGACGTAGCACGAGGACCAATTGATGCCTGACAAGGGCGGGGGCTGCTAACTCATGGTGCGTTCAAGGAAACTCGTACTTTGTGTTTTTCCTTCCTGTGAAGTCATACCAGTTCGATCTGGTACGAGTTCACGGGTCGGAAGTTACGAGTGGCCGTTATAGGGAACTTTCACAGACAACAGGACGGTAAAAACACGAGCTACGGGTTACCTGGAACGCTACCAAGTCGTAGTTGTGACTTGAAGCTGTAACTTACGGTTTCAAAAGCCTGCCTTGAACACAGCATTAGCCGAAACGGCCGTGCCGCTGTTATCTGCTTTAAGCCGGAATCAGCTCAAAAGTCTACACGAGGAGGTTGAAATTCCTGTTCATAAAGTCACCAAGCAAAAACAACTTGATAAAAAGAAAGATAATGGTGCTACATCACAGAGTACAAAGATGAGAAATCAAGGAAACTGCACCAGATGTGGCTACAGGCATGAGCCGAGGAAGTGCCCTGCCTACGGACAAGTGTGCAAAGCCTGCCACAGGAAAAATCATTATGCAAAAATGTGCAACTCACGAAGACACACAGACAACCATAAAGTGCAACAAATAAACAAGGCAGAGGCAGATGACCAAGAATTCTTTATTGGCTCAATCCAAGCACATGACCACCCAGTCTCGCAGATTAATACTGTGGATGCAAAGAAAGAAAAGTGGCATGAAAATCTGATTGTCAACAAGAACGTTTTGAAAGTCAGACTGGATACGGGAGCTGATTGTAACGTCATTTCCATGAGCGACCTCAGAAAGTTGAGAATGGACAAAAAGGTGAGCAAATCTCACTCCAAGCTTGTTGCTTATGCAGGCCACCGTATTCAAGCTAAAGGAAAAATCATGTTGACATGTCAGTACAAAGATAAAAACTATGATGTTGAGTTTGAAGTAATAAAGAACAAGGCACCTGCAATTCTGGGAGGAGAGTCATGTGAGGAAATGGGTCTTGTCAAGAGACTGCATGTGCTTAAAACAGAGAGTGACATTCTTGGTGAATTTGAAGATCTATTCACTGGATTAGGCTGCGTACCGGGAGTATACCACATTAAGACAGATCCAGAAGTCACTCCAGTTGTTCATGCACCCAGGAGAGTGCCTGTCGCGCTGAAAGACAAAATTGAAACAGAGCTGAAAAGAATGGAAAGCTTAGGTGTGATAACCAAACAAACAGAACCCACAGATTGGGTAAATAGTATGGTGACTGTAACAAAACCTAACAAAGTTTGGATCTGCATTGACCCACAAGACCTGAATACTGCCATTAAACGAGAACATCACCCACTGCGCACAATAGAAGAAGTGGTAGCTGAAATGCCAAATGCCAAATTCTTTTCAGTTTTGGATGCAAATCATGGATTTTGGCAAATCCAGCTAGGCGAAGAAAGCTCTCACCTGTGTACATTCAACACACCATTTGGAAGATATCGATTTAAAAGACTTCCATTTGGTATATCATCAGCACCTGAAGTGTTACAGAGGTGCATAGCCAGACACCTAGAAGGGCTAGAGGGTGTAGTCAGTGTTATAGATGACATCCTAGTGTGGGGAGAGAGCATAGAGCAGCATGACCGTCATTTGAGGCATCTGCTGGAACGCCTCCAAAGCATTAATCTGAAACTGAACAGAAGTAAGTGTAAGATAAGAATGACTGAAATCACTTACATTGGACATGTACTCAGTGAGCAAGGACTCAAGCCTGATCCTGAAAAGATCAGAGCCATTCAAGACATGCCTGCACCAGAGGATAAAGCCGCGCTCCAGAGGTTCACCGGGTTACTACAATACCTCTCTAAGTTCATCCCCAACCTCTCGGACATAAGTGCCCCTCTGAGGAAGCTGGATGGAAACGTGGAATGGCACTGGGGGACAGAACAACAACAAAGTTTTGACAAACTAAAAGTTCTCGTCAGCCAAGCACCAGTACTCAAGTACTATGATGTCGACAAGCCAGTTACATTATCTGTTGATGCAAGCTCTGAGGGCCTAGGAGCAGTGCTACTTCAAGAAGGCAGCCAGTAGCATATGACTCCAGGGCATTAACTGACTGTCAAAAACGTTATGCCCAAATCGAGAAAGAATTGCTTGCAATAGTGTTCGGCTGCGAGAAGTTCCATCAATATCTATATGGACGACATGTCCATGTAGAAAGTGATCATAAGCCACTGGAAGTGATATTCAAAAAATCACTCCTCAGCGCCCCAGCCAGACTGCAAAGAATGCTCATGAGGCTACAAAAGTACAGTCTTGAGGTCAAGTACAAACCAGGCAAGGAGATGCATATCGCTGATGCTTTAAGCAGAGTGTTTCTGAAAGAACACAATGAGAAACTCCTTGATGAAGAACTGAAAGTCAACTTTGTCAACCACCAACTCCCAGTAACAGAGGAAAAATTGCAGGAGTTTAGAAAAGCAACGGCAGAAGATGCTGAGTTGGGACTGGTCGCAAATGCAGTTCAGAAAGGTTGGCCAGAAAAACAGAGTCAACTTCCAGACAAAATCAAACAGCACTGGACATTTAGAGAAGAACTGGCTTATGTGGATGGACTCATATTCAAGAACTCAAGGTTGGTAGTACCACACACACTGAGAAGTGAAATGCTCAGAAAAATCCATGAGTCACACATGGGTATGGTAAAGTGTAAGGAGAGAGCCCGTGATGTACTGTACTGGCTGGGCATGGCCAAACAGATAGAGGAAGTTGTGGCTCATTGTGCTGCATGTAACACACACAAGAACAATAATTCCAAAGAGCCACTAATGTCACATCCAGTGCCTGAGAGAGCATGGCCAAAGATAGGTGTGGATTTGTTTCACTTCAATGATGCAGAGTTTTTACTGTGTGTGGATTACTTTTCAAAGTTTCCAGAGATTGTCAAGCTGAATGGGACCTCAAGCAAACATATCATCATCGGACTCAAGTCTATATTTGCGAGGCATGGTGTGCCGGATGAGTTATTCTCAGACAATGGGAGACAGCTGGTGAGCCAGGAGATGGTGGACTTCAGCGCTGAGTGGGGTTTCAAACACACCACCTCCAGTCCGACTTTCCCGCAGTCAAATGGGCAAGTTGAGAGGGCTGTCCAAACGGTCAAGAACCTGCTGAGGAAAGCACAGGACAGCGCTGGTGACCCATACTTCGCCCTGCTGGAATACCGGAATACACCACTGAGCGGGGTTGGTCTCTCACCTGCTCAAATGCTCATGGGGAGAAGGATCAAGTCAAAGTTACCAGTGACAAAGACATTGTTGCAGCCGGCTCTCTACAAAAATGCCAGGAGCAACCTTGTGAATAGACAGCAGAGACAGAAACAATACTTTGACTAAGGCGCCAGGACACTGTCTGATCTCCGGGATGGTGAAAATGTGAGGATCAGACAAGGCAGCAAGTGGGAACCAGCCACTGTGATAAAGAAACACAACCTGCCGAGATCCTACATAGTTAAAACTCCAAGTGGACAAGTGTACAGGAGGAATCGCAGACACTTGCTCAAAACTAAAGGGACTTCATTTCCAGGGACTGTTGACACTCCATCAGAGTACCCATGTCATGTGGGACAAGACACTTTGTCAAGTGTTGATCCACCTGGTCCTACTCCAGACTGTTCCACTGTACCACCGAGTCCAAAAGTGGTGACTGACAATACTGTATGTACAAACAGCCCTGTGACAACAACACGGTGTGGAAGGCCTGTAAGAGTGCCGCAGCGTTATCTGGTCTAGCCAGAACAGGCTGACTTAAGGACTGTTATGGGTTTAGTTCAAGGTTTGATTAAAGAATTGTGAAAAAAGAAAAAGAAAAAGAAATACACACAGTGGTTGTTGTTAGTGTTACACATTGAGCTGTTGTGTACCGAGTGTAATCTTTTACATTTCAGTCATGACATAAAGGTACAGATATGTTTTTGTTAAAACCTGAAATTCATATAGTTCAGTAAAGTCAATTGCTTTTCTGATGTGTATGTAAATGTGCAGACTTATTAATGAATCTGATCAGTAATATCAGATGGCATTTTGGTTGGTTAATTAAGTCTGATCAGGACTATAGTATGTTTGTTACAGTGCTTTTGTTAAATGGGGTTGAAGACAATATATCACCTGTTTTTCATAACTGTTATGCCAATATTCTGCATAGAAACTGAGAAGAAAAACAAACAATCTTGAAAAAGGAAGACGTAGTGTATTGGAGTACCATAAGTGTAATACTCAGTTTGGTCCATAGGTGGCACTGTAGCTGTATTGTGTTTGTTCTCCTTTTTCTAATAACTGTAATGATGATTAAGTTGTGACTATTTATGTGTATGATTAATGAATACTAATCAAAAGGGAGAATTGTAATGGCAATTTCAATGCTGTTGTGTTTCAACCATTTAAGATGTCCCCACACCCTACAACCCTGTTAAAAGAGTTCTTTCCTCAGTGGATGTGAGGGTCTAAGGACAGAGGATGTTGTTATGATGCCATGTGAAGCCCTTTGAGACAAACTGTTTGTAAAAACGGGCTATACAAATAAAATTGCCTTTCCTTGCCTCCCTTTTCCACCAAGATATCAGGCCTTCTTGTGTATTAACCATTTGTGAGTTGTAATATAAGTTTCACCCTCTTTATGTTTGAGTTACCCTCTCTTACATGCAACATCCCCACCATTGTTTTCCCATGGGAACCCACCAGGGGCTCAATTCCTGCAGGACAGCCCAAATCGGAAAACAACAGAACTAGGGGAATGTCAGTTCCTGTAAGGTGTGAAAGCCAGGGCCCCCACTAGACCAAAAGGCCCTTTGAAGACCCCTTAAGTATAAATATAGATGTTAATTGGTGCTCGCAAAGAATATCCACAGCACGCCCTGATCAGATACAAGTGAAAACTCACTTCATTCAACTTTTAGAAAGTTTTCAGGTTATTTTTTTATTTTGTCAAATGTCAAGAACAAACTGGATTCAAACTTCACACATGTTGATTTCTGAAACATGTCAAAAAAACAGTGAATCTTCCTTCACCAGATCTCAGAAACATTTTCCTTCAAAATAAACAAGTGGGAAAAGGTTGTTTTGTGCAGGAGAGTGTTTTATTGTGAAAAGTCAGGACGGAAGTTCTTTTTTTTTTTTTTTCAAAATATTTTTATTGTCAATTTTCAAAGTAACGAACAATATACATACACACATAATAATAATGATAATAAATAAATGAATAAAAACTTGACACAAACCATGACGAATGTCGAAATAAAGTACATACAGAAAGACTTAATGTAGTGTCCGAGTTAAATGTCCACTCGAGTGTGTCAGAGTAGAATATCCACTTGAGTGCATCAAATATATCAGTACTCTTCAAATACACATGATAATAATAATAATAATAAAGATTAATTTAAAAAATAGATAAATAAATAAACAAGATAAAAATAAAGAAAGACTTGACACAAACCATAACATATAAAAACAGATTACACACAAAGAGGCTTAATAAAACATCAGAGTTGAATGTCCACTTGAGTGCATCAAATATGTCAGAATAGGTGTTCTTTAGGGGGGTTAACTACAGTTCCAAATACTCCAGGATAGGTCTCCATACACCATAGAATTTCTGTAAGTTGCCAGATATCTCGTATCTCAGTTTTTCAATGTGGAGAATTCCTACCAGCTCCCTCAGCCAGGCTTCGAATTTAGGTGGTGAGTCAGATTTCCACATTTTCAAAATGCATCTCTTTGCTATGACCATACCATAATGACCTTGAATTGAATCAACTGTAACCTAGCGTTAACTGAGCAATGGTGAATGTCATTTAAGGCTCGTTTCCATATTTCGTCTTGAATCGTGATATTAAGATCAGCCTCCCACATTTGTTTAAATTTAACAGCAGGTTGCGCAAGTTTGTGAGAGAAAGTACAAACCAATTTTGAAATCAAACCTTGCGCTTCTGGTCGGCCAAGTAAGAGCTTAAAAATAGCACTTTCTTCTGGCAAGGAGTCAGATGATGAAATATTTTGTCTTATGTAATGACGTAACTGTAAATACCTAAAGAAGTTTGATTTTGGCAGGTCATATTTTTTTTGTAAAAATTCAAATGAACATAAATGTTTATTAACATAGAGATCTTTTATGGACCCTATTCCTTTCCTACTCCACTCCTTAAAGCAGAAGTAAGTGGTCCGGTCGTTTTCGCTAATGCTGCGTTCCAGGCAGGCTTTTGAAATCGTAAATTACAGCTTCAAGTCACAACTTACGACTTTGTAACTGGTACCACTTCACGGTCGGAAAAATACGAGTTTCCTTAAACGCACCATGACAGTCCTCGTCCCTACGTCGCCACATTCACGGCGTCCCTTGGCTGCACACACAGCCCTGCATGCCGTTCTCTCTCCTCATTGGATAAAAACTGTAGGATACGATAAATGTTTTCTCTTCGGCTCAGAGCAGAGCAGAGTGACTGACAGACCCGTGTTTCAGACCAAACACTCTATGTACGTGATTGCTGTCGGAAGATATAACTATTTAAGACTTATATTAACACAAATATATCACTTACTTCTGCTTTAAAAACTGCATCTGTGTTTGAAGGAAGAAAGGCATGGTTATGCCATATAGGGGCGTGCACTGATGTCTTAGGAAGATCGCAAAATTTTCTGATCTGCATCCAGATTTTTTGAGCATTAGATATTGTGTAATGCTCTCCCTTGCAAGTGGCTCTCGGCCTTGGTAATGAAAAGAGAATTGCCCTGAGGGAGGTTTTATGGGGTAGACTTTGTTCTATTGCTAACCAGGATGGTATCTCAGTCTGTGGATCAGGGTTATTAGCCAGTTGCCAATATACCATCACTCTACTGTTAGCGGCCCAGTAATAATGTAGGAAACATGGTAGGCCAAGGCCTCCAGATTCCTTTGGCTTTTGAAGATGTTGTTTAGAGATTCTGTGTGCCTTATATCCCCAAATAAATGGTAAAATCACAGAGTCAATCATTTTAAAAAAGGACATCGGGATGAAAATTGGGATATTCTGAAACAAATAAAGGAACCTTGGCAGAGAGACCATTTTAATTGTATTTATACGGCCTATTAATGACAGAGGCAATGTTCTCCATTTTTCAATATTCTTTTTCAGGGCGTCTAATCTCTCCATGAAGTTAAATTTAAAAAGTAACTCTGGTTTTTTAGTGAGTTTAACACCTAGGTATTTAACCCAGTTTTTTGAAATGTTAAACTGAGTTGAGGTCACGAATGAGGGGTCTAAATCAGCTGTGAGCGACAAAAGGTCGCTTTTTTGCCAGTTTATGGTATATCCCGAAACCGTACCAAACTCATTTATCAGATTGAGCAGATATGGGATAGATTGTTCGGGGTCTGCCAAAAAAATAGCGATGTCATCCGCGTAGTGATATTTTGTGGCTAATACCATCAATAATGACAGGCTTAATAAAATTATTTTCCCTTATACTAATTGCCAATGGCTCAATGGCTAGCGCGAAAAGTAATGGCGAGAGGGGACACCCTTGACGGGTGCCTCTCTCGAGCGGGAAGGGATGTGATCTGTCCTGATTAGTGACCACGGAGGCAGTTGGATTAAGGTAGGCCATCCGTATCCAGGAGACAAAAGTGTCTCCCAAACCAAATGATTCCATCACTCTAAACAGATATCCCCACTCCACCTGGTCAAATGCCTTTTCGGCGTCTAAACATAAAATGGCCTGCTTTGAACCTGTAGCAAATTTGTAATACATGATATTTATTAGCCGTCTTGTATTGAAAAAAGAATATCTGTTTGGAATAAACCCTGTCTGGTCTCTATGAATAAGAGATTCAATATACTGGTTTAGTCTGTTGGCTAATATTTTAGTAAAAATTTTGAAATCCACATTCAGCATAGAAATTGGACGGTAAGAGGCGGGGTTTGTTTCATCTCTATCTGGTTGAAGTATGAGAGCAATGTCTGCATTATATACCAACACTCACAACACTCCTAGGACATCTTTACGTGTCGAGATTGTCTGCGAACCTCTCCGCCTCCTCTGGGGTATTGAACGTGGAGGTGACGTTGCCGTGGGTAACTCTCAGGCGGGCAGGGTAGATGAATCCCGTGCGAAGACCAGCAGACTTGAATCTTTTCCTGGTGTCATCAAAGAGTTGACGCTGTTTCATAACCTCAGCCGGAAAATCCGGAAAGATATGGATGCGCTGACCTTGGTACATCAGAGGGGATTGTTGTGCTGCAAGCCTCATGATGAGCTCCTTGACGCGATAGTTGTGTATCCTGGCAATTAGCACACGGGGCCGGTTAGCGTCGTTAGCAGGCTGTCCACCCAGCCTGTGTGCACGGTCAACTTCTATGTGTCTCGGAAAGTGTTCTTTCCCCAGCAGATTTTCAATAAAGTTGGCCACAAACTCAACCGGGCGAGTAGACTCAGCATTTTCAGGCAGGCCTATTATCTTTATGTTTTGGCGTCTTGAACGTGCCTAAAGGTCCACAACTTTATCTTGTAAAGCCTTGTTAGCATCCCCCAGGCGTTTAGCCTGTAGCTCAAGTGCAGCTAACCTGTGGTCGTGGTCGCTGGCCATTACTTCCACTGCGGAAAGACGAGACGCATGTTCTGTCAGTGTAGCTTGGCTGGCTTGCAGAGACTCTTCCAGTGAGTTGAACCTTTCGACCATTTGCTTGCTCATCCCGTTGGTTCCAGGGTGCCATTCCGAAGGGCCGCCACTCCGAACGTTTACTTTAATTTGTCGGAATGCCGACCCTTAATTATTTATGGGAAAAGGGTGCCATTACGAACCTGAAAGAAAGTGTGCCATTCCGAACCTGAAGAAATCTTGAATGGTTTAAGGCAGGAGTGAGCAAGTTCAGTTGCGGTGGTAGCGTAGTGGTCAGAGCATCTGCTTTTGACGCGGTGGATCAGGGTTCGACTCCCGGGGGAGATATATATTAACTGCGATTTTATTGGCCTCTACCTAACCTTTTTACTAAACTTAACCAACTCCTTTCTACATTGCCTAAACCTAACCAAAGCACAGAGCAAGGACATTTATTTTCAGCAGGAGTACCGCGGCTGCATCAGATGGACGTAATGCATCAGACTCGCACCTGGGTGAAACTTTGGAGGGGGAGGGGGAGGGGCCGGTCGGGCGCTGTCCCCGCGGCGCGTCGTGTCAAGCCGGGCAGGAAGTCAAACCACGAGAGAATCCGGTCAATTTTCAAAATAAAACACATTCGGAACGGCGGCCCCTCGGGAAGTTCGAAATGACGGACCTTCGGGAATTTTCGGACTGGCAGACCGTCGGAATGGCGGTCCTTCGGAATGGCGGTCGCCCCCCCATCCCGTTTATGGCATGGAGAATAGCTGCACTTTCTAGTGAGGGACTAGCTGTTAGCTCAGTTAGCAGGCCACTCTCAAAAGTTTCCGAAGTTTCTTCTTCGGGCTTCTTGGCCGTTTGCTTCTTTGGTGGCATTTTTAAAACGTCCCTTGCGAGTTTTACAACCTTCCTCTTACTGTCTTTGGTCGAAAAAGTGGTGTTTTTATGAAAAACTCGATTTATCGGAGCGGAGCCTCACCTAGGCACGTCTACTCTGTCATGTGCGCTCTAGCGCCCCCAGGACGGAAGTTCTTATGTTGATTTAACAACAAACTAGAGCTGCAACAATTAATCGATTAATTGAATTATAATCGATTATTAAAGCCTTAGTTTGTAGTATTGGGGCTAAGTTCAACATTGTAAGATGTAGCTGCTAATGCTGCTCAGCTGTAGCACCATGTGTGTTTTATAACGGCAGAAAAAAACAACTCTGTCGATCACAAGCCAAGTCACAGACACTCAATGAAGCGTTTGAGCCAAGTTCTTCCTATGTATTTGTAAACAACTCATTCTAAGCTTTTAATCAATAATCAGTTTTAAGAGTTTATGAAGGAAAAAAGTCCAAATTATCTGATTTCAGCTTCTTAAATGTGAATATTTTTGGTTTCATTGTTCTTTTATGACATTAAACTAAGTCTCTCTTTAGTTTGTGGATAAAACAAGATATTTGAGGACGTCATCTGGTGGTGTGGGAAACACCGATTGATATTTTTCAACATTTTTTAACATTTTATTGACCAAACAACTAATGATCAACAGATTAATCAAAAATAATCGTTAGTTGGTCAGGTGTAGAACCGGACCGTCCCGTCCTCTAGCTGCTGTGGAGCTGCTGGTGTTTGTTCAGGCTGCTGGAACTGCTGAACGCCTTCCCACACTGCCCACATACATACGGTTTCTCTCCGGTGTGGCTACGCCGGTGGGCCGTTAAAGTTCCGGATTGAGTAAACGCCTTCCCACACTGCTCACAGCTGTACGGTCTCTCTCCGGTGTGGATCCGCCGGTGGGCCGTTAACTGTCTGGAGCTAGTGAACGCCTTCCCACACTGCTCACAGCTGTATGGTTTCTCTCTGGTGTGGATGCGCTGGTGGGCCGTTAAAGTTCCGGATTGAGTGAAAGTCTTCCCACACTGCTCACAGCTGTACGGCCTCTCTCCGGTGTGGATGCGCTGGTGGACTGTTAACTGTCCAGGGGTACCGAACCCCTTCCCACACTGCTCACAGCTGTACGGCCTCTCTCTGGTGTGGAAGCGCTGGTGGACTGTTAACTCTCCAGGGGTACCGAACCCCTTCCCACACTGCTCACAGCTGTACGGCTTCTCTCCGGTGTGGGTGCGCCGGTGGGCTGTTAACCGACTGGAGATAGCGAACGCCTTCCCACACTGCTCACAGCTGTACGGCCTCTCTCCGGTGTGGACGCGCTGGTGGATCGCTAACTCTCCAGAGGTAGCGAACGCCTTCCCACACTGCTCACAGCTGTACGGCTTCTCTCCGGTGTGGACACGCTGGTGGAGCGCTAACTTAGTGGAGGTAGTGAACGCCTTCTCACATTGCTCACAGCTGTACGGTTTCTCTCCGGTGTGGATGCGCTGATGAATTTTCAGTCCGGACAAGTCGGCGTACGATCTGCCACACTGCTCACACCTGTACGCCGTCTGTCCACATTGGCACCGCCGGCGGTGAGCGTTCAGATGAACTGGGGTCATGAACGTGTTCCCACACCCGTTACAGCTGTGTGGTTTCTCCTTGGTGTGATCTTGTCTCTATGGCAACAGACAGGAAGAGAGAGAGAATCAATCAGTCACTTAATGGATGGATGGACATCAAGTACCATCATCATCGTCATCACACAGCTTGTTGATGCTGCTGTTTTGTTTTCCTTTTTAAATTCTTCATTAATACAAATCTATTATTTCCAGTATACATAGTATGCACTGTAGCAGATTATTGCTTTAAGATAATTTGCATCTGTAGTCCCATGGCAGGTCACAAAAATACAACACAGTAACAACACAGATTAAACAGTATACAGGGATAAAACACCACAACAACATGGCTACACACGTCTGCGTGCAAAACAATATAAAGTGACGTAACAGCGCTACAGCAGGAAATAAAGTAGGCAGGTTGGGTTGTAGACTTTTTAGTGAACCACAAAATATACAACAGCTGACAGCATTTAGCTTCATCTCTTGACTCGCTTCCACTGAAAACAGAAACACAGACCTGTGGCCCGGAACCGGACGGACTGGAGGACTCGTTGTCCTGGTGGGCCGCGTCCTGCTCTAGATCCTGGTTCTCCTCCTTTATCATGTTGTAGTCCTGGTCCTGGTTCTCCTCCTTTGTTATGATATTGTTGTAGTCCTGGTCCTGATCCTCCTCATTTAACATGATAGTGTTGTAGTCCTGGTCCTGGTTCTCCTCCTTTAAAATTATATTGTTGTAGTCCTGGTCCTGGTTCTTCTCCTTTATCATGTTGTAGTCCTGGTCCTGGTTCTCCTCCTTTATCATGTTGTAGTCCTGGTCCAGGTTCCACTAGCTCAGTGCGGTACAGCACGGCTCTACTGGGTTTTATCCCCTTTCCCACCAGCCCCTCCTACCTGCTACTTCTTTGTTAACGCCTCAGTCTCCTCCCCTTAGATACCGTTGCTAAGGTGTTGGAGAAGAACAGACTGGGCTGTAACTTCAGAATCATGTGACCCTGTAGAAATGTCGAGGAAGAGTGGGCAACCAGCGTGTTTTGAAAGTTCAAGGTGTCCCAAACAAGTATCCACCGGTTTCCCTCCAAATAAGGCCCCTGGTTTTCTATATTTCCTCCTCCAAGTTAACTCAGTCATATTTTAAACATAGTCATTTATTACAAAACATGTAGCCTATGTCAGTTTGCAGTGATAATCCCAGAAAGCAAAGATGACCACACCACCTGCTCCATTTCCTTTTCATTAGTGTTTACAGATCTGTGTTTGTTTGTCAGAGCTTAAATAATATGTTCAGACCATAGACTGTATATAAAAGGTTCAGACACAAACTTCCAGAAGTATTCCAATGGTGTATGGAGGGAAAGTACATCTTCCGTGAGAGCTGGACCAGAGAGAATATTATTGGGACCAATATCTAACATCATGTCCACACCACTCTATCCATTTTGGATGATAACACTCACATCCAGCACACTGTATCAAGGATCTGTCCTTCTGAAATGGAAACAATACATGTGAAACAAAGGTTTATGCTTATTAACTTTTAGATAACCTGCAGGAAAAGTTGGGGTGGTAGGGAAATTGAGTAAAATATAAAGAGTTTACACATTCACACGTTTCACCAGTCACACAACACTGTCTGGTTAACCTATTATAGGGGAGAGTGGGGTAATGTGAGACACCCCCTGTATCTAGGAAACGGAACACATTTTTGGTCATGTGACCATTATGTTTTCAAGCCCCTTCCATTTCCCCATGGTCATGAAGGAGAGGACCTCATGATGCTGTGGAAAGCATGTTTTTTTCACAAAAATATGATTTTTGCATGTAAAAGTAAATTTTCTTGCTGTCAACTTAATCAACTGTTGTGCCAAAGCAAATTGATTTAGGTAGAAAAACTTCTATGATACATGATGATGAACTACCAACACATAAAAACCATGTGATGATGCTGGCTGAAAATTAGCCTGAATTTCTAAGAGAGGTCGTTTTTTCTAAAATGGGGGTGTTGGGGTAAAGTGAGACAAATGCTGCGGGGTAAAGTGAGACCATGGATGTATTATAATAAATCCATGAGTGAGACACTGTGAGCACACCACACACACAAAGATTTACACTAGAATCTCGCCCCCAAGCCAGAAATCTTGCGTGATCAAACATGATCTGCCACACTGCTTTGTTATGCTATGTGCTCTCAGTCAGCTCGCTTCTTTATTGGTTAATTCAATTTTAGTCACATTCCACTTTGTCGGCTCCCCCCACATAAAAGAGGACTTTTGATCAAAATGGTCACCATTGTCAGGGCCTACAATCTGACTCCCAGACTATCTGACTGGTTCTATCTGTCATTTGAATGTTAATTAAAACATTTTGTGTTGTATTTGATTTTGTTCTTGAGTCACTTTGTGTTTAGAAAAAAAAGTGCTTAACTGACCAATCCCCATGATTCTGTTACTAGTCCGACATTAGTTTTGGGATGTGTGGTTGTCAAGCTAGCTGTCAGGATTCTAACTGTGTTGTTATGGTAGTTTCAGAGTGGAAAAAGTAAGTGGATCAGTTTACCCCATTGATTTCTCTGGTTTGTCTCAGTTTACCCCTGACCTGGGGTAAAGTGAGACACAAGACCACTTTTTTAAAACAATCATATCTTCACTGTCCTTCGTCCTAAATACATTCTGATAATTTCCATTGCTAGGAAACATCCTGAATTAATGGGAAATGTGTAAATTTTACTGATAAATCATTTTAGCTTGCTTAGAGGGGAGCAAATGTAAAAAGTGTCTCACTTTACCCCACTCTCCCCTACTCTGTGATTAGCATCCTAAAAGGTTTGCATGCAGCCCCCAATTTACCACCACACCCTACACTCCTGAACATTCACACCTGCTCCAGAACATTACCACCTCCAAGCACCCCCACCCCCCACTGCTTTGACTATGAATTGATTAGACAATGAGCAGGAGTTTCTTTAGAAAGCCCTGCTCAGCTTTCTGTGATAAGAGGAAACTTCTCACAGAATTGAAGGTTGGCCTAGTTAGAAATTAAGTAGCAAATTAAAATAAGCCATGGCAATACATGTAATTCCCAAATAATAAATACAATATCATACAATAAAACAATATTTGTAACAAAACATAAGGACAAGGGCTAGAATGTGTAGAACATGTGTAATTTAAAGTACTCGATTCCAGAAAAAAAAAACAACAGTTGTGCAAAGTTGGTCTCTTTGGGTGATGTTCCCATGTATTGTAACAAAAAAGGTTTTTTAACAAAACAGTAGTTGATGTGGATTGAAGCAAAAGCAAAGATCCCTGGCTTTCCTCCGGCTGTCGGTAAGAACTGTGTGAACCCACCACCATCCAACTCAAACTAACCACCCTTCATTTCAGGCAGCTGGGCAGCTGCTGGGTGTTCAGCAAACAAAATGAAAAGGTACTGCACCCTTGTGGTCAAAGAAAAGTACTTGCACAAAACACAAACTAAAGAATGGCTGCTACAGATTTCATGGCTGCAGATGTCGAGGCAATGGGTCTGTCATCATTGAGGCAAGAGATAATGGTTTTGATAATGTTTTGTGCAAGTACTTTACTATGTGGACATTGAGTCCTGACCGAAAAAACACACCACGCTCCATGAGTGATATCGCTAGTAATATGCACTTTTATACATATTGTCAGGGTGTGGGGAAACAGGACCCAAATGCAGACTTGCAGGTTCGGTGACACACAAAGGCTTTTATTACTCACAGAGACTTGAGGGGGAAACACTGGAAAACAGGCATGGACGTGGGAGAAAATGACGACGAACCAACAAGGACAAAGGGAGACACTGAGGTTAAATACACGAGGGAACAAGACACAGGTGGTGCAATTAACACAGGTGAGACACATTAGGTAATCACAAGCAGGAAGCACACAGGAAGACAGGACATGGACTTCAAACTAAAACAGGAACTAAACTAGGACAAAGACACAGACCCCAACACAGGAAAACAGACCTAAACTAAACAGGGGAACACAGATAACATAACACATATTGTCCCATAATATTCTCTCTGGTCCAGCTCTCACAGAAGATACTTTCCCCCTATACACCATTGGAATACTTCTGGAAGTTTGTGTCTGAACGTATTATTTAAGCTCTGACAAACAAACTTCACTAGGTGGCACAGTGCCAGTCATTTGTTTGTGTCTAATAGAGTTCCAACCTGTGAGCCACTCTTAAGACAGTTGATGTGGTAGTTTTATGTGTCGCCTAGACAAATCAGAGGATGTATGACTATATAGAGAGATAAAGATTAGTAATCATATGTTAGAATAAATCTATATACTCATATATTAGAGAGATAAAGATTATTAATAATACATTCGAATACATCCAGTTAGATAAACTCACAAATTAACTTATTGTATAGACTATGATGACTAGATAGCTTGATAGATATTTATTTTATATAATAAGGGGTGGGAGTAAATAAGTTTTACTTCTTCCCACTCCTTTTCGGATATGAAAAACATGCAAACAAACAAAAATCTAATTATTTTTATTTTCAATTATTTTATTTTATTTTTGCTCATGTGTTGACTTTGCAAAGTTTTATTTGTTATGTCTGTCCTTTCTGTATTATGTTTTATTCTCTTTTAACATGTCCGAAATAAACTAGAACTAACTAACATAATTGAGGCCCTATAAGCCCATTGAAAAGCTGCTACCGATTCCTGTGGCATTGGTGCAATAGCCTGTATATTTTATGAAATGCACACTCCTTTTGTATTTTTGTACTTTCTTTTATTTTTGTACTATTTATACTGTATGATTTGTAATATGGACCTGTGTCTGAAATAAAGTTTAGGTATATATAAAAACTCAGATCTGGTGAGTGGTTCATCTTTGCGTTCTGGGATTATCACTGCAAACGAACATCAAAGTTCATGTTTTTGTAATAAATGATTATGTTTAAAATATGACTGATTTAACTTGGAGGAGGAAATATAGAAAACCAGGGGCCTTATTTGGAGGGAAACCGGTGGATACTTGGTTGGGACACCTAGAACATTCAAAACACGCTGGTGGCCCACTCTTCCTCGACATTTCTACAGGGTCACATGATTCTGAAGTTACAGCCCAGTCTGTTCTTCTCCGACACCTTAGCAACGGTATCTAAGGGGAGGAGACTTGGCGATGTGACCGCGAGAGTCGGAGAGATCGCGGGAATACAAAGGAAAAAATGGCGCTTTCCACTTCACAGACACAGCACGGATCTAGAATATAATACATCCATGCTACAGAGCCACGGCTCGGCTCGGCTCGGCTCGGTTGAGGAGCTTCTCCAGCTCTGAGTTCTTCATACTTTGCTCCTCGTCAGATCACGTCGTCTCTCTCTTGTTTCTCTCCTCTCGGCAGCTCCAGACTCACTCGTCTGCTCCTCGCTAACGGACCACAGCTGCTTTTCCCAGAGCCGAAAAGCTCCAAGAGGAGATCCCGTCTGACCAGGACCAGGATGAAGGAGGAGAACCAGGACCGGGAAATTAGCGACCTGGATCAGAACACGACCGGAATTTTGGAGCAGAACCAGGACCAGGACTACAACAATACCATGTTAAAGGAGGAGAACCAGGACCAGGACTACAACACTATCATGTTAAAGGAGGAGGATCAGGACCAGAACTACAACAATACCATGTTAAAGGAGGAGAACCAGGACCAGGACTACAACAATATCATGTTAAAGGAGGAGAACCAGGACCAGGACTACAACAATATCATGTTAAAGGAGGAGAACCACGACCAGGACTACAACAATACCATGTTAAAGGAGGAGAACCAGGACCAGGACTACAACAATATCATGTTAAAGGAGGAGAACCACGACCAGGACTACAACAATACCATGTTAAAGGAGGAGAACCAGGACAAAGACTACAACAATATCATGTTAAAGGAGGAGAACCAGGACCAGGACTACAACAATACCATGTTAAAGGAGGAGAACCAGGACCAGGACTACAACAATATCATGTTAAAGGAGGAGAACCAGGACCAGGACTACAACAATACCATGTTAAAGGAGGAGAACCAGGACCAGGACTACAATGATATCATGTTAAAGGAGGAGAACCAGGACCAGGACTACAACAATATCATGTTAAAGGAAGAGAACCAGGACCAGGACTACAACAATATCATGATAAAGGAGGATCAGGATCAGGACCACAACATGATAAAGGAGGAGAACCAGGATCCAGAGCAGGACGCGGTCCACCAGGACAACGAGCCCTCCGGTCCATCCTGTTCACAGGTCTGTGTTTCTGTATATTTTGTGGTTAGCCTCCGATTTGGCACTTAAGGGGAAAGTTAAGAGGAAATTAACGTAACGTGCAGTGCGACTGTTTCTGTTTGTACACTGATGGTCTGTTTTTTGTGACACTTCTTGATGTAAAAACATTTTAGACATTTTAGGTAAGACATTAACTTCACGTGACACCCGCTATTGTATTTGTTAAACGTTTATTTTATTTGTGAAAATGCTAAAGGGGAGATTTCACTGTTTTTGTTTGATACCTACAGTCCTCATTAGACCAGGTCCAGATCAAAAACCACTACTTCTCAAATCTGGATTAGATTATCCTAAAGAGGCTAAACATTCATTATGATCTAGGCCAGATTTGAGAAGTCTAGGTACCGTGGTTTTTGACCTGGGCCAGGTCTAATGTGGTCTATATGATGAGAAAACGGTGTAATGAATATTTAGCCTCTGCAAAATAATCTAATCCAGATTTGAGAAATCTAGGCATAGTAGTTTTTGATCTGGACCTGGTCTAATTTGGTCTATATGCTGAGAAAACAGTTAAATGTGCCTCTATTGCATTTTCACAAATAGAATAAAGGTTTCACAGATCAGAAACACTGCCTGGATGAATCTTCAGGGTCTGTAGATTAATCTAGTCCAGATTTGAGAAGTCTGAGTACAGTGGTTTTTGATCTGGACCTGCATAGAAATTGACCAATGGGCGCCACGCATCCCGTCTGGCTCCCATTGGCTCGTACCCTCCATCCAATCCCCTCCTCGACCCGCCTCGTCCCTACCCCCTTCTGCTTAGAAACTACAAGTAGTTGTAACCGCTCTGAGCTGCTTAGCCACAGACACATGAACCCAGGAATTCAGCACCTGCTGAACCACTACTTCTCAAATCTGGATTAGATTATCCTAAAGAGGCTAAACATTCATTATAATATAGGCCAGATTTGAGAAGTCTAGGTACCGTGGTTTTTGACCTGGGCCAGGTCTAATGTGGTCTATATGATGAGAAAACGGTGTAATGAATGTTTAGCCTCTGCAAAATAATCTAATCCAGATTTGACAAATCTAGGCATAGTAGTTTTTTTTTTGACGAGGGGATTGGATGGAGGATCCGATCCCCTCGTCTTCCCTGCTCCTCCTCGACCCGCCTCGTCCCCACCCCCTTCCACTTAGAAACTACAAGTAGTTGTAACCGCTCTGAGCTGCTCAGCCACAGACACATGAACCCATGAATTCAGCGCCTGACCGGGGTTTCTCTGCACCGCGGAGCGACTGGCCCCGGTCTTCCTGCTCCTCTTCCCCAGACACAGCACCATGTGCCCGGTCACCCAGCGCGAGCAGTCTCCCTGGAGGGGAACGTATCTATGTTCCCCAGGTCCTATGTTCCCCGTTTTTACCAAAAAGGGTCTTATGTTCCCCGGTCGCAATACATACTGGGGAACATAGGACCCTTTTTCTGAAGAAAGGTCCTATGTTCCCCGCTGTTGCTGGTCGATGGACTCTCTACTTATCTGGACTCTCTATATATCTGGCCTGTCCAGCCTTTACCTGGTCTTTTTACTAAACTTAACCAACTCCTTTCTTTATTGCCTAAACCCAACCAATGGAACAATTCCACTTCTCACTCAAAATCACAACTCAACTTCTCACTCAAAAATAGGCAAAAATATGCCAAGTCACAACTCAACTTCCAGGTACGGGACCAAAAATTGCATGTTCCCCGGGTCCTTTTGGGGAAAAGCGGGGAACATAGGACCTTTTTTCTAAAAAAGGGTTCTATGTTCCCCAATCTGGACACAGAGTCTTCCTATAGAAGATAGAACCCTTTTCCCCAAAAGTGTCTCAGCTGGCGTCAGTAAAATGTTTTTCTAACAGGCTGACAGTGACAATCACGTGAAACCGAGGCGAACTCATTCATGGTTGTCTCTGATTATACTGATAACAGCCTACCTCCCATGTAGACGCGCGACATGCGCGCTCATTAAAGCGGCGCGTATCCGGCCGCGTGCATTCGGTGCGACGGCGACACCGTTTTCGGACATGCACGGTTTCCTACGTTGCTGTGTCAGGCAGATGTCTCCCACGGAGCTCTGCCGCGTTTCAGAGGTGAAGGAAGCCCTAAGTGGAAAGACGTCACCTCCGCGATGTAGAAGCTAGCGGGAAGACGACGGAGTCGGCCCCGGGCTATCGGTTCAGTAGACCGGCTACTGCCTCTGAGACGAGCCGGTAGCAGGTGTAGCCTACTAGCCCCGGTCGCTGCTCCCTCTGTATTTCTCCTAAAACAAACGTCCTAAAAGGCGACATCTGGATAAACTGACCACAAACTGGGGATTTAACAGTAACTTTCTCACATGAAAAAATATTAAACCTTTTATCAGCTAGTGGACTTTATGCCTAGTTGTGATGCTGGCCGTGTGTGTTTTGAACGTTGTTTCAAACTATGTGCGTTTGCTTGAACATCTTAATATGTTTTATGTAGCCTATGGCATTTTTAAGCTTCATGTGTGTTATTGGACAGAAAGAGCAGCGCTGCCTCAGAGCATAGCCTACGTATAGAAAACACATTTACATCAATAAATAAATGTTTTACCAATCAGTCTGTATTAGGGGTGTCAACGTTTACAATTTTTTCTACACGTGTAAACGGGGCTTCTAACTCATGTGTACCCGGTTACATGGGAGATTTATGATCTCTTTCTTTCGTGGGGGGATTGCAGCAGAAGGGGTGCGTTTGATTTCAGCTCCGGGCCGCAAGACGACGTTGACACGCTGCTTGTGACACCCCTAGTCTGTATTAAATTTTATTTAGTTGGAAGGCATGGCATTAAACCTCCGTCAAATTTCACCAGTTCGGGTAGCCTAATTAGCTAGCTGTCAGCAAGCTATAACTAATGTAAGCTCACCACTCTCACTTTGTTTTCAGAATGACTGAGTGAGACTCAGCCTGAGCTGGTACCTTTGGGATGCCTCAACAATTGATTTCCAAAACCACTTTTTTGCAAAGTTCATCTGATGGATATGTAGGGACAGTTTCACTAAGGTTTGCACAGCTTTTGCTCATGCTAAACCTGCATAGGCTGAGCAATCTGCCCCTTTGTTTGTCTTTGAAGACCCTCTTCACATGTTTCAAAACCAAACACAGATTGTGCAGGTTTAACAAGAGCAAAAGCTGTGCAAACATGACTAAATCTGGACCTTCGTCTTAGTGAATTCACCTTTAAAGTTGTTGTTTTTTAAAATTTCCCGGGGGAGCAGAGGTCGGTATCTTGTCACCTTTTTTACCCCTGATGATTGATTGATTCTCTCTTTCTTCCTGTCTGTTGCCATAGAAACAGGATCACACCAAGGAGAAACCACATAGCTGTAATGGGTGTGGGAACACCTTCAAGACCTCAGTTCATCTGAACGCTCACCGCCGGCGGCGCCAATGTGGACAGGCGGCGTACAGGTGTGAGCAGTGTGGCAGATCGTACGCTGACTTGTCCGGACTGAAAATTCATCAGCGGATCCACACCGGAGAGAGGCCATACACCTGTGACTGGTGTGGGAAGGGGTTCACTGCCTCCAGTAAGTTAACAGAACACCGGCGCATCCACACCGGAGAGAAACCGTACAGCTGTGAGCAGTGTGAGAAGGCGTTCTCTACCAACAGTAAGTTAACGGTCCACCGGCGCAGCCACACAGGAGAGAGGCCGTACAGCTGTGAGCAGTGTGGGAAGGCGTTCGCTACCTCCGATGTGTTTGCGAGACACCGGCGAGTCCACACCGGAGAGAAACCGTACAGCTGTGAGCACTGTGGGAAGGCGTTTACTCAGTCCGGTCAGTTAACGTTCCACCGGCGCATCCACACCGGAGAGAAACCGTACAGCTGTGAGCAGTGTGAGAAGGCGTTCCCTACCAACAGTAAGTTAACGGTCCACCGGCGCATCCACACCGGAGAGAGGCCGTACAGCTGTGAGCAGTGTGGGAAGGCGTTCTCTAGCTCCGGAGAGTTAGCGGTCCATCGGCACATCCACACCGGAAAGAAACAGTACAGCTGTGAGCAGTGTGGGAAGGCGTTCACTTACTCCAGTGGGTTAGCGGCCCACCGGCGCATCCACACCGGAGAGAAACCATACAGCTGTGAGCAGTGTGGGAAGACGTTCACCACTTCCTATTGGTTAACGGTCCACCGGCGCATCCACACCGGAGAGAGGCCATACAGCTGCAAGCAGTGTGGGAAGGCATTCGCTACCTCCAGGAGGTTAGCAGTCCACTGGCGCATCCACACCGGAGAGAGGCCATAAAGCTGCAAGCAGTGTGGGAAGGCTTTCACTCAATCCGGACATTTAACGGTCCACCGGCGCATTCACGTCAGAGAGAGGCCGTACATCTGAGTCCGTTCTTGTACACACTTTAAACAAACGACTGTCTCAACCCTTCCCCCATAACCGAATACTTCAAATACTCTGTACGCTGTGACTGAGTCCTGGTCCGAGAGAAGAGCCAATATGGCAGTGTCATCAATCACTCTGTTGCCCATTTTTCCCAGTGGTGCAAGGACAATCATCTCCTCCTCAATGGCACCAAAACCAAAGAACTCATTTTTGACAACCGTAGAAAAACCACTCCTCATCATGAACCCATATACATTGACAACCAACCGGTGGAGATTGTGGACAGTTTCAGATACCTCGGGATCACACTGCCAGCAGAGAACCCACATCATCCGTAAACTCAGGTCATTGTCCATCAAACCACCCCTTCTGCTTCTTCTGTACCGCAGCATCATTGAGTGTTCTGTGATGACACTAGCGTTGAAACCAGTTAATTTGTTCTCCTTCTACGTCTCAACTGTCCACTGCATTGGCTGCCATGTTATTAAAACAAGATGTAAACATTTAGGAAGTGCAGGGTAAAATATCAACATCAGTATAAGGACATATTTTGACTTATACTTGTCTGAATGAGATTAGTGTTGCAGTGTTGAACAGCCAGTCCTCAACACTCATGCGTTGTATTGTTTTGATTTTTGTTGATAGTAATGAAACCTCTTAGAATTCATAAGTTGCAGTTCAGCATTTATTGACCAAATTGACCTGCACCGGATGCTGAAGTGAAGAAGGTAAAATTGCACTGCTTTGGCAGTAACATGTAGTATGAGCAGAAATCCGAAGTCTAAGTGGAGTGAAACACTTGTCTTATGTATGATGTTTGGAATTGTATTTGACCTGTTGTGTCCTTGTACTGAATGTGAGGGAGTGAAGCATTAACCCTGTGGTACGAAGGGTTAACACATGGAGAGAGTACATGTTTATGCTTTCACTTTAGGTAGTAGCAAAGTTTAGTCTCATGTTTTAACTAACCTCTTATGTGTCTTATATTTTTGACTAACCCATTGAGTTTAAAGACAACTGAAACTTGTAAGCAAACCCTATAGATTTGTGTTGCGCTTAGTTCATAATGCAGTAAATACCAGTAACATGTTTGTTCACTCAGAGGCAAGTTGAGGACACACAGCCACTGAGAGAGGTAAACATCTTCAAGGCCGAAGGGGGGAGAGGATGAGAGGCCTACTGAATGAGACATTGTGCTGAATTACGGCTCTGCACTCTCTGACCTAGGGCAGATAAGATACAACAGTGTAGGGAGGTTTCTGTTGTCTTTCAGGTCCAGAGGTTCGTGTGCTGGGAAGATGGGACCAACCTGTGACAGCCTGAGTGCACCAACGAAGGGAGGGCTAAAGTCTAAACCACAGCACCTCCCCACCTGTTTTGATCAATAAGAGTTAATTACACACATAGTGTGAAGTATTAAAAATCAATGTAACGTCTTTGTCTTGGGCAGATGACAGAGAATTCTGGCTCTCTTGGGATGGTGATTGCAGCTAACTGCTTGCAGACTGCAGTTTCCTGAACAGGAGAGTTTTTTTGTATCTGACCCTTTTGATGATCCAATTAAATAAATAGTTAACTGGAAAGTTGTTGTTTGTCCTCTCAGAATAGTTATTTTCATCATCAATTAATCTGTTGATTATTTAAACGATTAATCGATCAGTTGTTTGGTCAATAAAATGTTGAAAAATATCAGTGTTTCCCAAACCACCAGATGACGTCCTCAAATGTCTTGTTTTGTCCACAAACCAAAGAGAGACTCAGTTTATTGTCATAAAGGAACAAAGAAACCAGAAATATTCACATTAAAGAAGCTGGAATCAGAGAATCTGGACTTTTTTTCTTTATAAACTCTTAAAATTGATTATTGATTAAAAGCTTAGAATGAGTTGTTTACAAATACACAGGTGGCGGTGCACCCACCGGAGCTGAAGAACTTGGCTCAAACTTTCACCTACATTTCAACATCTCCCTCTGTCAAAGCTCAGTACGTAGGTGATTCAAAGAGTCCATTATCATCCCGGTTCCCAAGACCAAGAACATCTCTTGCCTCAATGATGACAGACCCATTGCCTCGACATCTGCAGCCATGGAATCTGTAGCAGCCATTCTTTAGTTTGTGTTTTGTGCAAGTACTTTACTTTGACCACAAGGGTGCAGTACCTTTTCATTTTGTTTGCTGAACACCCAGCAGCTGCCCAGCTGCCTGAAATGAAGGGTGGTTAGTTTGAGTTGGATGGTGGTGGGTTCACACAGTTCTTACCGACAGCCGGAGGAAAGCCAGGGATCTTTGCTTTTGCTTCAATCCACATCAACTACTGTTTTGTTAAAAAAACTTTTTTGTTACAATAAATGGGAACATCACCCAAAGAGACCAACTTTGCTTTCTAAAGAAACTCCTGCTCATTGTCTGTTATATATCAACCTTACCCAGAGGGATCCCAAACCCTTCCCAGAGACTGGTTACAGCCTCCACCGCGGTTCACCACGATCTCTTTTCCCAGATTCTCCTTTACTCTACAGACAATGATCCAGATACAAAAGCCAACTGTCAAATTTGTTTTAAACCCAATGTGCAGATGTTTGGTCAAACAGGGATCTGCTTCCCCTTTGTTTAGTCGAGGCCTCGCAGTTGTCCTTGTGCCTGGGTTGTCTGAGTCAAAGAACTCAAAGCTGAGATAAATCCAATTGTCCTATTTATTTTTTTTCCAAAATCCTGCCTTCATCACGTCGGGGTCACCATTTGAAGAGTTCTAAAACTTGAACTCGCGTGTTCGTTTGATGAAGTATGCAGGAGACGTTCAGTTACAAAATTTTAGATATTTATTTATAAAAGAATCAACTAGGCACAAATGCAAGATATGATGTAATTGATGTAATGTGCATCCTCATTGACTGGAGTCCGTACGCCATGACCTCGTGTCTGACCCCAATCTCATGCTTGGTGCTGATCAGCTGTTGATAGCTCCTATTAAACAAGGGACAAGAGAAAGAGAAAAGGACAAGACACGCAACCCCCCGCATTCGTCAGCTTTCCCCTGCTTCAGCTGACTATCACAGTTACACTAGGTACGAAGACCAGATATCCCAATTGTTTATCAAACAACCAGTACACTCAGTCCCTGTGTGTAACTTCCCCTGTCATGTGTATGTCATTCTCTGGGCTGTAAGAGCAAAACACAGTAATTACACCAATTATAGAAAAGTTGATTACATGCTTCATTATTAAACTGATTGTCACGAGCTTATCATATGTCTAAGGCAAATGTCAATATCCCAAAATCGTATATTGCTATAATGTTTGGGATATTGACATTTGCCTTAGACATATGATAAGCTCGTGACAATCAGCATCGAGACAGCATCAGACTTCGTAAACTGATGCTGCTGCGGCATGTTGGTCAGGGAAACTTAGTCTGGTCCGGAGCTCTGGACACAATCTCTTTTCCTAGTTGATTCTTTTATAAATAAATATCTAAAATTTTGTAACTGAACGTCTCCTGCATACTTCATCAAACGAACAGGCGAGTTCAAGTTTTAGAACTCTTCACTAATCAATTCATAGTCAAAGCAGTGGGGGGTGGGGGTGCTTGGAGGTGGTAATGTTCTGGAGCAGGTGTGAATGTTCAGGAGTGTAGGGTGTGGTGGTAAGTTGGGGGCTGCATGCAAACCTTTTAGGATGCTAATCACACAGTATAATAGGTTAACCAGACAGTGTTGTGTGACTGGTGAAATGTGTGAATGTGTAAACACTTCATATTTTACTCAATTTCCCTGCCACCCAACTTTTCCTGCAGGTTATCTAAAAGTTAATAAGCATAAACCTTTGTTTCACATGTATTGTTTCCATTACAGAAGGACAGATCCTTGATACAGTGTGCTGGATGTGAGTGTTATCATCCAAAATGGACAGAGTGGTGTGGACATGATGTTAGATATTGGTCCCAATAATATTCTCTCTGGTCCAGCTCTCACGGAAGATGTACTTCTCCCATTGGAATATTTCTGGAAGTTTGTGTCTGAACCTTTATACAGTCTATGGTCTGAACATATTATTTAAGCTCTGACAAACAAACACAGATCTGTAAACTCTAATGTCAAGGAAATGGAGCAGGTGGTGTGTTCATCTTTGCTTTCTGGGATTATCACTGCAAACGATCATCAATGTTCATGTTTTTGTAATTAGGCTTCTATTTATAAGATATGACTGATTTAACTTGGAGGAGGAAATATAGAAAACCAGGGGCCTTATTTGGAGGGAAACCGGTGGATACTTGTTTGGGACACCTTGAACTTTCAAAACACGCTGGTTGCCCACTCTTCCTCAACGTTTCTACAGGGTCACATGATTCTGAAGTTACAGCCCAGTCTGTTCTTCTCCGACACCTTAGCAACGGTATCTAAGGGGAGGAGACTTAGCGATGTGACCGCGAGAGTCGGAGAGATCGCGGGAATACAAAGGAAAAAACGGCGCTTTCCACTTCACAGACACAGCACGGATCTAGAATATAATACATCCATGCTACAGAGCCACGGCTCGGCTCGGCTCGGCTCGGTTGAGGAGCTTCTCCAGCTCTGAGTTCTTCATACTTTGCTCCTCGTCAGATCACGTCGTCTCTCTCTTGTTTCTCTCCTCTCGGCAGCTCCAGACTCACTCGTCTGCTCCTCGCTAACGGACCACAGCTGCTTTTCCCAGAGCCGAAAAGCTCCAAGAGGAGATCCCGTCTGACCAGGACCAGGATGAAGGAGGAGAACCAGGACCGGGAAATTAGCGACCTGGATCAGAACACGACCGGAATTATGGAGCAGAACCAGGACCAGGACTACAACAATACCATGTTAAAGGAGGAGAACCAGGACCAGGACTACAACAATATCATGTTAAAGGAGGAGAACCAGGACCAGGACTACAACAATACCATGTTAAAGGAGGAGAACCAGGACCAGGACTACAACAATACCATGTTAAAGGAGGAGAACCAGGACCAGGACTACAATGATATCATGTTAAAGGAAGAGAACCAGGACCAGGACTACAACAATATCATGATAAAGGAGGAGAACCAGGACCAGGACTACAACAATATTATGTTAAAGGTGGAGAACCAGGACAAAGACTACAACAATATCATGTTAAAGGAGCAGAACCAGGACCAGGACTACAACAATATCATGTTAAAGGAGGAGAACCAGGACCAGGACTACAACAATATCATGTTAAAGGAGGAGAACCAGGACCAGGACTACAACAATATCATGATAAAGGAGGAGAACCAGGACCAGGACTACAACAATATCATGATAAAGGAGGAGAACCAGGACCAGGACTACAACAATATCATGTTAAAGGAGCAGAACCAGGACCAGGACTACAACAATATCATGTTTAAGGAGAAGAACCAGGACCAGGACTACAACATGATAAAGGAGAAGGACCAGGATCCAGAGCAGGACGCGGTCCACCAGGACAACGAGCCCTCCGGTCCATCCGGTTCCGGTCCACAGGTCTGTGTTTCTGTATATTTTGTGGTTAGCCTCCGATTTGACACTTAAGGGGAAAGTTAAGAGGAAATTAACGTAACGTGCAGTGCGACTGTTTCTGTTTGTACCCTGATTGTCTGTTTTTTGTGACACTTCTTGATGTAAAAACATTTTAGGTAAGACATTAACTTTACTTGACACCCGCTATTGTATTTGTTAAACGTTTATTTTATTTGTGAAAATGCTAAAGGGGAGATTTCACTATTTTTCTTTGATACCTCAGACCAGGTCCAGATCAAAAACCACTGTACTCAGACTTCTCAAACCTGGAATATAATCTACAGGCCCTGAAGGTTAATTCGGACAGTTTCTGATCTGTGAAACCTTTATTCTAATTTGTGAAAATGCAATAGAGGCACATTTCACGGTTTTCTCAGCATATAGACCAAATTAAACCAGGTCCAGATCAAAAACAACTATGCCTAGATTTCTCATATCTGGATTATTAGATTATTTTGCAGAGGCTAAACATTCATTACACCATTTTCTCATCATATAGACCACATTAAACCTGGCCCAGGTCAAAAACCATGGTACCTAGACTTCTCAAATCTGGCCTAGATCATAATGAATGTTTAGCCTCTTTAGGATAATCTAATATAGGAGGACTGTAGGTATCAAACAAAAACAGTGAAATCTCCCCTTTAGCATTTTCACAAATAAAATAAACGTTTAACAAATACAATAGCGGGTGTCAAGTAAAGTTAATGTCTTACCTAAAATGTTTTTACATGAAGACGTGTCACAAAAAAACAGACCATCAGTGTACAAACAGAAACAGTTGCGTAAATTTCCTCTTAACTTTCCCCTTAAGTGCCGAATCGGAGGCTAACTTCAGCGACGTGTTCACCAAAAAGTCTACAACCTAACCTGCCTACTTTATTTCCTCCTGTAGCGCTGTTACGTCAATTTATTAAGTTTTTATATTTTTTCATGTGAGAAAGTAACCGTTTATAGACCCACTCCCGTGAAAATCGTGTTTTTTGAGCTTTTCACATGTTCCTGTGGCGTTTTTCTGATGTTAGAGGACATAGTAGCAGGGAAAGAAGTACAAAATTGCATTTCTGAGTTTTTCTGCCTTCAAACTGCTGTGAACCAATGACAGACGCAAACTGGCAGTTTCAGGACAGACGCAAACTGGCAGTTTCAGGGAGACTGGAGCTGACGTGTCACAGCTCCAGGGGAGGGCACTAGTGCTACAAGCTCCCGCCCCGCTCTGCATCTGGCTCAGAGGTGAAAGCCTTCACAGCTCGGTGTAGCTGTCAAGGTATAACAGGTATAGCTCACCTGGTAGAGCAGCTTGCACTGTGAGCAAGGACCAGTCTGGGATCGAATCCCAGTGTGGAGTTTTACGCTAAACGCGCTGAATCTGTAATTGTACAATGTCCAGCTGTCAGCAAGCGGGGGGTGGGATGCGAGGAGGTGGCTGGGCGGGTGCAGAGCAGCGCAGTCTCCGCCCACCCTCCAGAGGTGCATTGCTAATGTGCATTGCTAATGAGCTGGTTTTAACATGACCGAAAAGGGTCGCGGGAGTGGGACTTTAACTTCTTGAGTCAAAGTAAAGGAGTGTTTTATTGTCAGCAACGGTAACAGAGTTATAACGGGGGAAACAGTAACTTTCTGAGTCGTTAATTCATAAACGCCATAATTCCATTCACTGGTAGTCTGATCTACACAATATAAATAGCACAAAGAACCAAAAAAATCGATTCAGTATATCAGCCGTGGGCCTGCATAGAAATTGACCAATGGGCGCCACACGTTTGGCTCCCATTGGCTCGTACCCTCCATCCAATCCCCTCGTCTTCCCTGCTGCTCCTCGACCCACCTCATCCCCACCCCCTTCCGCTTAGAAACTACAGGTAGTTGTAACCGCTCTGAGCTGCTCAGCCACAGACACATGAACCCATGAATTCAGCGCCTGCTGAACCACTACTTCTCAAATCTGGATTAGATTATCCTAAAGAGGCTAAACATTCATTATAATATAGGCCAGATTTGAGAAGTCTAGGTACCGTGGTTTTTGACCTGGGCCAGGTCTAATGTGGTCTATATGATGAGAAAACGGTGTAATGAATGTTTGAAGTACAGAAGCACAGAATGTGTTGCTGCCCTTATTACTATAGTAGTACCAGTGCCACGTTGAGTCTTCCTACTCCTCTCCCCTACACACAGCCGCTTCCAGCCGCAGCTGCAGCCTGAGCGGGGTCTCGTGCTCCTCTTCCCCAGACACAGCACCATGTGCCCGGTCACCCAGCGCGAGGAGTCTCCCTGTAGGGCAGCGTACCTATGTTTCCCGGGTCCTATGTTCCCCTATAGACCCTCTTTTTGAAAATGGGTCCTATGTTCCCCGTTTTTACCAAAAAGGGTCTTATGTTCCCCGGTCGCAATACATACCGGGGAACATAGGACCCTTTTTCTGAAAAAAGGTCCTATGTTCCCCACTGTTACCGGGGAACATAGGACCTTTTTTCAAAAAAAGGGTCCTATGTTCCCCGCTGTTACTGGTCGATGGACTCTCTCTACTTATCTGGACTCTCTATCTATCTGGCCTGTCTGGCCTTTACCTGGTCTTTTTTTTACTAAACTTAACCAACTCCTTTCTTTATTGCCTAAACCCAACCAATGGGACAATTCCACTTCTCACTCAAAGTCACAACTCACCTTCCAGGTATGGGACCAAAAAATGCATGTTCCCCGGGTCCTTTTGGGGAAAAGCGGGGAACATAGAACCCTTTTTCTAAAAAAGGATTCTATGTTCCCCGGTCTGGACACAGAGGGGAACATAGAACCCTTTTGGGGAAAAGCGGGGAACATAGGACCTTTTTTTTAGAAAAAGGGTTCTATGTTCCCCTGTCACATACAAAGTGGGGAACATAGGACCTGGGAAACATAGGGATGATCCTCCCTGTAGCATGAGGCTGTGCTCGGTGCTGCTAATGGCGGCGCTGCCCGTACCAGCGGTCGGTGTGGTCCCGTTGCCGGGGACGGCGACGACGGCAACTGGCACCGCCTCATTACTGGCAGCTGGTGCACAGCGGCGGCATCGGGACTGGCGCCGCCGCCATTAGTAGGCTAGCGCCGAGCACAGCCGAGCTACACGGAGACTCTTGCGCTGGGTGACCGAGCACAAGGTGCTGTGTCTGGGGAAGAGGAGCAGGAAGAGTCGGGGCCTGTCGCTCTGCGGTGCAGAGAGACCCTGGTCAGGCTGCGTTTAAGTTTGGTAACTTTGGTTTTATTGTGGAAGTTGTGACTGTGAATATGACATTTTACTCCGTATTCAAAGCCGCGTTTGGTTTCTGCAGGCAGCATGCTTGCTGCTTGCTCTGCTCTGCGTTGCGTAGAGGCTCCGAGGGGCGGGCCATATGAGCTCGGAGGGGAGGGGTGTGTGTGTGTTTTTCTCATCCATCCTAGCTTTTATTGTGTGAATCGTTCAGATCCGAAGAGTCTTTCTTTTTTGGGAGAGGGGGGGGAGTCTCAGCGTCTCAGCTGGGGTCAGTAAAATGTTTTTCTAACAGGTTGACAGTGACAATCACGTGAAACTGAGGCGAACTCATTCATGGTTGTCTCTGATTATACTGATAACAGCCTACCTCCAATGTAGACGCGCGACATGCACGCTCATTACAGCGGCGCGTATCCATGTGCATTCGGTGCGACGGCGACGCCGTTTTTGGACATGCACAGTTCCCTACTTTGCTGTGTCAGGCAGATGTCTCCCACGGAGCTCTGCCCCGTTTCAGAGGTGAAGGAAGCCCTAAGTGGAAAGACGTCGCCTCCGCGATGTAGAATGTGTTCAATTCAAAAAGTGAAACTAACACATTATATAGGCCTATATGTCCATTACACACTGAATGAAACATCCCATGTCTTTATTTATTCAGTTTATTTTAATAGTAATAATTATGACTAACATTCAGTGAAGACCTAAAAATCAGTATCTCCAAAATTGAAATATTGCAAAGGTTTTTTTTGTTGTTGTTTTTTTTAAGCATTTTTATTATAGAAATGTTGGCCTTCTGAAAACTATGTCCATCTATATGCACTCAATACTTGGTTGGGGTTGAACTACTGGAAATGGACTTTTCTGTGATATTGTAATGTACTTATTTGTTAATGGTGACCAAAACCACTTTTTTGCAAGGTTCATCTGATGGACATCTAGGGACAGATTCACTAAGGTTTGCACAGCTTTTTGCTCATGCTAAACCTGCATAGGCTGAGCAATCTCCCCCTCTGTTTGTCTTTGAAGACCCTCTTCACATGTTTCAAAACCAAACACAGATTGTGCAGGTTTAACAAGAGCAAAAACTGTGCAAACATGACTAAATCTGGACCTTAGTCTTAGTGAATTCACCTTTAAAGTTGTTGTTTTTTTTAAATTTCCCGGGGGAAGGGAGGTCGGTATCTTGTCACCTTTTTTACCCCTGATGATTGATTGATTGATTCTCTCTTTCTTCCTGTCTGTTGCCATAGAAACAGGATCACACCAAGGAGAAACCACACAGCTGTAATGGGTGTGGGAACACGTTCAGGACCTCAGTTCATCTGAACGCTCACCGCCGGCGACGCCAATGTGGACAGACGGTGTACAGGTGTGAGCAGTGTGGGAAGGCATTCTCTCGATCCAAAAAGTTAGCAGTCCACCAGCGCGTCCACACCGGAGAGAGGCCGTACAGCTGCGAGCAGTGTGGGAAGGCGTTCACTCAACCCGGAAATTTAACGGCCCACAAGCGCGTCCACACCGGAGAGAGGCCGTACAGCTGTGAGCAGTGTGGGAAGGCGTTCTCTATCTCTGGAGCGTTAACGGTCCACCGGCGCATCCACACCGGAGAGAAACCGTATGTGTGTGAGCAGTGTGGGAAGGCGTTCACTAGCTCCGGAGAGTTAACGGCCCACCAGCGGATCCACACCGGAGAGAAACCGTACAGCTGTGAGCAGTGTGGGAAGGCGTTCTCTCGATCCGGACAGTTAACGGTCCACCGGCGCATCCACACCGGAGAGAGGCCGTACAACTGCGAGCAGTGTGGGAAGGCATTCGCTCAACCCGGACAGTTAACGGTCCACCGGCGCATTCACATCAGAGAGCGGCCGTACAGCTGCGAGCATGATGGGAAGGCGTTCACTAACTCCAATGGGTTAGCAGTCCACCGGCGCGTCCACACCGGAGAGAAACCGTACAGCTGAGTCCGTTCTTGTACACACTTCTTCTTGTACACAAATGACTGTCTCAACCCATACCCCATAACCAAATACTTCAAATACTCTGTACGCTGTGACTGAGTCCTGGTCCGAGAGAAGGGCCAATATGGCAGTGTCATCAATCACTCTGTTGCCCATTTTTCCCAGTGGTGCAAGGACAATCATCTCCTCCTCAATGGCACCAAAACCAAAGAACTCATTTTTGACAACCGTAGAAAAACCACTCCTCATCATGAACCCATATACATTGACAACCAACCGGTGGAGATTGTGGACAGTTTCAGATACCTCGGGATCACACTGCCAGCAGAGAACCCACATCATCCGTAAACTCAGATCATTGTCCATCAAACCACCCCTTCTGCTTCTTCTGTACCGCAGCATCATTGAGTGTTCTGTGATGACACTAGCGTTGAAACCAGTTAATTTGTTCTCCTTCTACGTCTCAACTGTCCACTGCATTGGCTGGCATGTTATTAAAACAAGATGTAAACATTTAGGAAGTGCAGGGTAAAATATCAACATCAGTATAAGGACATATTTTGACTTATACTTGTCTGAATGAGATTAGTGTTGCAGTGTTGAACAGTCACTCCTCAACACTCATGTGTTGTATTGTTTAGATTTTTGTTGATAGTAATGAAACCTCTTAGAATTCATAAGTTGCAGTTCAGCATTTATTGACCAAAGTGACCCGCATCGGATGCTGAAGTGAAGAAGGTAAAATTGCACTGCTTTGGCAGTAACATGTAGTATGAGCAGAAATCCGAAGTCTAAGTGGAGTGAAACACTTGTCTTATGTATGATGTTTGGAATTGTATTTGACCCGTTGTGTCCTTGTACTGAATGTGAGGGAGTGAAGCATTAACCCTGTGGTATGAAGCGTTAACACATGGAGAGAGTACATGTTTATGCTTTCACTTTAGGTAGTAGCAAAGATTAGTCTCATGTTTTAACTAACCTCTTATGTGTCTTATATTTTTGACTAACCCATTGAGTTTAAAGACAACTGAAACTTGTAAGCAACCCCTATAGATTTGTGTTGCGCTTAGTTCATAATGCAGTAAATACCAGTAACATGTTTGTTCACTCAGAGGCAAGTTGAGGATACACACAGCCACTGAGAGAGGTAAACATCTTCAAGGCCGAAGGGGGGAGAGGATGAGAGGCTTACTGAATGAGACATTGTGCTGAATTACGGCTCTGCACTCTCTGACCTAGGGCAGATAAGATACAACAGTGTAGGGAGGTTTCTGTTGTCTTTCAGGTCCAGAGGTTTGTGTGCTGGGAAGATGGGACCAACCTGTGACAGCCTGAGTGCACCAATGAAGGGAGTTTAGTTTAGTTTTTATTATGGATCCCCATTAGTCCTCACCTTGGTAAGGACTATTCTTCCTGGGGTCCAAAGGAGGGCTAACGTCTAAACCATTGCACCTCCCCTCACCCAAAGACACTGTGGTGGAAAATTGCTATGATGGGTATTCTCCTTGTAATAAGTGGTAACATAGTCTTTGAAGTAGTTGTAGTAAGACCATGTAGCAATCCTGTTCACTCCATTAGTGGAGAATTTGTGTATTGACCATAATAAACCTGGGGGCAGAGCAAGGACACTAGGATGACCCATGTACAACCTTGTTTACTAACTGATCTAGGTTGTAAATTCCTATAGGGAAACCAACGACTGGGGTAGCCATTTGTTGAGTAACACATCTGTTGGATTGTTTTATTGTCTGGGAAGGCTAGAAGTGCTTGTAGTAATGTCTAACCAGAGTCATAAAGTGGGGTATAAGAAGGGGCTGCAATCTCTGCTCTTGGGGCACTACTCTGAACTGCTACCTGCCATGTAGTTCTGTGTTCTGTTCCCTTCTCCCCTTCTCTGTGGAGAATGGAGAATAAACTTGGGTGCATGCTACCTCTCCTGTCTTGTTCTTTGACTCGCCACCGGCAGGACCAATATTTTCCACGACAACACCAACTTCGCACAACTGTATTTTTTCTTCTGGAATCAAGTAAATATCTTCCTCAAGCAACCATCAGGTTTCTGTTTTTGGATAGTCACCACAAAAACATTTGAGGGCATCATACTCAAACACCTGGAGTCCACAAACAGTAACACATCCCTCTAAAAGCAGGGAGGGATCGAAAGGGTCAGGGCATCGACCCAATTGGTTCAAGGTTCAAGAGTCTTTATTATCCCCTAGGGGCAATTTGTTTCACCGCGAGTAGCAAACATGCAACTATCACATCCAAAAAAACATTCAACATAGGTAATTTAAAAGCCTGATCTCTGCAGGGACATATTAATCTCTCCATCTATTGGTCTTACATCTCGGAAGCCCATGCATCCGTCACTGGATTTACAGCCTCGTCTGGAATAGGCAACAGAAGGTGAAGATCAGCAATGACACAACCTCCCCTCTGACCCTCAGTGCTGGCTGTTCTCCCTCTACACAAACCAGCTCACATCACACCACAGTTCTGTCAACCTGTACAAGTACGTGGACGATTTAACCATTGTAGGACTCACCAACAACCAGGAACCAGAATACCGTGCACGGATCAACTAAGTAGTGACCTGGTGCACAGACAATGACCTCCTACTACCCAGGGGGCAAAATCCCAGTTTTTTTGGAAAACAGACACGGGGCGTTGTAAAAGGTTTGACACCAGAAATGATCTCTAGGAACTTGGGTGGACGACCCGGTCAACTACCTGCTGGAAAGCTACAGGGGCCAAAACCCCTTTCTTGGGTCATTTTGCTGGCGAAATTATTATGTAAATGCAAAGGTACTACAATGGCATAAATAGTCATACAACTATAAAATTTGGCAGAGAGTATCTTGACACATAGGAGGAGGCAGGAAAAAAGATTCTGGGGTTTGGTGCAACTCGATTTTAAGATATCACCCCAACATCCCAAAAAAGACCCCAAAAAAGTACTCTTCGCCATTTTTCTGCACTTGGACTATGCACTACGGAGAACATCTATGTCTAACATGTATATAGAAAACTTCCTTAATTCATAAGCTTCCATTTGAGTCCAAGATAGCCTTTCTATCTCCAAAGCCCCACTTGCTGTGGCCAACGGTCTTCTATCTGTTCACTTTGGGGAGACCAGAAATAGAATGGTTTCTGATCATGTCAGTTAACATGGAGTTTTTCACAATAAGTGTTGCATTGTTTGGAGACAGCCTGTAGCTTTTCATTAGCTAGTAGAAAGGCTATCTTGGACTCAAATGGAATCTTATGAATTAAGGAAGTTTTCTATATACATGTTAGGCATAGATATTCTCCATAAAGTGCTGAAAAATAATAATTTTATATCATAACCAAAACTACATAATATTCTTACATATTGCACATTATCGTGCCTGCATTGTGCAGTGTTAAGCACCACACACACACACGCGCACACGCGCGCACACACACACACACACACACACACACACACACACACACACACACACACACACACACACACACACACACACACACACACACACACACACACACACACACACACCCTAAAGTACCTATTGCCTGTACACATTCTAGTAGGCTATAAAAGTACAAAAGCTATGGTGATAGTACCAATTAGTAAGTTTTATCATCCCCATAATTGTTATATCTACTAGGAACTATGTTTATAATAATTATTACTAGTAATGTTAATTGTAGCTACACATTATTAATCATTTACATCGCAAACATAAACAGCCTTTTGTGTTGTTGTTGTTGTTGTTGAGTAAAATAAACAGTAAACAAACCAACACCTGACGGGTGTACTGTGAAGCCAGTCTAGTGGGTTAGCGAGGTATGTTGAGTCTAAAGCCAGGCTCTCCTGTACTACAAAGGTGGCTCTCTTTTAACCCGGCTAGATCTCCATGGTAATTTATAGCTCATAATCTGGTCTCAACCAGGTTATGTTCAGAGTTTCATCCTAAAACCGGCTATAAAAGCGCCGCTGTTTCACTATTTAACTCATTTACAGCTGCGTCACCTTTACTTTGAAAGTCCAGTGGAGCTGGATCTGAACGGAGCTGCTCAGCTGTTGAGCTGAGTATCAGGAGCTCATTATAAATTAGGCTATAGCCTATATATTTTATTTTATATACAGTCAGTCACCACTGACAGAAGTTGTGCGCTCGCAGCAGAACAGATAATCAGATGGATAATCGGTAAAGTGTAAAATGTTTCGCCTGTTATATATCAGCGTTGCCCAAACGCAAATCTTGAATAAGTCTACAATGTTTTCACGTTTAAAAAGGTCTTTGCTGTCTTTGGGTTTTCCATTGAGTTTTTCAGGGGTGCAAACTTGTCACCTTTCGGCGAAATTCGCCGTTTTGGATCCCAAAATGATCATTTGTGTGATTCGTGTAAATCCGCAATAAAAAAAATTTTGAGGGGGGGGGGGGGTCCGGCGAGGCGAAGCGAGCCGAGCCGAGCCACCTGTCTCTTTAAGGCGCATGCACCTTATCTGGATGACAACGAGTGGTGGCAGCGCTCCTCTTCTGTCCAGCAATACACACCTGAAGCTTCACTTTTAATACAGACTAACTAACGCGACTTTTTGAGCATGGCGAGTGAAAGAGTCGGAGCTAGAAGATGCTCCAGCAGCGTTGTATAGGTGCTGTATGGGACCGCGTGTGTGTGATGATCGCGATCGCGGCCAATTAGCGATTAGCGCGTTTAGCTTTTATTAGCTCCAGTGTCTCCTTCTTCTCTGGTGGAGGGTCTGGCGAGCGAGACTAGCTCCAGAGCGACCTGTTCAGCAGCAGCAGGAGGAGCAGGAAGAGGAGGAGGAGGTTGACTGACTGTGACAGGACACCTCTGCCTCTGTTTCACTTTATGTTGCTGGTAAATAATGTGGTTGTAAAAGTAGTAGGCTAAAGTTAAATTATTTAGTATGCACTAATTAAAGGGGCAGAGCTTTAAGAGACATTTTAGCTTTTATATTTTATAAGATATATTTTTTGTAAGAACCACAATTAATAAATATAGGTTATATATTTCAGTGAATATCTAATTGTTCTTAGCATTTGTTAGATAACTTTATTTGCCCAATAAATTAAAACATGTTGGAACTATCAATGTCTCCTCTCTTGCCACCAGAATCCCTACTTTTAACCTCAGACTGTCACAATGATGTATCAGATGTCAGACTGCCTCATTCTTTCAGTTTTAACCTGAATATACAAGACATGATTGATTTTCCCAACGATCAAAGTATACCAAACCGAACCGAAAACCATGACCACAAAACCGTGAACCGAACCGTTTACTTGAACATCTTTTAAATACATATTGCCGCTTAATATGTTTTATGTAGCCTATAGCATTTTTAAGCTTCATGTGTGTTATTGGACAGAAAGAGCAGCGCTGCCTCGGAGCATAGCCTACATACAGAAAACACATTTACATCAATAAATAAATGTTTTACAATGAACCAATCAGTCTGTATTAAATTTTATTTAGTTTGAAGGCAAGGTTTGCAAGGTTCATCTGATGGACATCTAGGGACAGATTCTCTAAGTTTTGCACAGCTTTTGCTCATGCTAAACCTGCATAGGCTGAAGACCCCCTTCACATGTTTCAAAACCAAACACAGAGAGACAGATTGTGCAGGTTTAACAGGAGCAAAAGCTGTGTAAACCTGAGTAAATCTGGACCCTAGTCTCATGCTAAAATTGACTGTAAATTCACCTTTAAAGTTGGTTTTAAAAAAAATTTCCCCGAGGGAGCATGCCCCCGGACCCCCCTAGGGGGTCGGTATCTTGTCACCTTTTTTACCCCTGATGAGTTTGCACCCCTGGTTTTTCCTCAGTCGATGTGAGGGTCTAAGGACAGAGGATGTTGTTACGATGCCATGTAAAGACAAACTGTTTGTAAAAACGGGCTATACAAATAAAATTGCCTTGCCTTGCCACAGAGACAATATGAGATTTGCTTGTAGCAGCAGCACTTAAAAAACCCCACTGTACCTATTTTCATACGCACACCAGCCTCACTTTACATAATAAAACATACACTCGCATTCTATAATTGTGCTCAGTGAAATATATGAAAACAATAAAATACAATTTAAAATGAGAGTTGTTGTTGCTCTAGTGTATTTAGTTCAAATGGATACAGTTTCATATTTAAAAGTAGTGCAAAGTTCAGCTGTCAGAAACCCCCTAACCCTTAAAAGCATCCTCCTCTCTCTTGTCATATTTGCAGCAACACTGTTGCTTCAGGCTGCGATCAGTCTTTTTTTTTGTATCGCTCGTACTCTCCATGAAAACAACCTGCTGCTCCGCCAAACGCCTCCTTTGATGTGAACGCGCACAGAGCATGAAGCTGAGAGTCGGACTCAACAGCCAAGTTGATAACCAGCTTCACTGGTACCGTGGTAACTCGGCTCAAAGTCTGAGGTCCAGCCCGTCTCCACGGCAACCACATCAATCATTAACACACACAGGGTTCAGACTGAGAGGGCAAAGAGCGAGTGTGTGTGTGTGTGTGTCAGGCCGAGATAGAGCAGCAGGAAGTCGTCGTCGTGGAGACGAGCGAGGACGAGGAGCCACGGTCTCAGACCTGCGATCAGCCGGACCCCCGTCACGCCACGGACACAGGAAGCAGCGGACCATGACCTCTGACCTGTGAGCAGACGGACGGAGACAGACAGGTGGATGTTTCTGCTTTTCACAATAAGAGTCTGGAATGGGAGGGAGAGTTTTCACAATAAGAGTCTGGAATATACCGAGTCGGCAACCAAGGAAACGTCACTTCCTGTCAGAGCCGTGGGGGAAAACAAACCGATTCCCCCGTAGACATACGTGTAAAAACGCGGCATTTTTATTTTTATTTTTAAGTATATTTTTTCGGCTTTTCATGCCTTTATTAGATAGGACAGTTCAGAGTGTGACAGGAAATGGGAGGCAGAGAGGGGGGGGATGACACGCAGGATAGGTCCAAAACGCAGCATTTTAACCCTTTGTCTAACGCTTGTCCTCTGTCATGTCTTAGTTTGAATCACTTGTATCTGCTGACAAAGAGCTAGAGATTAAAAAACTCATCACGATCCGGGTCGATTGTTGTCCGTACATTTTAAAATATTGGCTCTTTCCCAGTCAGTCACATCTCGCCTACACCGAGTCGGTAACCAAGGAAACGTCACTTCCGGTCAGAGCCGTTACACTAGGGGTGGGCAATTATTTTTTCCAGAGGGCCACACTGACTCCGATAAAGTGAGTGAAGGGCCACACGATTCGAAATCAAATTGAAACATCAAATATTTATTGCTGAATTATATATAATTATATATTAGCCTATATAACTACATATATTTGGTGGAAATGATTGCATTACAATAGGCTGACAGCCCACAATCAATGTAATCGCATTTTCAACTTTTATCCATCACAGATCACTGAAGAAACATGCTGTATTATGATATAAATATGGACTCAAGGCAGATTGTTTTATCAAAACTTACTGACCATAAATGACTGCACCAATTAATAATGTTCACAGACACCTGAATATTATAATTAAGCACTCAGATCCTTTTCAGTTCTGATTCAGTGAGACTGTTCTATTTGTATGTAGATAACCTTTTATTTATGAAGAAACACAATACTCCTTTGCTCCTGCCTAACAGCACCAACATGAAAAAAAAGACTGATTTGATTACAAGCGTAGCCATTGGTGGATGGAGACTTCAGACGCTACAATCAGTCATATGGTCGATCACGTCAGAAAACCCAGCGATCTCATAAAATACTCTTTTAATCACAGTTTGCTAAACCTTAGTGTTTGAGAAATAATAATTAGGTGCCGCGATGTTGCTTTATAACCGTCAGCAGTTATGATTCGGCTGACGGAGGGTTGTGAAACACCGGCCCGGTCCCGCGGTCTAGGCTACCGCTGACAGGGTCGCGGTGGTCAGAAACTCCGCTGTGGAGAAAAGCTGCAGCAGAGCGGCTGCTCTCCCTCCTCCGTCGGAGCTCCGGTGTCCGATAGAGAAAGAGACTGAGCAGCCGTTCATCACTGTCTTCTACCTGGAGGAGGTTACTTTCTGTCTGCGATGTGCAAGCTCCTGTTCTAACAGGGCTGTCACTGTTTCAAACAGCTGATTAGTGCGCATCAACGTAATAAAAGCAACCGGGTCATAATACCAGTTCGGCTCGCACTTCGGCTCGCGGGCTGGATTGAGACGGCATGCGGGCCGGGTGTGGCCCGCGGGCCGTAAAATGCCCATGTATGCGTTACACGGTTGGGTATAACGATATAAAAGTTCAGGTTGTGGTTTTTCAATTTATTTGTGGTGCAAAATGGTTCACAACAACAACTCTTAGGCATCGTCTCCGAGTGTCTAGACCAAGGGAACGCCACCTAAACGTCAGACAAACAGTTCCTCCGTAGACAGACGGATGTGACTGACTGGGAAACAGCCAATATGTTAAAATGTACCGACAACACTGGACCCGGATCATGATGAGTTTTTTAATCTCTAGCTCTTTGTTAGCACAAGTGATTCAAACTAAGACATGACAGCGGACAAGCGTTAGACAAAGGGTTAAAATGCTGCGTTTTCACACGTATGTCTACGGGGGAATCGGTTTGTTTCCCCCCCCCACGGCTCTGACCGGAAGTGACGTTTCCTTGGTTGCAGACTCGTTGTATGGGAGGGAGAGTTTTCACAATAAGAGTCTGGAATGGGAGGGAGAGTTTTTCACAATAAGAGTCTGGAATGATCAATATAGGAATGTAAACATGCGGCTGTTGGTGACCAGGTGACCTTCTCCTCCTTCCTCTTCTCCTCCCTCTCTTTCTTCTCTCTTTTCTCTGTGTCTCCTTCTCCTCCTTCTTTCTTCTCCGCCTCCTCCTCCTCTTCTTCTTCATTTGTTCATTTATTTGAATCTCCATTAGCCTTGGCAAAGCCATTGATATTCTTCTTGGAGTCTTCCTCTCCTCCTCTAGTGTCCTAGTGTCTCGGTCCAGGTGTCTCACAGTTTCCTGACGCGTCTCTGTCAGACCTTCGTCATGAAGTCATCATCATCATCATCACCGTCGGTCGCCTCCATCTCCGTGACGACTCCTCGGCCCCGCCCCCTTCCAACAGCCCCTCCCCCTCCAGACCTGAAGGAGGAGGAGTTCCTACCAGGTGAGTGTCTGTCTGTCAGACACCAGGAGGCACAGTGTCTCCTCCTCCTCCTCCTCCTCCTCTCCATCTTCATCTTCTCCTTGTTTACAGAGTGGGACAACAACGGTGTCTCCTCCTCCTCCTCCTCCCCCTCCTCCTCTCCAGTGTCTCCCCGCTGTGACATCAGACCAGGTGATTTTTTTATGACGTCACTTTAGGTTCAGGATAAATGCTGCGTTCAAGACAACTCGGAAGTCGGAAAAAGAATGAGCTCCGAGTTGTAAAAAATGAATTGAACGGCGTCGAACTCGGTCGAAATTACAGGTCTGAAACTCGGGTATCATATCAGAGCTCCGACTTTCCGACTTGACGTCACGACAACATCAAAACATGGCGGCCCTCGTCTTAAACGGTTAGAATTTAGACATTTTAATTTATTTGTTAAGGTTTGAATGCATATTGTTGTGTATTATTGCAGTAGCCAATATGAAATACGTTTATATTAAGCTGTGATTGTTGTACGGTTGTGTTCCTCGTATGTGACAGAAATAACGTTTAACTGTTATCAAGGCTGTAACATTATATGTGCACTCATCTGCAGCGTCTCCTCTCCTCCACAATAAACATCATTTACTGCTGCAGTGATTTTTCCTGTTCAGCTATGAGCCACAATACGACAAACTTCCTTCAGGTATCCATGTTTGTTTTTTTCTCCTGAGTTCCTGCAGCGTGAACGCAATGACGTCGGAAGTCGGACATTTTCGAGTTGGGATTTCCGACCTCCGAGTTGTTATGAACGCAGCAAAAAACATCAACTTTATTCAGTACAGTTTATTTAAACAATGCAGTACACGATAACAAGAAACAAGGAATGCTCGAGGTAATGCGGTTTGGGGAAACAACTAAACAAAAACGTCATCATAATAATAATAATTATAATGCAGAAATCAAATAAAGAGTAAAAGAGAAAAAAAATCGATTAAATCAAGTCAAATTCATTACATAAGGATGTCGTTTTTAAAGCTTTGGAATTTGTGCAGTACTTTATTGTGTCCAGATGTGATTTTACAGTTAGTTGTGTTTTTGTTTTGTAAAAGGTAAAAAGTTTGATTATTAAAGCAGAAGTAAGCGATCCGGTGGTTTTGGCTAATGCTGCGTTCCAGGCAGGCTTTTGAAACCGTAAATTACAGCTTCAAGTCACGACTTACGACTTTGTAGCGTTCCAGGCAACCCACTCGTGTTTCTCCGACCTGTTTTACCTGTGAAAGTCACTATAACGGCCACTCGTAACTTCTGACCTGTGAACTCGTACCAGATCGAACTGGTACGACTTCACAGGTCGGAAAAACACGCGTTACGAGTTGCCTTGAACGCACCATAACGTCTTGTCATCCGATGGAGTTAGCAGCCCCCGCCCTCGTCATTGGATAAAGGTTGTAGGATACAAGGAAAGAGCTGAGCAGAGTGACTGACAGACCCGTGTTTCAGACCAAACACTCTATAGAAGTGATTGCTGTCGGAAAATATAACTATTTAAGACTTATATTACCACAAAAATTCCACTTACTTCTGCTTTAACAACTTTGTAGGTATTTTCTCATCAAAAAGACCAAGTTCAAAACATTTTCTGTTTAAAATAAAGACGAGATGAAGATTCATGTGGGTGGAGACAGAAGGAACAGAGAGGTTCAACATGTAACTTCTGTCTCTGTCTCTGCAGCTCGTCTGTCCCTGTCCAGCCCCGAGCTGCTGTCAGAGCTGAAGGCGTCCAGGTCCCGTCCCCTCAGACACGTCCCCGCCCACAACGGGCTGACCACTGTCTTCTCTGGACGAGGAGGAGGACAAGTGGGACCAGACAGAGACAGACAGGTGAGACTGTCCTCTGTGGTTCTGATTCCAACCATAGACCAGAGCGGCATCTGAGAATGACTGAGGCATTCTGGGTAATTTAGGGGCAGCGCCCGGCATCCCTCCATTGAAAAGTTCAGCCTAAACTGTCTTGACAAACTAACTAACAAAAAGTTGTGTATTAACAGGCTGTTTACAGACAACACTTGGCCAAAACCTCCCGGTGATTCCACCAAATACGTGTAGATGTCTGGGTCAGACATTTCTGGCCACTGTGTGGAGTCATTGATCACTGTGGGAGGCTAAAGGAGCATACCGCTAGATTAATTAATTGTAGTTTTCCAAGATAGCGTGAACGGTCGGTTTCAAGGAGGGTGTCAGAATAATTATGAGACAAGAAGTGCAGAGTCTGCGGAAGCCGCGACCGGGAACCGTGGCAGCGACTCTCACAGGGGCAGCAGCCGGTCTACTGAGCTGATCTGCTGGCCGAGCTCCATCCTCATCCCGGGGGATCCCGCACGCTTTTGGATGTTTACCACTGGCTGGTTGAATTCTTTTTAGGAGATTAATGTTGGTCTCATTGATGAAATTTAACAACTATGGCATTGGCATTAGTTTGTTTGAATGAAAAGTGAGCAGGGCTGCCTCAGGGCTACGTACTGAAATCACCACAGTTACATAAATAAATAAATGTTTTACAATGAACTGATCAGTCTAATAAATTTTATTTTGTTAAGTCAACATGGTTACTGTACATGGCAAAGATTATTACCACTTTATGTCTTAAAATTTGTCTGTATTTCTATGGGAGTCCTATCGCCACTCTGTTATATCAATCGTTCTGGTCGGCAGTAGTCGGGGTGCGTGGGGGCCTTTACGTAATGACGCTTCGACACGCACTCCGCCCACCCCTGAAGGTCCTTTATACAATGGAAACGCAAAGCTGACCATATCGACCCGAACCGTACCCGCACCGATCCGTACTGACAGTGGAAACGAGGCTATAGAGACCAACAGCCAGCACACAGTCTGACGGTCTTCTCCTTCTCCTACAGGTCTCTGGCCCCGCCCCCTCTGGACGACCGGCCAATCAGAGGAGTTCCCAGTGACGCACTAATCAGATACAAGTGAAAACTCACTTCAGTCAACTTTTAAAACATTTTCAGGTTTATTTTTCCATTTTGTTGAACGACAGCAAACTTCACACTTCTCATGTTAGAGCTAACTGTAACCACGTTGGCATGGCACCAAGGTCGGACATCTTGTTTTGATCTGATTTCTGAAACATGTTTAAAAAAAAACTGTGAATCTTCCTTCACCTGATCTCAGGAAACAGTTTTCCTTCAAAATAAACACGTGGAAAAGGTTGTTTTGTGCAGGAGAGTGTTTTATGAAGCTAAGCTATTTCCAGCCTTTTATTGTGAAAAGTCAGGGCAGGAAGTTCCTATGTTGATTTAACAACCAACTCTAGCCCCAGTATGTAGTATTGCGGCTAAACCATGCCATCCAGCGTTCAGATTCTAGATTGCACGGTGGCCACCGAGGTACAAACACCTTCGCAAACTACCGCTAACTGCTTTTAACCTGATAACAGTAAAACGGTAGAGTTAAATCCCCTCAGAGTGTGTGCGGGGGTAGAAACTATCGGTTGAGACCAAAAAACGTTGTGACACCAGGCTTTTAACATGTTTACTGAGGATGTAAAGTCGGTGATTTTAACATGGGGGTCTATGGAGAATGCTGCTTTCTGACACCAGCCCCCAGAGGAAGAAGAGGGGATTGCAGTTTTTTGAACGTGGAAGTGAGCTTCACTTCTCAGACCCACAACTGCCCCCTTGGTTCACAGTGTTCACAGCCTTACGGTTTCTCTCTGTTGTGGCTGCGCCAGTGTCTCACTAACATACCGGAGGTAGAGAACGCCTTCCCTTGTGTTTACTGCTGAAGGTAGAGAGCTGCGTTTGCTAAGCCCTGCTAACACGGAGCTAATGCTAACACAGAGCTAATGCTAACACGGCGCTAACGCTAATACGGCCACACACAGACAAAGACACAAAGACACAGACATACACACACATGAATAAAGGTTCCAAAACGCGAAGGCATGTGTGTGTCATGATGTATTACATTATCTTATAAAAGATCCATGGTGTGCGTCCGTGTTAGCATTAGCTCCGTGTTAGCCACAAGCCAAACTTCTAAACATTTCATGTTTCCATGGTTTCCTCCGACTTTCCGAACTCAAACCAATCACGATACATGACATGCATGACGTCATCTGCGTTGTCATCTCGTACTGCCGTAAGGCAGTTTCTCGCGATAGTTCTATCCATTGATGAGATTTGTAACACCGAGACGGACGACTGATCTTGCAAGTGCGGTTTTCAGCCAGTGGGGGGGGTTGGCGCATTGGCCTAGACCCCATTCACCTCATAATAGGTCACTCAACCATCACAGTGTCTCTGAGCCACAATAATTACAGCCGAAATCCTGCATAGTTCTGCTTTAAATTCCTCACAAATCTTACAAGCAGAATTATTTCTAGTACAAATTATACTTTGAAACTAAGCTTGAGTTGATATAGTAACCCGTGATAAGAATTAGGGCGTTTATAGGGGTTATGGTTAGGAGGTTAGGGGGGCGAGTCCAAGTTATTTGACATGTTTGCGTATTTTATATTTTAAAAGAGTAATGCAACAGTTATTTGGTAATTAGCCGTCCCTCATGAAAAATGCAATTATGTGATTGCATCATTCAACGCATAATCAGCTGAAGTCCACAGTGGCCAGTGTTGTTAACTACTCAAGGAAAGTCACTAATGGCCGTCGTAAAAGCGGGGACAGCTCCGTGACACTACCATGAGGCTGATCGCCGGTGAGTGCTATGGGTCGGGAGCTGGGCTCGCGGCACCACCCGCTGCTCGTTGAAAACAGAGGTGATACGTGCTTTCACGTTGGAGACTTCAAACCACATACATTTGTAACAAGACCGGAAAAAGTCGCTAGATTTGTCGCTTTTCACAAAAAAAAAATCACCAAGAGGCGTTGGAAATTCGCCAGATTCAGCGAGAAAGTCGCCAAGTTAGCAACACTGGCGGGGGCATGACCTCCTCCCTTCAGAAACTGGGCCCAGGGAATGATTTCAACATGATAACGACCCCAAACTAGGGGTGTACAGCCAGTGCACTATTTGTATTCGGTTTCAGATTCGTGCTTTTAAAAAACTTCGGATTCGTATTCGGGAAGAAACCGGAAGCGGGCGCACTGACTTCAGCCAAGCTAGTGCTACGGCGAGCTAGCCAGCTAACTTCCGCTTACACATATAAATAAAACTGTCCTGTTGCATACAGAGCCAACTATCCTGTTGGTTCGTTATGCAAATTGGTTTGGAGAGGGGAGGTGACAGTTTTCAGGTGTTTGAGTGTGATGCACTCAAATGATTTTGTGGTGACTATCCAAAAACAGAAACCTGATGGTGGCTTAAGGAAGATGTCAATTCCAGAAGAAAAAATACAGTTGTGCAAAGTTGGTCTCTTTGGGTGATGTTCCCATTTATTGTCACAAAAAAGGTTTTTAACAAAACATTAAATTACCATCTGTCAGTAAGAACCGTGTGAACCCACCACCATCCAACTCAAACTAATCACCCTTCATTTCAGGAAGCTGGGCAGCTGCTGGTGGTTTAGGAAACACTGACTGATGTTTTTCAACACCTCCGGCGCCACTCGACGCCCCGTTTTTCAACATTTTTTAGCATTTTATTGACCAAACAACTACTCGATTAATAGTTTAAATAATCAACAGATTAATCGATGATGAAAATAATCGTTAGTTGCTCAGGTGTAGAACCGGACTGTCCCGTCCTCTAGCTGCTGTGGAGCTGCTGGTGTCTCTTCAGGTTGCTAGACCCGCTGAACGCCTTCCCACACTGCCCACACACATACGGTTTCTCTCCGGTGTGGATGCGCCGGTGGATCGCTAACCGACTGGAGGTAGGGAACGCCTTCCCACACTGCTCACAGCTGTACAGTTTCTCTCCGGTGTGGATGCGCTGGTGGGCCGTTAACTTTCCAGATGTAGTGAATGCCTTCACGCAGTGCTCACAGCTGTACAGTTTCTCTCCGGTGTGGATGCGCCGGTGGGCCGTTAACTTTCCAGATGTAGTGAACGCCTTTCCACACTGCCCACACACATACGGTTTCTCTCCGGTGTGGATGCGCCGGTGGACCGTTAACTGTCCGAATAGAGAGAATGCCTTCCCACACTACTCACAGCTGTACGGTCTCTCTCCGGTGTGGATGCGCCGGTGGATCGTTAAAATTCTGAAAAACGCGGCGGGGCACGCGTGGGAGCCTCCCATCTACCGCCGCTCTCAACGCAACAAACAGAAGAGACCGTGATCAACATCTCTGGGGTGAGCCTTACAGACAATGAAAAATCTGTCCTCAGTAAAGGACTCAGTTTTTCCCCCACTAATAAGATCAACCCTTTTCAACTCAGGGTAGACTCTTTCAAATTCTTCAGATTATTACATCTGAAAAATTGATTTGCTGCCAGACCTTCTGTCATATCTAATGGTAATGTAATTAATAGAAACTCTACTGATGAAAACATTAGGCAACCCACTCCCTTTAAGAAGAAGTCCTCTTTCCTTCCCTCTTTTAACTTGAATCCCACTATTGTTACATACAGCAATGTCGTGTGGGACGATTTAAACAGACTGTGTCAAAAAAAGCCCTCGCCCAAGCTAAATTTATCCGAAGCTGAACTGACTGCTCTTAACGAGTTAGAAAAAAGAACGGACATCATTATTAAACCAGCTGATAAAGGTGGCTCTATTGTTGTGATGAACTATAACCAATATGATACCAGCATTAAGAGCCAGTTGGCTGATGTCACATGCTACTCAGCTCTCAGCTCAGATCCTACTGAGGACATTAAGAACAAAATTGACAATTACATTGACACAGCGTTTACACGAGGGTGGATAACTGATCAGGAAAGAAATTTCCTCACCACTGAACATCCAATTTGCCCAGCTTTTTATGGGCTTCCAAAAATCCACAAAAGTCTAGAAAATCCTCCGCTGCGTCCTATCGTTGCCAGTATAGGCAGCCTTACAGAGCCTCTCTTGCAGTTTGTGGATTTTTTCATTAAGAAATTTGTCGTGGATTTACCTTCTTTCTTAGGAGACACCACTGATATACTCAGTATATTAAAAAACTGGAAATTCGATGAAAATGATTTATTGGTGTCTTTTGATGTTCAGAGTCTGTATACCTGCATTCCACATCATGTTGGTATTAAAGCACTAGCCCATTTCCTAGACAAGCACTCTGGTGATGTTTTTGATGTATCTCCCCACAAGGAATTCCTTTTGTCATTATCTGAAATGATCCTATCCATGAACTTCTTTAAGTACTCGGGGAGATACTACCTCCAATCCCGAGGTACATCAATGGGAAGCTCGTTTGCTCCATCATACGCCTGTCTAGTTATGGGACTATGGGAAGAGAAATTCATTTTTAATTCTTCAAACCCCTTCTTCTCTAAAATTGCTCTCTTTAAGAGATACATTGATGATATTTTTGTTATCTGGAAAGGGACTTTCGATGAACTCGATGCCTTTTTTAATTATCTCAATTCCACAACTGACTATTTGGCTTTCACAAGAGAGTGTAACCCCAAAGAAATCAACTTCCTAGACCTTACCATCTACAAAGGGGACAATGGCTGTTTGCAAACAACTATATTTCGTAAGCCTCTCAGTAGAAACACACTCCTCAGAGCAGACAGTAATCACTCTACACAACTTATCAAGAATATTCCCACCGGCCAATTTTTAAGACTCTGCAGAAACTGTAGTTCAGACGAAGAATTTAACATCAAAGCAGGCTCTATGAGAGAGCGCTTCAGAGCGAGAGGCTATTCCCATTCGGTGATTGAAACAGCCTATCAGAGAGCATCCTGCTCCGACAGACACGCCCTCCTGGTTAAAAAACCTAAACCCGCATCACCCCCTCGCCTCTGTTTCTCCACGAATTTCAATCCCATGGCCAGTCAGATCAAAGAAACTGTTTTAAAACACTGGCATATTATTAAGAGTGATCCACCCCTTAAGAACTTTTCTGCACAGCCTCCACTCATCACCTTCAGGCGGGCACGTAACCTGAAGGACTGCCTCGTCCACTCTGACAGCCGTGTGCCGCCTCCCTCCTCCTGGCTTCCACCTCCACCTGCAGGCTTCCACCTGCAGGCTTCCACCGCTGCGGTCACTGTGCTCACTGTTCCAACACATCTAACGTTAAAACATTCACACACCCACGCACAGGAAAATCCTACAAGATCAACAACTTTATTAACTGTAACAGCACTCATGTTGTTTACATGTTGAAGTGTCCGTGTGGTTTAGTTTATGTTGGACAGACAAAAAGACAACTTAAAGTCAGGATCGCTGAACACAAAAATGCCATCCGGACTAAAAACCTGCAATGGCCAGGCATTATGATCAGGCCAAACATGGTTCAGTTGCCACCCTCAAATTCTGGGGGATCGAAAAAATCACCCCACCATCGAGAGGTGGCAACATTATCAAAAAACTCCTGCAGAGAGAAGCCTTCTGGATTTTTACCCTGAACACCATGGAGCCAAATGGTCTTAACGAAGAGATGAATTTGTCTTGTTTTTTATGAATGGTGCCCTTACATGGCTTATTGTATTATTATTGTTACAATTTCGTATATTCAATCATGTTCTTTATTGTAATCATGTCCCTGTATACATTGTAACTTTATTGTATTCATTACACTTGTATTATTGCTGTGGTAGCCTATCACGTGAGCCGTTGTGATATGACGTGTTTCCCTGCTCTCCCAATCAGAGATGCAGGCACGGGATTTAAATCCCCCGTCCACTGAACAGCTCCGTTTGCTCTGAAGAAGACCTTGTGTCGAAACGTCAGCAGCCGCACCTCAATAAATATTTATTAATTGACCGTGTGCTCCAGCGTCCTCCCTTTGTCTCCACTGCTCGTCTCCAGCCCTGAGACGCACCGGTCCAGAGTTCGTCAAGCTGAAGCGCGGAGGATCTCCCCTTTTTTGTTTTTATATCTTTCTTTCTCAGCTGCTGGCAGATGATTTAAGTCATTACTCGGTTGCTTGTCCATAGAAAGCAATTCCATTTTGGAATGTTGCTTTTGACCGCAAGGTCCCTGGGAAGTCACGTGACTGAAAGCTATCAATTGTGGGTCATAAGGCTGATTGTCGGCGAGTGCTTTGGGACGGGGGCGGGGCTCGCGTCACCACCCGCTGCTCATTTAAAACAACTGTGATACGTGCCTTCATGCCAGAGACTTCAAACCACAAACGTTTGTAACAAGACCGGAAAAAGTCGCTAGATTTGTCGCTAGTCGCTTTTGACAGAAAAAGGCGCAAAGAGGTCACCAGATTGGAAACACTGGTGGGGGCCGCATTTTTTCCTACGATGTCGCACTTCCGCCACATAAATGGCCGATTTCCGTGCAAAATGTGCAAAATGTGCAAAATGTGCAAAATGTGCAAAATATGCGGGGCTTGCATGAGGCTATGCAATTAAAGTTTTTATTTTCACAGTGGACTGTCGCAGTTTCATTCAAGAGTTGATGCAAATTTACAGTTGGAAGATTTGGTAAACTTAGAGATTTCACTTGGAAGCACTTATTTTAACAGAAGATCAGAAGAAACAGGAAGCATTTAATTTTATTGTTTAATTAATTCATTTCTACAGACATCTCCATGAAACACACTCTTCTTGTGTGTGTCTGCGTGTGTGGAACACTCAGACACACAGGCACATGGACAGGTGGCGCTGTAACGGTAATAAAAAAAGCACCTTGCTTCGTTTGTGGCTCACACACTCGCCTCGGCTCAATTACGATGAGGCGACTTCACGCAGCGACGTCACCACTGCCGGCGGCGCAAAATGAAAGTACCGGTCCCATCCAGTCGTAGTATATTACCTTTTTAAATGCCTCAGTACCCCGGTACCAATTTATTACCGGTATACCGAACAACTCTAATGTATTGAGTGTTTCCCCTACCGTTCTGTTGGCCTCCCGCCCCCTTTGAGAAACGGGAAATCTAGGAGCCAATCGCGGTCCGAGCGGACCGGTTGGTCTGATGAACTGTTGGAGCGCTCCACCTGAAGCACCAAGCTGCCCAAACAACCAAACAGCGCTAAATACCAGCGGTCACGCCGGGTAGCAACACACCTGACGAGGAAGCGCCGCGAATAACCGCGAATAGCCGCGAATAGCCGCGAATAGCCGAGAACCGCAGCTGTGTTGTTCACATCAGACGCACCGCGGCGTGCACCTCCGCGTTGTTTTGGCGTCCGGTCTATTTTGTGCCTGAGCCGCGAACGGCTGCATCAAGCCGGGCAGGAAGTCAAACAAATAAACACGAGAGAATCCGGTCAATTTTCAAACCCTTTTCAAAATAAAACACCTATTTGTTAATCTTAACAGAGCGCGCACACCTTCACATTAATAAAGTATTAAGTCTCAGTATCAGTTAGGCTACTACCTCAGTTAATTTTGGGGCAAGTAACTAGTGGGAACTATAACTAATTACTTTTTACACTGGATATAACACAGTAAGAATGGAACAGGAAAGTCATAGTCCAGTGACAATGCCCCCCAAAAATTGAGATACCCCTACCGGAGGTAGAACAAAACCTAACAATGTTTTTCCTCATCTCCAAGGTCTCCCATATATGAAATGGATTCTTAGGTCGAAATATTTTACTGCAAACATTGTTAAATTGATACATATTGTCATACACCCCAAACTTAAAAAAGAACAAAAATACAGCCTGGCCGTATGGGAGTTAAGACATAAACTCATGTAGATTAATAACACAAGCTCTGACAGCTTTGAAACTTGACATAATTGTGGCCAGGAAGTTCCTTTACCTATTAGAAAAAACTGGATTCGCCAGCCGACCACCACAGCAGCCCGGCTGTAGCCTCTGTGATAGACCGCTCGTCCGGTGGTAGCCTAGTTAGCTGCTCCACAAATACAAATTAGAAATTTGTATTTGTGGATAGCAAAGCACGTGTGCAAACCAAGGAACATTTGTAGATCACCCTTTGTGGATAGCAAAACACGTGTGCAAACCAAGGAACATTTGTAGATCACCTTCTGTGCGTTTACAGATATTTATGAGACAAAAATAACTCCATACAGCAGCATCTCCAATGCTGCGCCACTCAGCCAGAGAAAGGAAGCCGCCTGAGCGCAATGACCGTTAATGTGCAGATTGATTGTTCTTTACAAGCAGGTTGACTAAGTTGGTCAATATAATAATAATGTAACTACTGTTTTCAGTTCAGTATAGCCTTGTTACATTATGCCTGTCTTAAAAAGGTACAGAATTAAAAAAAAAAAAAAGCAAGACAAGGGAGTTTGTTAAATTAACTTAGAGACATTTGTATGAGTTTGTATGGTAATACAAGGCACTGATATTTTAAGGCATGGTGTAACAAAAGTGTACTTAAAGTTAAAAAAAAAAGGGGGGGGGGGGGGTTGATGTATCAGATTTTGAGTTTTGTATTCTGTGTGACCGTTGTGCCGTTGTTATCAGTGTACCAAGGAATGCTGGGATATGTATGTGAAGTTCCGGTTTTGCACGAGCTGAGTAAAGGTGCCATGTGCAGTAAAAGCCACTGCGTCCTGTGCGTTATTAGGGAAATACACAACACTAACACTATTATTTTCCATTATGCAGTAATGACTTGACCAAAAATAAATTCAAGTGGGTGTATACAGTATATATTTAAGGTGTTCTATTTCAATTTAAACTGATTCTACTGGATATTTGTTTCCATATGAACTATATAAGGTGTCATCATGAAATATGATATTATTTAATGTATTATAAAAAAGAGTAGCACTTACCCAAAGTTGCTTACTTAGGCCCTGTCCAGACGAATACGCGGCTTCACCGAATCCGATCTTTTTCTTAATCGTTTTGAAAAAAATCTCCGTAAACACGGCATCGTTTTCAGAAATATCTGCGTCCACACGCATCCAGTGAAAAAAAAAACGGATTCGTCTGGACGGGGCCTTAGGTTGTAGTAAGACTGAACTGGTCAACATTCTTGTCACCATTGATAATGGGCTGTGGAGACTTGATTATGTTAATGTTTCACTTTCTTTCATTTGGGACACCTCATACATTTGGTGATGTATTATGCTGACTATGCATGCTATATTCACATATTTGGTATCACTGGATTCTGCACAACTCCATCTTTCAAACAAGCCATCATATGTGTTTCTATGACAATCCCTGGCTGAGCAACTACAAAGTAAATGAGAATATTCTGCATAGATATTCTTTTTTTGCATGTCCGCTTATTTAAGGCAAGTGTTTATAGGTCTCTATATGTTACTCACATCAAGATATTCACATCCAGTTTCTTCTAATAGGTAAAGGAACTTCCTGGCCACAATTATGTCAAGTTTCAAAGCTGTCAGAGCTTGTGTTATTAATCTACATGAGTTTATATCTTAACTCCCATACGGCCAGGCTGTATTTTCGTTCTTTTTTATGTTTGGGGTGTATGACAATATGTATCAATTTAACAATGTTTGCAGTAAAATATTTCAACCTAAGAATCCATTTCATATATGGGAGACCTTGGAGATGAGGAAAAACATTGTTAGGTTTTGTTCTACCTCCGGTAGGGGTATCTCAAAAACTAAAGCCCTAACCACAAAATATAGAGTTAGCTGCTAGTGGCTAGCTATAAGCTTCTGTTAGCGGCTAACAGCTTTTAGCTTCTGTTAGCTATAAGCTCCTGTTAGCTTTATAAGCTTCTGTTAGCGGCTAACAGCTGCTGTTAGCTTCTTCTCTCGAATCCCTCCCACTGAAAAACAGAAACACAAACCTGGACCTGTGGACCGGAACCAGAGGGACCGACGGGGTTGTTGTCCTGGTGGACCGCATCCTGCTCCTCCCCTGTATCCTGGTCCTGGTTCTCCTCCTTTATCATGTTGTAGTCCTGGTCCTGGTTCTCCTCCTTTATCATGTTGTAGTCCTGGTCCTGGTCCTCCTCCTTTAACATAATATTGTAGTAGTCCTGGTCCTGGTCCTCCTCCTTTAACATGGTATTGTTGTAGTCCTGGTCCTGGTCCTCCTCCTTTAACATGGTATTGTTGTAGTCCTGGTCCTGGTTCTGGTTCTCCTCCTTTAACATGATATTGTAGTAGTCCTGGTCCTGGTTCTCCTCCTTTATCATGTTGTAGTCCTGGTCCTGGTTCTCCTCCTTTATCATGTTGTAGTCCTGGTCCTGGTCCTCCTCCTTTATCATGTTGTAGTCCTGGTCCTGATCCTCCTCCTTTATCATGATATTGTTGTAGTCCTGGTCCTGGTTCTCCTCCTTTAACATGATATTGTTGTAGTCCTGGTCCTGGTTCTCCTCCTTTAACATGGTATTGTTGTAGTCCTGGTCCTGGTTCTCCTCCTTTAACATGGTATTGTTGTAGTCCTGGTCCTGGTTCTCCTCCTTTATCATGATATTGTTGTAGTCCTGGTCCTGGTTCTGCTCCATAATTCCGGTCGTGTTCTGATCCAGGTCGATAATTTCCCGGTCCTGGTTCTCCTCCTTCATCCTGGTCCTGGTCAGACGGGATCTCCTCTTGGAGCTTTTCGGCTCTGGGAAAAGCAGCTGTGGTCCGTTAGCGAGGAGCAGACGAGTGAGTCTGGAGCTGCCGAGAGGAGAGAAACAAGAGAGAGACGACGTGATCTGACGAGGAGCAAAGTATGAAGAACTCAGAGCTGGAGAAGCTCCTCAACCGAGCCGAGCCGAGCCGAGCCGAGCCGTGGCTCTGTAGCATGGATGTATTATATTCTAGATCCGTGCTGTGTCTGTGAAGTGGAAAGCGCCATTTAATCCTTTGTATTCCCGCGATCTCTCCGACTCTCGCGGTCACATCGCCAAGTCTCCTCCCCTTAGATACCGTTGCTAAGGTGTCGGAGTTTTTTTTTTCTCTCTCTCTCACAATCTTTATTTGTAAACATGAGGTTTAACAAACAGAAATTCATTGTAACACTGAGTGAACACTGAACAGACCAGGGGATAGCCTACTGCAGTTCATTGTTGGTCCTTTCAAGAGTCAAATTAAATGTTTTCAACAGGTTGAGAGTCTTCTCAGCTTTGTTGTTGTTAATGAGTTCAAGCAGACTAGTGCAGTGGTTCTCAACTGGTGGGTCGGGACCAAGGGGGCAGTTGTCGGTCTGAGAAGTGAAGCTCACTTCCGCGTTCAAAAAACTGCAATCCCCTCGGATTCCTCTGGGGGCTGGTGTCAGAAGGGAGCATTCCCCATAGACCCCCATGTTAAAATCGCCGACTTTACATCCTCAATAAACATGTTAAAAGCCTGGTGTCAGAACGTTTTTTCGTCTCAATCGATAGTTTCTACCCCCACACACACTCTGAGGGGGGTGAATTTTTTTTTAACTCTATAGTTTTACTGTTATTAGGTTAAAATTCTGGCCAATCAGGGCGCGGAAACGTTGAGTGACAGGTCCGAGCAGCTCCGTGAACAGCTGCTTCGAGGCCAGTGGGCGGGTTCTCGGCCGGCCAATCCAACATGGCGCTGTCCAGGCCGCCATATTTGAGTCACAAAAACGACTCCCCAAAACCAATGGGTGACGTCACGGACGCTACGTCCATTCTTTTTACAGTCTATGGTCGGGACCCAAAAGTGGGTCGCGGACCCGTTCTGGTCAAAACAGTAAATAATATTTAATGCACATCTGATATTGGACATGTCTTTTATTTTGAAAAATAACTTATTTTGAAAGGCACGAGACACGTGAACACATGCGGTTGTAATGCTCCTCCTCACTTTCTGATTAATGTGGCCTGAATGCAGTGAATCTTGTTTTGTTTTGTCTTGTCTTGTTTTGATAGATAGATAGATAGATAGATAGATAGATAGATAGATAGATAGATAGATAGATAGATAGATAGATAGATAGATAGATAGATAGATAGATAGATAGATAGATAGATAGATAGATAGATAGATGGATAGATAGATGGATGGATGGATGATAGATAGATGATAGATGGATGGATGGATGGATGGATGGATGGATGGATGGATGGATAGATGGTTGGATGGATGATAGATGGATGGATGGATGGATGGATGATAGATGGATGGATGGATGATAGATAGATAGTTGGATGGATGATAGATGGATGGATGGATGGATGGATGGATGATAGATGGATGGATGAATGGATGGATGATAGATAGATGATAGATGGATGGATGGATGGATGGATGGATGGATGATGGATGGATGGATGGATGGATGGATGGATGGATGGATGGATGGATGGATGGATGGATGGATAGATAGATAGATAGATAGATAGATAGATAGATAGATAGATAGATAGATAGATAGATAGATAGATAGATAGATAGATAGATAGATAGATAGATAGATAGATAGATAGTTGGATGGATGGATGGATGGATGGATGGATGATGGATGGATGGATGGATGGATGGATGGATGGATGGATGGATGGATGGATGGATGGATAGATAGATAGATAGATAGATAGATAGATAGATAGATAGATAGATAGATAGATAGATAGATAGATAGATAGATAGATAGATAGATAGATAGATAGATAGATAGATAGATAGATAGTTGGATGGATGGATGGATGGATATATTATATAATACATATATTATATTGACACTGTTGAATGAGAGCTAAACTTTATTTAAACGTAACCCTTGAACACCCAAACAGCTGTTACATTTAAAACAGGATTGGTCTCTAGTTTTTGTCTCTAGTCAGTGTTGCTTCAATCTTTGAGTTCAAAGACTGAAGCAACACTGACCTTTGCATTTTGTAGGAAAAAGGAACAGAAAAAAGTCAGCGTGGGTGCATGTCATTCAGTTGACGTGTCAACAAACGGAGGATGGCATGAATGGAAAGTGGTAAGTGGAGCCTTTGTTTTATTATTTTGCACTCTAACATTAGATGCCCAACCTAACTCAGTCTTGGTGCCTGAATCTGGGAATGGGACGGGACCAAAATTCCTCATTTTATGTCCCAGTCCGACCCTGATTGTGGTGCTATGAGCTAGGAGGATGGATGGATGGATGGATGGATGGATGGATGGATGGATGGATGGATGGATGGATGGATGGATGGATGGATGGATGGATGGATGGATAGATGGATAGATAGATAGATAGATAGATAGATAGATAGATAGATAGATAGATAGATAGATAGATAGATAGATAGATAGATAGATAGATAGATAGGTTTTTGCATTTTTCATTCTTTGTGGCAATGTTGTATGTATTGTCCCTGTTAAATACATTAAAATAAAATAGATAGATGGATGGACGGATGGATGGATGGATGGACGGATGGATGGATGGCTGGATGGTGGACGGATGGATTTGTCAGACATTAAAAAAGCAGCAGTAAATGGTTTGTAATGGGGGAAAAAATGTTTCTATTGTTGTGTCTATAGTTGAATGAGAGCTAAACTTTATTTAAACGTAACCCTTGAACACCCAAACATGACTGTCCCTGTCTCAGTGTGAAGTGAGATCATCGGACACTGGGCAGGAAACTGAATGAAGCTGTGAAACCAAACAACTTTTTTTTTTTTTGTGCTTTATTGACGTGAGATAAGCATAACAGAAGCACATAACATAGCATTATGTTGACATTATGCATTATACAGAGAGATAGAGGTGGACAAAGCAGACAGGGGGAGAATGAGAAAAGGAAACAAAAATGACAATGACAGTACAAATAATGACATTAAAAATAATAAAAAATAAATAAAAATACAAATAAACATTGCCAGATTTTGAGGAATTCATTTACCTAGTAAAAAGTTCTTAAAGAGGAGCTATGTTGAATCTTTCAAAAATACAGTTTGTGAAACCAAACAACTACACAGACCTGGAAACTGCTGCTGTGGTCGCAGCTTCACAGTTTCACAGTTTCACCTGCTTTCAAACTGGTGTCAACACTTCACACCTCGCCCCCACAGCACTTCCTTGGAGCTGCTGGGGGCGGGAGGAGGGAGGAGGGGAGGAGGGAGGGGGGGGGGGGGTCCGATGTGAGGGTTTAGTCTCTTTAGTCCAGTAGAGAACAGGATGAAGCGAACGTCTCTCTGTAAGTCAAACCTCTACAGCTCAGTGAAGGGATATTACTGTCTGATTACTAGTATTATTATTAACAACATTATCTTATCTTATTCTTTCTTTCTTTCTTTCTTTCTTTCTTTCTTTCTTTCTTTCTTTCTTTCTTTCTCAATCTCTATTTATCTACCTCTTTCTATCTATCACCCCCCTCTCACTGTCTCTTCTTTCTTTCTTTCTTTCTTTCTTTCTTTCTTTCTTTCTTTCTTTCTTTCTTTCTTTCTGCCCTTCTCTATCTCTATCTACCTCTTTCTATCTATCACCCCCCTCTCACTGTCTCTTCTTTCTTTCTTTCTTTCTTTCTTTCTTTCTTTCTTTCTTTCTTTCTTTCTTTCTGCCCTTCTCAATCTCTATTTATCTACCTCTTTCTATCTATCACCCCCCTCTCACTGTCTCTTCTTTCTTTCTTTCTTTCTTTCTTTCTTTCTTTCTTTCTTTCTTTCTTTCTTTCTTTCTGCCCTTCTCTATCTCTATCTATCTACCTCTTTCTATCTATCACCCCCCTCTCACTGTCTCTTTTTCCCCTCTTTTTATTCTTTCTTTTTTCGCGTATAGAAAGACATTCATCTCTCAGCCTTCAAGTTTTATTTTATATATTTATATTTTATCATTTTATTTTATTTTCAACATTGCCTAAGCAGTTTCTTCATCTAACTCAGCATTGTTTTAACAATTTCTTCAGCTCATTCAGCAATAGCGTTCAGCTGCTTTCAGCATTCACACGCATTTTTTGCAGGAAATGCTATCTTTTTCTAGTTATCATTATTATCACTACTGTTGTTGTTGCTATGGAGTCAGAGGTGGCAGCAGCAGCTCATGTTGGTAGAAACATTGATTTGTAAATGTTGATATAAAACAGAACCAGGAAACAGGAAGCGATGACTCTCTGCCTGTTGATGTTGTTGTCTCTTCCCCTCAGGCCTGATCACAGCGCTCTGCTGCTGCTGCTGCTGCTGCTGCTGCTGCACACACTCTCAAGGTCAGTGAACACCTTAAAGGATAATTACTGTTTTTTTTACATTCTGGACCTTATTTCTAGCATAAAATAGGATCATTTCCTCCCCCAGATAACTTTGATGTCATTACAAGTCATTGTGATGAAATGAGCTCCAGCCGTGAGCCGCGTATACGTATAATAGAGTCTACAGGGCAGCAGAATGCAGCCTCTAAATAACACATGATCTGCAGAGAAACTCCTTCATTTCACCAATATTTAGTTCTGATAGGCTAGTGCTATTCCCCTCTGAGTCCGGGGTTAGCTGTTATCAACATCCGGGGTCTGTAGGTTGACCTACTGACCTCGCTGCTAATGCTACGGTTCGTTTCTGTGTGTTTCTGACCTGTCAGAACAAAATGAGCAGCTGGGTGAAGTTCAGCTTCCACAGGCTTCCTCTCCTCAACCTGGACTCACTAAAGCTCCGGCTAGTTGAGATAAAAATGGACCCGAATGCCGAAGCAGAATGATTGTTATCAGAATGAGCCGGGCGGCGCTCAGAGATGACATCATCCAGGTCAGAGGTCAGTAGGTCAACCTACAGACCCCGGATGTTGATAACAGCTAACCCCGGACTCAGAGGGGAATAGCACTAGCCTATCAGAACTAAATATTGGTGAAATGAAGGAGTTTCTCTGCAGATAATGTGTTATTTAGAGGCTGCATTCTGCTGCCCTGTAGACTCCATTATACGGATATACGCGCCTCTCGGCTGGAGCTCATTTCATCACAACCACTTGGAATGACACCAAAGTTATCTGGGGGAGGAAATGATCGGATTTTATGCTAGAAATAAGGTCCAGGTTGTAAAAAAAACAGTAATTATCCTTTAACCTATAAAGCTGTTGAATCAATACCGTCTCCTCCTCCTCCTCAGCTCGTCTGACTGTGAGTCCCAGCAGCTCTCAGCTGTTTGAGCACGACTCAGTGTCTCTGAGCTGTGAGGAGGACGACAGCTCTGCTGGATGGAAGGTGATGAGGAACACCAGCAGAGACACCAGAGCTGAGTGTGACGCCTGGGGAAAGTCGACTGGTTCCTCCTGTGGGATCAGTGTGACCGTCCAGTGGGACAGTGGAGTTTACTGGTGTGAGTCTGGAGAGGGAGCAACAAGCAGCAGCAGCATCAACATCACTGTGACTGGTAAGATCAGACTGTGGAGTCAGTGTTGATGAAGCTGTGTGGAAATGGTCCTGGAAATGCATTTCATTTCATTTCACAGGGAGAGTCTGGCCTCATTCCCCGTGTAAGCGTTTGGGATGGGCGGAAGCTGGGCGGGAGTAGTAGCATTGACAGACAACCCCATACAACCAATCAGCAAGTTGGTGTATCAAACTTTTGCCGAAGAACAGCGAAAACGTCTTTTCCTTCAAGAAACTCAACAAGCGCCGACTCTTGCTCTTGTTAAAGGGATAGTTCACCCTAGAATGATATTTCGCTCATTATCTACTCACCCTCATGTTGACTAAGGGCTGGAAGAATTTTCAGAGTCCTCCGTCCCTTCTCTGAGTTACAGGGGGTCTTGGCGTAGCAGTGCATGTCCATATGACAGTTGCAAAGGGACACCAGAGCTCTTCGTAAAAAAACACACACAAAAAAACATCCAAATACCTCCATGATGCTCGTATGTAATGTCCGTCTTGTGCTGAAGCCCCAAATTGCGTAATTGTCCCGAAAAAAATTAAATAAGTCCACATTCCAAGCATGTTCGTAGCGGAAGCTTCTCGAAGCTCCTCTTCCTGGTCCGTCCAAATCTCGCGTGATTTGCGCCGGCGTCAGTGCGGTTACTGCGAATCACGCGAGATTTGGACGGACCAGGAAGAGGAGCTTCGAGAAGCTTCCGCTACAAACAAGCTTAAAATATAGACTTATTTAATTTTTTTCGGGACAATTACGCAATTTGGGGCTTCAGCACAAGACGGACATTACATACGAGCAGCATGGAGGTATTTGGATGTTTTTTTGTGTGTGTTTTTTTACGAAGAGCTCTGGTGTCCCTTTGCAACCGTTATATGGACATGCACTGCTACACTAAGACCCCCTGTAACTCAGAGAAGGGACGGTGGACTCTGAAACTTCTTCCAGCCCTTAGTCAACATGAGGGTGAGTAGATAATGAGCGAAATATCATTCTAGGGTGAACTATCCCTTTAAATTGCTGTAATGGATTGGATGGTATTTCAGTAGGAACTTCCCTTGTTGCTGTTTTTAGGCTGCTGCTGCTCGATAGCTCCGCCGTGTTCGTTGTGGTAAGAGTCACGCAGTGTAGTGACGGGGCTTTGTTTGCACCAGTCGGTCCCTGATTGGCCAACGTGCTGTGTAAATAACAGAAATCTGATTGGCTCGGCCTTCTGAGGGTTTCATGAGGCCAGACCAAGGGGGGAGTTGTGGGTTCTTCAAGTGAAGACCACTTCCGCATTCAAAAAGCTGCAGTTCTCCGTCCGGCCTCTAGGGGCTGAGACCAGAAGGGAGCAACTCCAACTGAGCCCCAGCTTTACAGCTTAAAAAAACATATTTACAGCCTGGTGCATTTTATTGTTTTGGTCTCTACCGATAGTTTCCACCTCCGTGAACTCTGTGGGGGAGGGGGGGGGGTGAATTTTTTTGTACCACAACCGTTTTAGTAGCATATTGTTTAGGCTTCAAATTTGTGCATAAATGACGTTGAGTGACAGG
>NC_140924.1:2134600-2203939 GCF_045865225.1 Trachurus japonicus | reverse complement strand
TTCACAGACAGTTTACCGGCCGTTAATTGGTTGCTCCGAGTTCAGTGGATGAGTTCTCAGCCGGCTAACCGTCGCACCGCTCCAAATATGGAAAGTAGACTCCACCTAAAATCCAACAAGGCGCAGTTCAAATCCCCGTAGTAGAGGCACAAAACAGACTCCTCCAAACCAATGGGTGACGTCACAGTGCTACGTCCATTCTCTTTACAGTCTATGGGCCAGACCCTCCCTGTGAAATGAAATGAAATGAAATGAAATGCATTTCCGGGAGAGGCAGGTTTACGAGGCTATGGAAATGGATCAACTGCTGTACTTTGTCTCTGTGTTGAGGTGGACCAGTGATCCTGCAGAGTCCTGTCCTCCCTGTGATGGAGGGACATGAAGTCACTCTGAGCTGTCAATCAAAGGAGACCCCTCCCTCCAACCCCCCAGCTGCTTTCTATAAAGATGGCTCCCTCATCAGGACTGAGCCTACACGTCACATGACCATCCACCATGTTACCAAGTCTGATGAAGGCCTCTACAGCTGTGACATCACAGGCCATGGAGGGTCTCCACCCAGCTGGATCACTGTCACAGGTCAGGAGGTTCATCATTGATTTTCTCACCTTAGATCTTATGGCGCATTTCCACTAGCACGGCTCGACTCGACTCGGCTCGGCTCGGCGCGCTATTTGCGTGTTTCCACTAGCACGTAGTACCTGCAACCAGGTACTTTTGGTATCACCTCAGCCCTGGTTCCAAGCAGCCGAAGCGTTACTAAAACGTGACGTCAGCCGACTGCCTTCCACTGATTGGCCGATGAGTGTCGTCACTGGAAGCGTCATAACCGCGCGACGACCGACAACAGAAATGTTCCTGCTGAAGCCTGTTATTACCTACGTGACTTTATTAAGTTTTAATATCTTTTCATGCGAGAAAGTAACTGTTTAGATCCCCATGTGCGGTTAGTTTATCCAAACAACGGCTGTTTAGAAGTTTGCCCCGATGTTTTTCGGAGAAGTGAAGCTCCAGGTCCGAGCAGCGACCGGTTCATCACAGAGGCAGCAGCCCGGCTCCTGACGTGCTCCGCCGGTCAGCCTACGGTCGCACCGCCTTGGGGTCTGTACGCACAGAAAACACCACATTTACATCAATAAATAAATGTTTTACAATGAACCAGGCCGATCTCAGAGCTGGTAGACTCTCCGGTAAGGCATATTGAACGGTTAAATGCCGTTAACGGGACGAGAGCAGTCAAAACGGCGGTTTAAAGCTAGCTACAGCGAGGGTAGGTTCACTTCCTGTTTACAAAGTAAAAGCACCAATTCTATCGTAATGGCTTTCGTTATGATAAAAGGCAACGGGTATTTTATTTTGTGAAAATAACCGGAATTGCGTTGCTCACTACGGCTAGCTTTAGTAACGCCCACTTCGTCAGAACAAAATAGTAAACAGCTGGTATTTAGTCAGATTTTCAACACGTTGGGGATCTAAACGACTACTTTCTCGCCTGAAAATGTTTCAAATGTTGCTAAAGTTATATATTTACAGAGTTTAGAGCGTTGCTCGGCGCCGTGTAAATGACGTCACGGCGGCACTAGTGATACTCAGTTGTAATGGAAACACAACCAAACCGAGCCGAGCCGTATCGAGCCGAGCCGTGCTAGAAAATATTGTTTTTGATTTCCATGATTACTCTGAGAGAGAAGGAAAATTTTATTTTTTAATACATTTGTGTTTATTTCTGGCAAAATGTTATATTCATAAAAGAAAACCCCATTGTTTTGTTATTTTTCGAAAAGAAATGGAACTTTACTTCAAGCTAATTACCAAATCGACAAATGAAAAGGCTGTTACAGTAATACTTTAGACTTCTGTAATATGTAGCCTACAACCTTTTTGTATAATGTAGACCAGTGGTTCTCAAACTTTTCTACAGTTGTCTAATGTATGAATGTAAGTCTTCTGTGTGTATTGTCTAGATTCCTACCTTGGCGCATTTACACTGATGCTTAATGCACCAATGTTGATGAATGTGCATTGTCCCAACTCAATAAATAAATAAATGAAAACATAAATTGACACACCGGACCATGGACACAATTGGACAATTTTTTAAGTAAACACCAGAAATACACAAATATTTGTTCTGAGACTGAAGAACGTTAGGCTACTTTTTTAGTCAATTTACGATTGTAGGCTACGTTCAAATTGGGGCCAATGGTGTGAATTTTTGGAAAATTGTAGAGAAATTTCTAGAAAACTCCAAAAATGTTTAAACATTTCTAGAAAAAAGTAAAAAATTCTGAAAAAAAAGTTAAAAAAATAAAAAAAGGTTTTTAAAAGTTTTTTTTTTCTTTCTTCTTCACTAATTTATGTGTTTATTAGATATGCAACACATCATTTATTGTGTTTTTGTTTGTGTTTGTTTCATGGTTGTTTAGTTTGTTTTGTTTTCCTCTTCTCTCACTTTTTAATTTATAAAAATTGAAAAATGTATTGGTAATTATGACTAATTTGATTGTGATTTATTATTTCTGACTCTCTGGTTGCCAATAAAAACATTTAAAAGCAGATTTTTTTTTAAACCTAGAAAAAATGGTAAAATTTCTAAAATAGGCTATAATGATGAAATAAAAAATTATTTTTAAAAAAGTGGTAAAAATTTGAGAACCATTGATAGATTTCCCCTTGGCACATGTTTTTTTCTGTTCTCTTTGTATACTGTTCTCTGTAAAGGCTACTATTTATATGTCAACTCCTTATAGACAAATAAAACCATATGTGTCTGTTCCTCTGCAGGTAAATCTATCACCACGGCGACGCCCACCAACCAGGCTCCGCCCCCGGCCTCGGACACCGTCCACGTCCTGCTGCAGCTGCTCCGCCACCTGGTGGTGTTCTGCCCCTACGTCGTCTCCACCGTCCTCATGGTGACGGTGTATCGGCACAGAGCCGCAGGTAAACGCTGCACACATAGATATAGAAACGTAGATGGTCAGTGTATCTTTTGGTCATTGGATTTTCTTTTGATGAATGAGAATTAAAAAACAAAATATGATTGGTTTATTGGATTTTCATTTTGAAATACACAAAATAAAATTGAAACACAAAGCGTTCTTCTTTTTGAGTATCAAAGAACAATTAACTAAAATTTAAAAACAGTTTGATTTTCATGTTCTATTTCATATAACAAAAATAAAATCACTAGACAACAGAAACAAAAAAACAAACTTTCTTTTCATATTCACTGACACTGGAACCTGGAAGTTGTCATTTACAAGGCAAAGCTGTGGGCCGGATTCGGACTGGTCTATCAGGCCAGTTGATAGTCTTGCCTGGGCCGGAGTTGGAACGAGGTTGGAACGAGATAGTCTTAGGACCCCCGCCCCCAACTCAAATATTACATAGCTATTTTTTTTCCACAAATATTTGAAACAGTATTCTATAATTTAATGCCTTGGGACAGGACAACAGACCTGTCGGGGGACAAAGTCTTCACACGCACATGCTCACAACATACAGAGTAGAAGAAGGGAAAAGGGAGATATAGCAGGTCCATATTTTGGTTATAACTTTTGCCACCTGTGACGTACGTTGGGGACTGAAGCTTCTGCCATTTTCATCTTAAAATCTCCTTTCTGCCCCCACTTTAATCTGATATGCGTACTGATTTCTGTAGATGTCAGGCCTTGTTTTACTGTCTGAAATCATATCCGAGTAGATTTTGGCCTACAGAACCACAGACACACAGGTACCGTAGCGCTCATTGGTGCTCTTGCCTTGAAAATGACAACATTTGGTGTCAAAATATTAAAAAAAGATGTGTTTTTGGTCTGTTTATTTGTTTCTGTTGACTGCTGATTTTATTTTTTGTTATGTGACATAGAACATGAAAATCAAACTGTTTTTAAAATTTAGTTAATTGTTCTTTGACACTCAAAAACAAGAACACTTTGTGTTTCAATTTCATTTTTTGTATTTCAAAACGAAAATAGAATAAACCAGTAATTTTTGATTTTTAATTCCCATTAATCGAAAGAAAATCCAATGACCAAAAGATACACTGACCGTAGATGCCGCCGTTCCATACTGCCGAACAGCGCCGCCATGTGTCTGCTGGCCGCCATGTTGTGCAGGACTGAAGTTCTAAAGGACTGACGTTCTAAACCAGGGGTCTCAGACTCAAATGAGCTGGGGGCCACTGCTGGCACTGTCATCTCAGTGGGGGGCCACTTCAGTGTTCGAGACGAGTATAAAAATCACAAATATTTCTGAAAACGGGGTTTATTTTCAAATATTGTACGATAATCAGGGCGGTCAAACGATTCAAATTTTTAATCGCTATTAATCTCATAATTTCCTGATTGCATCTTTTTCGTTTTTGCTTGAAATACTGAAATACCATCAATTTGAATGGAAAACATAAGAAACATCCAGATCTGGACGTTTAAAAATCATCTGTCAGAGAGAGAGAGCAGCCTCGTTTGGTGACAAGAACAAGCTCTCTAGTTTTTTTTTTTTTTTTAGTTTAGTATGTTTATTTCGGTCTCATAAAAACAAATACAGTAGACAAATATAAAGGTATAAATACAAAACAAAATAAATCAGAACAAAAAACACAACAAGCAAATCAATTTACTTTGACCGAAAAGGTGTAGGCTGAAGCATCAGCTTATTTTGCCTACCCTTCTTAAATTAACGTTTTTCGTTCACTCAATTTAAAACATTTTTTTTTCAGAGCAACAACAACAAACAAAAAAACACATATTCTACATACAGCAGTTTATAAGCACATTGGTATTTATAAATCAGTTTTATATTTATTAATAATATTATTTTTAAATAACTTTTTGAATCTATTAAGTGTGTTGCACAGTTTGATTTCTAATTCTAGATTATTCCATTGATTGACTCCTGTAATTGATATACATCTTTGTTTCACATTTGTTCGTACTTTTGCTTTTGTAGTAGGACATGAGAAGAAAAAACATGCAGGTTTTCTGTAACATTATAAAACGGTGCCCCCCCCCCCTCCCCCGCAGTAACCGTAGTAACTCACACACACTCAGACACAGACACACAATACACCGACCTGGAGAGACAGCCCCTGCTGCCGACCTGTGTGGCCACGTCTGGAGAGAAGCAGCTTCTCTGTTTCCTCAAACTACGGAGCGGCCCGAGGTTAGCGCATTAATCGCACGTAAAAAAAAAAAAAAAAAAGTGCCATTAAAAGCATTTTGCATTACAGTTTTTCTCAATTGCTAAAACACTAAACCCTGTTGTCTGAACCAAATGCTCAGTTGCCTGAACCAACTGATTGAATCAGTCTCTTTTGGCAAAACCATCAGCACTTTTCACCTGTTTAGACACATCTCACCAACACATTTTCATTGTGATGCACCTGTGTTGCATAATGCTGAGCACAGGTGGCAAAAGTCAAACACAACTAAAGCACAAGTTTCACCGGTTGAACACAACAACTCAAAATTGATCACACTTGTGTCCAATGATGTGAGGGCACATATACTGTAAGCCAGTTCAGGATGAAGTCCTGTGGCCTGACCCAGTGCAGAGAAATGATGCTGTGGCTGAGTTATGCACTTCTCATTTCTATATTTTTGTACTTTATTTTTACACAGGCCTACTGTATACAAGTGCTAAATGCACAAGATTTCTGTTTGTTTTTGTACTGTACAAGTACTACGTGTAAATGCACAAGATTTCTGGTTTTTGTACTTTTTTTTACTGTACTATGTACAAGTGCTAAATGCACAGGTTTTTTGTTTTGCAAGAGGAGAAGATGAGAGACGACCGGGTGAAGGAAGAAAGGATGAGGGAAGGAGGGATGGAGGGATGAACTGGGAAGAAAAAAGAAGAAGGAAGGAAAAGGGGATGAAATGGATGTGGGGAGGGAGGGAGGGAGGGAGGAGGGTGAAAGAAAGGGGAGGAGAGAAGTGCTACAGTGTAAATGCACAGGTTTTTTGTTTTGCAACATACATTTAGCCTAACAACAGTAAACATTTATTTCTACAGCTTCATGTGCTGAGCGTTGTGTTTTCTATTTTTCTATGTAGTGTTTAGTGGCTGCTCAGTACTGTTTTTAATTTTGATTGACTCGGGGCATGATTTGACAACAGAGTTCAGTTTTGGGCACAGATTGAACTTTGAAGTTTGGTTTTGCAAGAAGAGTCTGAGGTTTTGTGAATGTAGCTTGAAAATTGTGGTTTGTGTTCACAGTTTAGAGAAAATGAGAGAAGCTTTCGAGAAATGTGTCTTAGCAATCGAGAAAAACTGTAACACGCTAACTTTGACAGCCTTATTTTTTACGTCAAGACGCGGGCCGGGAGTTTGAGACCCCTGTTCTAAACGCTGTAACCATGGTTGTAACCCCAGTTTCTGATTAAATCTACTCACAGGCGTCATTTACACTGGGGACGTCAAGTACAAATTTGGTCTCCAGCACCAAATTAACTACATTAGCCTATCCTAGAAGCAGCCGAAACAGTGTGCACAGCGGAGCCAACTCGCAACAATGTAGCTTCAATTAAGTAGTTCTCAGACTCTTTCTGTCATCTCCCGCTTCGGACAAAGAGGGAATTTCAAGACGCAGCGGGGGAAGGAGGGGGTCGAATGAACGATAAGACGGCAGCCAAGAGATATATGGGTCATTCCGCCAAAAGAGTGCCATTTGCTCATTGTAACTCTTAAAAATTAAACTTCATTTTTCATTCCATTTCAGTATAGAATTTTTTAATATACACATTTACTCATTCAAAATGAGTACTGGTCAATCAGCTACTTTATTTCATTTATTGCTGCTTTTATCATTGCATTTTTGAAGAAAAAGTAACAGCAATGAGGGTAACAGCAATGAGTTTTTAGCATAAAATCAGCAATTGTGTGAAATCTAGCCAAATAGCATCTATACTAATAGCCTGAGCACACAGAGCACATTCTTAGGATTTAACTGAATATTTTACTTTTGATATCAAAAAACACTGTCTAGAGATAATTTAGGTAACAGGAATGAGTTTTAAGAGTGACGGACCCTGACATTGCTACAATATCATTCAATTTCAGGAAAAATAAATTACAGATTTTAATGTTGGTCTTCCCATGACTTTCAGAAGACCTAAACGATGTCACTTCCAGCAGAACATGTCACTGGTGGAATGTGTTTGGGTAACAGCACTGAGTGAAAACCTGGGGACGGGACTAAAATGTGAATTTTAACCAAAATATAATTAGGTTTTAATTTAAAAAATGTTATATAAGTGTAGATATAATATAAAGTCACACTAATATGCAAAAAAATGAGATTTTAGAAGGATTTTATTCATAATGCATTGTGGTAAACTATAGCGTTTGGCTCTGGGGACATGCAACAAAGGCTGTTTCAGTGCTTTGAAAGCCTTTTTATAGTAATTAAAAATGATATATCTTTAATTTCTACAGTGATTCATGTGTATGGTGCTTTGTTTATTAATTAAATGCAATTTATATTATATCATTACATGTTTTTATACATTTAATATGCTGGGGACAGAAATGGCACTCTTTTGGTGGAATCGCCCATATGCTTAATAGTGCAACAAAGTCCCTGTTAACAAAATCAACATCTAACCTGCCCCTTCAAAATAAAGTTAGTGACTGTTTGGAGCAGCTGCTGACAGTGACAGTTTCCTCATCACTAAACCTGAGCCACCATCCGATCCGATTGGACAAAGTCTCTTATTGTATATTCTGTGTTTTTCCTCTCTTTAACCGTCTCGTTTCAGTTTTTGCCGGTCAACCTGCATCTGATGCGCATCTGCTGTTTCTCTCTCGCTCGCTCACTCGCTCACTCTCGATCCGCATATAAATGAACATTATAGGCTATGAAAAATAAAAAGGAAAAAACACAGACGTGATCCCAAGCTGCAAATTCTCTACTGCCCTCCTGTGGGAGCAACCAGAAGCAGCACAGGAGGCATTTTACTGGTTCACTGGGCACTCAACTCACTAACTGTCTCAGCTGATGCTCTGGTCCTGCACAATATGGCGGCCCCGCTGACGTATCACCAGATATAGAACGTTTCTATATCTCTGACTGCACACAGGTGATCTGACGGGCGTGGCTTCAACATGAGATAAAACCTAAAGCTGGAAGACGAAGCTTTGTTTTTAAATAAAGATTCATTCTGAACAAACGGACAGATTAGTAGCTATCTGTTAAAGGGATAGTTCAACATTTTGGCAAATTGGCCCATTGCCATAATTGCTATAGTCATAGCAGTAGGTTCATTACCTTTAATTGTCGGTGTAAGCTATTTTTAGTGGGGGGCGACCGCCATTCCGAAGGACCGCCATTCCGACGGTCTGCCAGTCCGAAAATTCCCGAAGGTCCGTCATTTCGAACTTCCCGAGGGGCCGCCGTTCCGAATGTGTTTTATTTTGAAAATTGACCGGATTCTCTCGTGGTTTGACTTCCTGCCCGGCTTGACACGACGCGCAGCGGGGACAGCGCCCGACCGGCCCCTCCCCCTCCAAAGTTTCACCCAGGTGCGAGTCTGATGCATTACATCCATGGTCTGATGCAGCCGCGGCACTCCTGCTGAAAATAAATGTCCTTGCTCTGTGCTTTGGTTAGGTTTAGGCAATGTAGAAAGGAGTTGGTTAAGTTTAGTAAAAAGGTTAGGTAGAGGCCAATAAAATCGCAGTTAATATGTATCTCCCCCGGGAGTCGAACCCTGATCCACCGCGTCAAAAGCAGATGCTCTGACCACTACGCTACCACCACAATTAGGCTTGTTTACTCCATGCTGTAAACCATTCAAGATTTTTTCAGGTTCGGAATGGCACCCTTTCTTTCAGGTTCGTAATGGCACCCTTTTCCCATAAATAATTAAGGGTCGGCATTCCGACAAATTAAAGTAAACGTTCGGAGTGGCGGCCCTTCGGAATGGCACCCTGGAACCATTTTTAGTACGGCGGAGCGCAGCAGCTGGCTGCTCAGAGCTACGCTATGGAGGCTAAGGGAATTTCTTGGTTTCCCTCATTAAACTCATCAAATTCAACATCCCAAAACTCCACAGCGCTTTTGTAGACAAGTTGTGACCTGCACAACCACCACGCTATGAGATAATGACGGAACGATACGAAACGGAGCCGTTTTCGAGGTAAATACAGGGTAAATACGGAGACTGCTTGCTGAAAAACTGTCCCTGAACGCAACGCGCATCAGCGGTTTTGTATGAATTTACCTCGAAAACGGCTCCGTTTCGTATCGTTCCGTCATTATCTCATAGCGTGGTGGTTGTGCAGCTCACAACTTGTCTACAAAAGCGCTGTGGAGTTTTGGGATGTTGAATTTGATGAGTTTAATGAGGGAAACCAAGAAATTCCGTTAGCCTCCATAGCGTAGCTCTGAGCAGCCAGCTGCTGCGCTCCGCTGTACTAAAAATAGCTTACACCTACAATTAAAGGTAACGAACCTACTGCTATGACTATAGCAATTATGGCAATGGGCCAATTTGCCAAAATGTTGAACTATCCCTTTAATGATCTGAGAGCACCGAACCTTTCACTGCTCTGTCTGCAGAAGGCGACCTGTCCGTCTGCGTCGCCGGGGCGACGGCCACAACCAGCCAAGCCCGGAGAAGATTGGCTGACGAGTATGATGTCGTTGCTGAGCAGCAGCTGTAACATCTGGGTCTTTTACACAGGAAGTGACAGCAGCACTGTGTCAAAATAAAACGTGTGTCCAGACTGAAGGTGTTTATGTCTTTATGTGTCTTCCAGCTTATGTTATTACAATAATATTACAGTATTATATGAGACAGCATGAGTTACAGAAACAGGAAGTGACATCAGAGAGAGTTCCGATCACGTCAACATTAGAGCACTGGAATAAGAGAGTAACGACACCTCCATTGACTCCTGTGGTAAAGGGTTTAAGGGTTTAAGGGTTTAAGGGTTTAAGGGTTTAAGGGTTTAAGGGTTTAAGGGTTTTGCGCCCCTAGTGGCAGGATATGGGTTTTGCAAAAGCGCCCAGAAAACCCATTCACTCCAATGTATGTGTGTTGCCCACTTGCTTGTAAATTGATGAAAACGGCCGTGTTTTTGTTTTTAGGTGTCTTGGTCATATCAAATTATACTTATAATTTGTTTATTACAAAATGTAGATTGAAACATTCATGTAGAAAACTGTTTTTGTTGTTGTTGTTTTTTTTACTGGCCTATGTGTTAATGTTTATCTGCAAAGGATCCTCAATGATGCTATTAACGTGGGTGATCTATAAATGTCCTTAAATTATTGAAAATACCACACTGCTCATTCACCAACAATGCAGAGATGTCAGTTCCCATATTCCTCCACCAGGAGGCGCTGCCATTGGACCAATGCTGTCCTTACTCTCTTTTACACTGCTCTAGTCAACATGTGATTTAACTAAAGCATCAAAGATCACCCTGAACTCATTGATCATCAGTGATTCATAGTCAAAGAAACCACTTCCTGTTTTAAAACCCTTTAAAATTTGTTGAAACAATAAAACAATTTGAAATGAATTCCCTTGAATGTCTCACAACACTTTCACTTTCACTTTCACTTCCTGCAAGCTGAGAGCCGTCACAGCTCCGCCCATGAAGGACCATGTTTCAGCCTGGAGACAGGATGTGAGTGTTTAAACATCAAGGTGGGACTGTTTAGGTGAGGTGGATCAGACCAGGTCAGACCAGAACATCAAGACATAAACACAAAGTTTCTTTTTTTTCTTTGTCATTTACTTTTTATTGGTTTTGATTTTACATGTAAACAAACAAACAGTCAAACAATCAACATGAAGACCTATAAATCTGTACAAAAGTATCAAGGGGAAAGTAAAAGCGTACATAAGGGGACTGGTAAACACCTCCAGTCCAGAAATCGAGAGAAAAAAAGAAAAAAGTAAATACATAAAAAATATTCTGATAATCCAGTCTGAGATTACCTGAAGTCCGGTTTTATGGCAGAGACGTATGTAATCCATTTTGCCAATCATCAATAAATACCTCTTTTTGTGTTCTTAAATTAAAAGTAATTCTTTCCATTACATAGATGCTGTACACCAGCGGTTCTCAACTAGTCTCACTCTGGGCTCCACATTGTCCCATGGTCATTAAGTCGTGACCCACTTTTATAGAATTCAAACCAAGATTTTTGTTTTTTTTAAGCCTTTAAAAACTCATTTAGCTCTTTATTGAGCAAAGTGCATTTCAAAGCACATGAATGAAACTGAGGAGTTACCATGACAACTGCATGTACGGAAGTGAATAAAAAAATATCAAACTGCACAAAATGGAGAGCAACAAAACGATATATTTGACTTCTAATGCATCTCTGCATTCAGAGCATGTTCACTAAAGTGAATAAATATCAAACTGCACAAAATAAAGACCCACAAACCAAAACCAGATTCACTGCATCAGGCCACATTACAGTTTTTCTCGATTCCTAAGACACATTTCTCGAAAGCTTCTCTCATTTTCTCTAAACTGTGAACACAAACCCCCAATTTTCAAGCTACATTCACAAAACCTCAGACTCTTCTTGCAAAACCAAACTTTCACCTCAAAACAGTTCAATCTGTGCCCAAAACTGAACTCTGTTGTCAAATCGTGCCCCGAGTCAATCAAAATTAAAAACACTACTGAGCAGCCACTAAACACTACATAGACAAATAGAAAACACAATGCTCAGCACATGAAGCTGTAGAAATAAATGTTTATCCTTCACTGTAGCTAAATGCATGTTGCAAAACAAAAAACCTGTGCATTTACACTGTAGCACTTCTCTCCTTCCCTTTCTTTCACCCTCCTCCTTCCCTCCCCACATCCATTTCATCCCCTTTTCCTTCCTTCTTTTTTTCTGCCCAGTTCATCCCTCCCTCCCTCCCTCATCCTTTCTTTCTTCACCCTGTCGCCTCTCATCTTCTCCTCTTGCAAAACAAAAAACCTGTGCATTTAGCACTTGTACATAGTAAAAAAAAAAGGAGTACAAAAAACAGAAATCTTGTGCATTTACACGTAGTACTTGTACAGTACAAAAACAAACAGAAATCTTGTGCATTTAGCACTTGTATACAGTAAGCCTACGTAAAAATAAAGTACAAAAATATAGAAATGAGAAGTGCACAACTCAGCCACAGCGTAATTTCTCTGTACTGGATCAGGCCACAGGACTTCATCCTGAACCAGCTTACAGTATATGTTCCCTCACATCATTAGACACAAGTGTTATCAATTTTGAGTTGTTGTGTTCAACCGGTGAAACTTGTGCTTTAGTTGTGTTTGACTTTTGCCACCTGTGCTCAGCATTTTGCAACACAGCTGCATCACAATGAAAATGTGTTGGTAAGATGTGTCTAAACAGGTGAAAAGTGCTGATGGTTTTGCCAAAAGAGAGTGATTCAATCAGTGGGTTCAGGCAACTGAGAATTTGGTTCAGACAACAGGGTTTAGTGTTTTAGCAATTGAGAAAAACTGTAATAAGAAACTGATATCTTTGCATTCAGAGCAAATGGAGCAAATAATCAGAAAGTGAGGAGGAGCATTACAACTGCATGTGTTCACGTGTCTCGTGCCTTTCAAAATAAGTTATTTTTCAAAATAAAAGACATGTCCAACATCAGATGTGCATTACATATTATTTACTTTTTTGACCAGCTGTCCGCGACCCATCCAGAACGGGTCTAGACCCACTTTTGGGTCCCGACCCACCAGTTGAGAACCACTGCAGTACACAATATCAATCCATTCATCTACACTAGCTGCCTCCCTCTTCAGCCATTTCTTCGTTATTGATTTCTTACAAGCCACCAGTAATATTCTCAGCAAGTATTTATCTTTGTTCCTCCATTCCAGTTCCTCTAGATCCATCAAATATAACAAATTAAAGCAAAATGTTATTTTTGTTGAAAACACAGTCTCAAGAATTTGATGGGGTCAGAACAGGGCAACACCAGAAGATACGATAGTGATTCGCCTCTTTGCTTCCACAACTTCCAACATTCTGTCTGGTTGGAATATGATCTCTTTTGATATGGAGTAAACACAAAGTTTCTATTCACACACAACTATCAAACTGCTTTGAGATTATTAATGGTGTTATCATTATACACAAACTACATCATTCTCCACTAATAATACAGTTTTTATTTGGACCTAACCAACTCACGTATCCCTCCGCCCAGGGTTAGCGCCCGCCGATCAGCAGTTGGTTAGGTCCAAATAAAAACTGTGTTTTTCCTGCACTTTGAAGGGCTGGGAAAAATTATATTATAGCGAACAATGGAACTGTGTATTATTTTTCAGGTAAAACCTCTTTTAGGCCGTGAAAATAGGCCGTTTCTTTGGGTCTGTTCACAACACTGTATGTTGTAAATCTCTGGGCAGGGCTATTATGGGCTGGCGTTGCTAACAGGAGGAGTGCAGAGAGTCTTCTACTGCAATTAAAGTACTTAGGGGCTATTTGGAGATCATACAACCACACTTTAAAAAAAATGCTACTATCCCTTTAAGACTTGCTTGCTCAAATCAAAAAAAGACTTGAGACTCTACTTGGGACTTGATGCCAAAGACTTGAGTAAAATTGAATGTCCTTGAATAGACCTCCCAAAGTCTATTGTCTGTTGATTTACAAATGCACTCCTGTTATCAGTCTTGGCTGTATAATTAATGCCAACACACACACACACACAAAAAAAAGATACTAAAGATATCTCTCAATTTTTTTCAATTTTAAATAGCTTTATTGAAGGCAGTGCTTATATTGACAAAGCATATCACGATAGAATATAATAAAAAATAAACAGATGAATAAGTGGCAGAACATTAACAATAAAATATAACTTAACAATCGAGGCGTGGTCATGATCTTTACCTATCATTAATTATAATCGATTTGTTTGGGACGCGAAACAAAAACCTCAGGACTTGGACTTGACTTGGGACTTGAGAGCAAAGACTTGAGTCTCTACTTGGACTTCCAACACAGGGACTTCAAACTCCTGTCAGACGTTATCTACTGCACTTTGACTTTCACACGACTCAGACCAGCCGTTTTCTACTAAATCAACGTCATCATCAACATGTGGACAAAACACAAACATCTGATCTGTGATGGTTCATCAACAGCTGTATTTACATTATTGTTGTTGTTATCATTATTATTTACAAACTGAAACATTCTCCACTAATCATCCACCTCCTTAGGCGCGTTTCCGCTGCACTGCAAAAACTCCAAATCTTTCCAAGAATATTTGTCTTATTTCTTGTCAAAATGTCTCATTTCTAGTCAAAACTAATCTCTTTCCACTTAAAATAAGACTCATCACCTAAAAATTAACTTGTTTTTAGATCATTTTCACTTGTTTCAAACTAATTTTTATTTGAAATAAGTAGAAAAATCTGCCAGTGGAAGCAGTTTTTTGTGTTTGTAATAAGGAAGAAAAACTTGCTCCACTATCAGATTTTTCTACTTATTTCAAGTGAAAATCAGCTTGAAAGAAGTAAAAAAGTGCCTAAAAACAAGCTGCTTTTTAATGTGATGAGTCTGATTTTAAGTAAAATGAGATTTGTTTTGACTAGAAATGAAAATTTTGACTAGAAATAAGACAAATATTCTTGGTAAGATATTGAGTTTTTGCAGTGTGCAGGAACTTGGGGGTCATTTTCCGGGACCAGCCCCGTTGGTGCGTGTCTCCACTGCAGGAACCTCCCCCACAGGGCCGCTTACAGGAACCTTTACGGGGCCAAACAGAGTTCCTGTCTGGGGGTCGGTACTCAGATCGGCCCTGAAGAAGTCCTGGTGGAGCTGGAGATTTAGCAAGGAAGGACAGTGCACGCACATCCAAGACAGTGCGGGCAGGTGCAGGACAAAAAACAACAAGAAGAAAAAACAAACAATGTCTGCACAACTGCTATAATCGAGCTCCCAAAAATGTATTATTAGGACGACGTTTGGACCACCTGGGTCTTCATCAGGTCCTCTGATGTGTAGGGGGGTGGGGCACATACATAGGGGGAGGTTGCCAATAATTAATGCCCTCACCTGTTGCCCTCCCAACCTAATCACAGTCGTTACATCAACACATGTTTACACGTCCATAACAATCCATATACAGGTCACAGTTTAAAGTAGCAGGTCTGGGACAATTAAAACATCCAAAAACATCTGATGGATTGTGTACATCAAAAATCTGAGCAATTACAAAACACATAACATGATGGGCCCCACATATACACATAACCCAAAATATTATCAGATACTAAACACGAGGCAATCAGTAACAAGAGATACAAAAAATATATACACGCTAATATAGAGAAGAATCAATAGAAAAATATGTAGAAATATATAGAAAAATATATATTTTATAAAAAACTATTTCAACATTATAGAAGAACAGTTACAGCAATCGAAATGTTACCAGAGAATAACTATCAAACACCCTTAGAGAAATGCTTTAATGTCAAACTCTTCGTTTAAACCTTAAAGCTTGAGATTTACTCTGTGCTGATTGGTCAGACTCAAAGCAGGATCATGTGACGCTAAGAGAAATAATAATAATAATAATAATAATAATAGATTTTATTTGTATGGTGCCTTTCATGCAACATCCAACATCTCATAATAATAGTGCAAAAAACACAGCATAAAAGCACCTAGGAAAAAACAATGAAATGAAATAAAACAAGTGCAGTGACTTAGATGTGATGAGCGAGTCGGAACAGGTGAGTTTTGAGTTGGGATTTAAACAGATTAATAGATGAGTTCCAGAGCTGGGGAGCATTTTTACAACCCAACGTTACTAAAAACGGAAAAACGGCCGGAAAAAAGAGAGAATAACTCAGTAAAAGACGAGAGTGGCAGTGGGCCTGGTAAAAAAAAGAGAGTGGTAAATAGTCGATCGCAGGATTACGTGACGATCGAGACAGCATTTTTTTTTTAAGAAAGAGTCTATAGCCTACTGACAGAAAAAACAACAAGAGCAGTAAAAAAAATAAAAAAAAAACGTGGCTCATGAGTTCATACACCGAGTCGGTAACATGGATGTATTATGGACGGTAACCAAGGAAACGTCACTTCCGGTCAGAGCCGTAGGGGGGAAAAACAAACCGATTCCCCCATAGACATACGTGTGAAAACGCAGCATTTTAACCCTTTGTCTAACGCTTGTCCGCTGTCATGTCTTAGTTTGAATCACTTGTGCTAACAAAGAGCTAGAGATTAAAAAACTCATCATGATCCGGGTCCAGTGTTGTCGGTACATTTTAACATATTGGCTGTTTCCCAGTCAGTCACATCCGTCTGTCTATGGAGGAACTGTTTGTCTGACGTTTAGGTGGCGTTCCCTTGGTCTAGACACTCGGAGACGATGCCTAAGAGTTGTTGTTGTTGTGAACCATTTTGCACCGCAAATAAATTGAAAAACCACAACCTGAACTTTTATATCTTTATACCCAACCGTGTAACGGCTCTGACCGGAAGTGACGTTTCCTTGGTTACCGACTCGGTGTAGGCGAGATGTGACCGACTGGGAAAGACCCAATATGTTAAAATGTACGGACAACAATCGACCCAGATCGTGATGAGTTTTTTAATCTCTAGCTCTTTGTCAGCAGATACAAGTGATTCAAACTAAGACATGACAGAGGACAAGCGTTAGACAAAGGGTTAAAATGCTGCGTTTTCACACGTATGTCTATAGACCAGAGCGGCATTTTTATGCAAATGAGAGTGACTGAGGCATCCTGGGTAATTTTTAGGGGCAGCACCCGGCATCCCTCCATTGTAAAGTTCAGCCTAACTGTCTTGACAAACTAACTAACAAAAAGTTGTGTATTAACAGGCTGTTTACAGACAACACTGAGCCAAAACCTCCCGGTGATTCCACCAAATACGTGTAGATGTCTGGGTCAGACATTTCTGGCCACTGTGTGGAGTCATTGATCACTGTGGGAGGCTAAAGGAGCATACCGTAGATTCATTCAGACATTTCTGGCCACTGTGTGGAGTCATTGATCACTGTGGGAGGCTAAAGGAGCATACCGTAGATTCATTCAGACATTTCTGGCCACTGTGTGGAGTCATTGATCACTGTGGGAGGCTAAAGGAGCATACCGTAGATTCATTCAGACATTTCTGGCCACTGTGTGGAGTCATTGATCACTGTGGGAGGCTAAAGGAGCATACCGTAGATTCATTCAGACATTTCTGGCCACTGTGTGGAGTCATTGATCACTGTGGGAGGCTAAAGGAGCATACCGCTAGATTCATTCAGACATTTCTGGCCACTGTGTGGAGTCATTGATCACTGTGGGAGGCTAAAGGAGCATACCGTAGATTCATTCAGACATTTCTGGCCACTGTGTGGAGTCATTGATCACTGTGGGAGGCTAAAGGAGCATACCGTAGATTCATTCAGACATTTCTGGCCACTGTGTGGAGTCATTGATCACTGTGGGAGGCTAAAGGAGCATACCGCTAGATTCATTCATTGTAATTTTTCAAGATAGCGTGAACGGTGGGTTTCAAAGAGGGTGTCAGAATAATTATGAGACATAGTGCTACAAAAGAAACACAAAATAAAACATTCAGATTGATTGTTAGTTAGTCTACGCTCCATCAAAACACAAAAAGCCACTGAGTGCAATTTAAAAATGCCCCTAAATTACCCAGGATGCATCAGTCATTCTCATTTGCATAAAAATGCCGCTCTGGTCTACAGGGGAATCGGTTTGTTTTCCCCCACGGCTCTGACCGGAAGAGACGTTTCCTTGGTTACCGACTCGGTGTATGGTGAGAACCAGAGGATCAGTCCAGACTCAGTGAACCCTGCTCCTGTCCTCCAGCCTCACTGATTCTGGGTCTGTGTGTGTGACAGAGTCTGGGTCTGTGTGTCTGAGTTTACGTTTATAGATGATAAAACCAACAACCCCACCAACAACCAACAGAGCAGCAGCAGGCAGACCAACTCCCAGTCCGACGTGTAGACCCTCGTCTCCTCCCCTCTCCTCTGGGTCTGCAGAGAGAAGCAGAGTGAGCTATATGACGACAAGCGGATTTAACATTTAAAAGCTACCGTAAGTTTGACTCTCCAGAATTAACATTGTAGATATCAACAACGTCTTTCTGACTTGTCGTAACTACATTTTGAATAGTTGGATTTTTTATTCCAGATCTCTGTGATTCAGTTTTGCCTCTAGTCAAAAAGAACATTTCAGATATCTGCAACTACGTTCTACCTAGGACAAATGACATCACTTTTGCCATTCATGTGTATGGGGTTTGTCATTACAGATATCTACAATTCAGCTGCAGATATCCACTATGCCTATGTGAATTACAGATATCTGTAACTGAATTACCACTAGTACTAATTCCAGTCTGAGATATCTACAACATCATTTTGACTAGTCATAATTCCAGTTACAGATATCTACAACGTCAAAACTTAATTACAGATATCTGAACAGGGACATGTAGATATCTGTAATTGAGTTGAATTAAAGATATCTTGAACTGGAATTATGACTAGTCAGAATCAAATTGAAGATATCTCAAACTGGAATTAGTACTAGTCGTAATTCAGTTACAGATATCTGTAATTCACATAGTGGATATCTGCAACTGAATTGTAGATATCTGTAATGACAAACCCCCTACACATGAATGGTTACAGTGACGTCATCTGTCCTAGGAAGAACGTAGTTGTGGATCTGAAATGTTCTTTTTGACTAGAGGCAAAACTGAATTACAGATATCTGCGACACATATCCAGTCTGGCTTTTAAAGGGATAGTTCAACATTTTGGCAAATTGGCCCATTGCCATAATCGCTATAGTCATAGCAGTAGGTTCGTTACCTTTATTTGTCGGTGTAAGCTGTTTTTAGAACGGCGGAGCGAAGCAGCAGGCTGCTCAGAGCTACACTACGGAGGCTAAAGGAATTTCTTGGTTTCCCTCATCAAACTCATCAAATACACAACCGAACAACTCCAAAACGCTCTGGTGGACAAGTTGTGACCTGCACATTCACCACGCTATGAGATAATAACACAACGTTACGAAACGGAGCCGTTTTCGAGGTAAACACAGGGTAAATATAGAGTCTGCTTGCTGAAAAACTGTCCCTGAACGCAACGCGCATCAGCGGTTTTGCATGAATTTACCTCGAAAACGGCTCCGTCTCGTAACGTTCCGTTATTATCTCATAGCGTGGTGAATGACCAAAGGCACTGGCTCATAATCTGGAGTTGGTCCCCGGGCGCTGCACCGCGGCTGCCCACTGCTCCTCAGGGATGGGTTAAATGCAGAGAAAGAATTTCACTGTACTAGCTGTATATGTGACTAATAAAGTACCTTTACCTTTACCTTTATGTGCAGCTCACAACTTGTCCACGACAGCGTTTTGGAGTTGTTGGATTGTGTATTTGATGAGTTTGATGAGGGAAACCAAGAAATTCCCTTAGCCTCCATAGCGTAGCCCTGAGCAGCCAGCTGCTTCGCTCCGCCGTTCTAAAAATAGCTTGCTCCAACAATTAAAGGTAACGAACCTACTGCTAAGACTATAGCGATTATGGCAATGGGCCAATTTGCCAAAATGTTGAACTATCCCTTTAAATGTTAAAATGGCTTGTTGCCATAGAGGTATCAGCTGTCAGGTAGGTGATGAGTGTCATTTGGCAGGGATCTGATTCTGTTAACTCAAACACATTAGACAAAGCACACTCCAAATTTATCAAATAGTCTATTTCACCTAAAGTTAAAGAAACACACTTTAAAGTTATAAACAAAATTTATCCAGTGACAGAATTTCTTAAAAGAAAAGATTTGGTTATGGATAGTGGTGGATAAATGTGTGTTCTGTAATGAAGAAGATGAAACCCTAGAGCATATGTTTTTTCTTTGTCCCACTTCCCATCTTTTTTGGTGTGACATATATAATTGGATTGCTTTAAAAATTAATGATGTACTGCCTCTTAAATTACATGATATTCTCTTTTATTTAGATCATCTAACTGTGGCTGTTTCTGACACTATTAATGTTATTATATACTCTTGGGTTAAATATCATATCCATTGTGCAAAATGGAGGAACTCTAAACCTTCCTTTTCATGTTTCATTAATGAGTTTAAGTTATTCTGTTCATCCCTTAAAAAGACAAGCAGCAAGTATGCAACAAAATTAAGTTTAAATATTTCTCGTCTCCTTCTCTTCTAAACTTTATTTAAATTGAACTTATCTTTTGCTGCTCTGTTTTTATGTCGAACGAGTATGCCTGGGAAATTGTACTTAATTTATTTGCCTTGATTTATTTATTATTTACCTTTTTGTTTCATGATTCCCCTACTGTTATGTTTGCACTCTACACGTGCCTGTTTTTTCATGTGTATTACTGTTATTTGTCATTCATTCTTCGTTATATTAATTGTTCACATACTAATCCTATTACCCACATTTCTACACATCATATATGTATACTGTACATCACTACACATCACACATCATACTTGTATATACATTCATTCTACAGAATATACATTATAATAACACATATCATATATCCATCGAAATATACTCCATATATAAATATACCATGTTGTCTTACTTTGAGAAATGCTGTTTTATTAATATTTTGAATTTCTTTGTGTTCGTGGTGAGTTTGATATTTTTCGGCAGTGAATTCCATTCTTTCATTCCTCTATACAAAACAGTACGCTTGATGGCGTTAGATCTTGCTTTAGGTAATGTAAAGTTTCCTACAGCTGCATGTCTGGTGGTATATTTCCTCATTGAGAGCTTGTATTTTCAATACTAAAAAAAAAGAAAAACTCACCTGACTGGACCTCAAGGTGGACGATGCTGATGGGTTCAGCCTTTAAAGTGGATCTCTTCTTCCTGTAGTTTGTTTTTCCCAGGAAGACTCGACACTCGTATGTTCCCGTGTCGTTACTGGTCACGTTCTTCAGGATGATGGACACGTCTCCGTCCTTCATCTCTCCGTCCTTCAGCTCCACCCGGTCTTTAAAAGATGGATGCTGGTCGAACGGAACAAGTACCTTGTCCCGAAGCATCAACACGTATTCTTGTTCCAGTTCAGGTCTGGTCCACTCCACAACTACGATGTCGGTGTTGTTGGGAGCTCGACACGGCAGAGAGACAGACTGCCCCGGTTCAGCTGTGATGTTCACTGGGACTGAAACAGAGAAGGGTCATTCCGCCAAAAGAGTGCCATTTGCTCATTGTAACTCTTAAAAATTAAACTTCATTTTTCATTCCATTTCAGTATAGAATTTTTTAATATACACATTTACTCATTCAAAATGAGTACTGGTCAATCTCAGGCTACTTTATTTAATTTATTGCTGCTTTTATCATTGCATTTTTGAAGAAAAAGTAACAGCAATGAGGGTAACAGCAATGAGTTTTTAGCATATAATCAGCAATTGTGTGAAATCTAGCCAAATAGCATCTATACTAATAGCTTGAGCACACAGAGCACATTCTTAGGATTTAACTGAATATTTTACTTTTGATATCAACAAACACTGTCTAGAGATAATTTAGGTAACAGGAATGAGTTTTAAGAGTGACGGACCCTGACATAGCTACAATATCATTCAATTTCAGGAAAAATAAATGACAGAATTTAATGTTGGTCTTCCCATGACTTTCAGAAGACCTAAATGATGTCACTTCCAGCAGAACAGGTCACTGGTGGAATGTGTTTGGGTAACAGCACTGAGTGAAAACCTGGGGACGGGACTAAAATGTGAATTTTAACCATAATATAATTAGGTTTTAATTTAAAAAAATGTTATATAAGTGTAGATATAATATAAAGTCACACTAATATGCAAAAAAAATGAGATTTTAGAAGGATTTTATTCATAATGCATTGTGGTAAACTATCGTTCTCTGGGGACATGCAACAAAGGCTATGTTTCAGTGCTTTGAAAGCCTTTTTATAGTAATTAAAAATTATATATCTTTAATTTCTACAGTGATTCATGTGTATGGTGCTTTGTTTATTAATTAAATGCAATTTATATTATATTATTACATGTTTTTATACATTTAATATGCTGGGGACAGAAATGGCACTCTTTTGGTGGAATCGCCCATATGCTTAATATTTGGGTGCAACAAAGTCCCTGTTAACAAAATCAACATCTAACCTGCCCCTTCGAAATAAAGTTAGTGACTGTTTGGAGCAGCAGCTGACAGTGACAGTTTCCTCATCACTAAACCTGAGCCACCATCCGATCCGATTGGACAAAGTCTCTTATTGTAGCTATATTCTGTGTTTTTCCTCTCTTTAACCGTCTCGTTTCAGTTTTTGCCGGTCAACCTGCATCTGATGCGCATCTGCTGTTTCTCTCGCGCTCGCTCACTCGCTCACTCTCGATCCGCATATAAATGAACATTATAGGCTATAAAAAATAAAAAGGAAAAAACACAGACGTGATCCCAAGCTGCAAATTCTCTACTGCCCTCAGTCGATGTGAGGGTCTAAGGACAGAGGATGTTGTTACGATGCCATGTAAGGCCCTTTGAGACAAACTGTTTGTAAAAACGGGCTATACAAATAAAATTGCCTTGCCTTGCCTTGCCTTGCCTGTGGGAGCAACCAGAAGCAGCACAGGAGGCATTTTACTGGTTCACCGGGTTCAACTCACTAACTGTCTCAGCTGATGCTCTGGTCCTGCACAATATGGCGGCCCCGCTGACGTATCACCAGATATAGAACGTTTCTATATCTCTGACTGCACACAGGTGATCTGACGGGCGTGGCTTCAACATGAGATAAAACCTAAAGCTGGAAGACAAAGCTTTGTTTTTAAATAAAGATTCATTCTGAACAAACGGACAGATTAGTAGCTATCTGTTAAAGGGATAGTTCAACATTTTGGCAAATTGGCCCATTGCCATAATTGCTATAGTCATAGCAGTAGGTTCGTTACCTTTAATTGTAGGTGTAAGCTATTTTTAGTACAGCGGAGCGCAGCAGCAGGCTGCTCAGAGCTACGCTATGGAGGCTAAGGGAATTTCTTGGTTTCCCTCATTAAACTCATCAAATACAAAATCCCAAAACTCCACAGCGCTTTTGTAGACAAGTTGTGAGCTGCACAACCACCACGCTATGAGATAATGACGGAACGATACGAAACGGAGCCGTTTTCGAGGTAAATACAGGGTAAATACGGAGACTGCTTGCTGAAAAACTGTCCCTGAACGCAACGCGCATCAGCGGTTTTGTATGAATTTACCTCGAAAACGGCTCCGTTTCGTATCGTTCCGTCATTATCTCATAGCGTGGTGGTTGTGCAGGTCACAACTTGTCTACAAAAGCGCTGTGGAGTTTTGGGATGTTGAATTTGATGAGTTTAATGGGGGAAACCAAGAAATTCCCTTAGCCTCCATAGCGTAGCTCTGAGCAGCCAGCTGCTGCGCTCCGCCGCACTGAAAATAGCTTACACCTACAATTAAAGGTAATGAACCTACTGCTATGACTATAGCGATTATGGCAATGGGCCAATTTGCCAAAATGTTGAACTATCCCTTTAATGATCTGAGAGCACCGAACCTTTCACTGCTCTGTCTGCAGAAGGCGACCTGTCCGTCTGTGTCTCCGGGGCAACGGCCAAAACCAGCCAAGCCCGGAGAAGATTGGCTGACGAGTATGATGTCGTTGCTGAGCAGCAGCTGTAACATCTGGGTCTTTCACACAGGAAGTGACAGCAGCACTGTGTCAAAATAAAACGTGTGTCCAGACTGAAGGTGTTTATGTCTTTATGTGTCTTCCAGCTTATGTTTTTACAATAATATTACAGTATTATATGAGACGGCATGATTTACAGAAACAGGAAGTGACATCAGAGAGAGTTCCGATCACGTCAACATTAGAGCACTGGAATAAGAGTGTAAGGACACCTCCATTGACTCCCGTGGTAAGGGTTTAAGGGTTTAAAGGTTTAAGGGTTTAAGGGTTTAGGGGTTTAAGGGTTTAAGGGTTTAAGGGTTTAAGGGTTTAAGGGTTTTGCGCCCCTAGTGGCAGGATGTGGGTGTTGCAAAAGCGTCCAGAAAACCCATTCACTCCAATGTATGTGTGTTGCCCACTTGCTGGTAAATTGATGAAAACGGCCGTGTTTTTGTTTTTAGGTGTCTTGGTCGTATCAGATTATACTTAGAATTTGTTTATTACAAAATGTAGATTGAAACATTCATGTAGACAACTGTTTTTGTTGTTGTTGTTTTTTTTACTGGCCTATGTGTTAATGTTTATCTGTAAAGGATCCTCAATGATGCTATTAACGTGGGTGATCTATAAATGTCCTTAAATTATTGAAAACACCACACTGCTCATTCACCAACAATGCAGAGATGTCAGTTCTTGGGCGCTTTTGCAAAACCCATATTCCTCCACCAGGAGGCGCTGCCATTGGACCAATGCTGTCCTTACTCTCTTTTACAGTGCTCTAGTCAAAATGTGATTTAACTAAAGAATCAAAGATCACCCTGAACTCATTGATTATCAGTGATTCATAGTCAAAGAAACCACTTCCTGTTTTAAATCCTTTAAAATTTATTGAAACAATAAAACAATTTGAAATGAATTCCTTTGAATGTCTCACAACACTTTCACTTTGACTTCCTGCGAGCTGAGAGCCGTCTCTGATAAACACACAGCTCCACCCATGAAGGACCATGTTTCAGCCTGGAGACACTCACCTGATGTGAAAAAAAGAAAAAAGTAAATACATAAAAAATATTCTGATAATCCAGTCTGAGATTACCTGAAGTCCGGTTTTATGGTAGAGACGTATGTAATCCATTTTGCCAATCATCAATAAATACCTCTTTTTGTGTTCTTAAATTAAAAGTAATTCTTTCCATTACATAGATGCTGTACACCAGCGGTTCTCAACTCGTCTCACTCTGGGCTCCACATCTTCCCATGGTCATTAAGTCGCGACCCACTTTTATAGAATTCAAACCAAGAATTTTGTTTTTTTTAAGCCTTTAAAAACTCATTTAGCTCTTTATTGAGCAAAGTGCATTTCAGAGCACATGAATGAAACTGAGGAGTTACCATGACAACTGCATGTACGGAAGTGAATAAAATAATATCAAACTGCACAAAATGGAGACCAACAAAACGATATATTTGACTTCTAATGCATCTCTGCATTCAGAGCATGTTCACTAAAGTGAATAAATATCAAACTGCACAAAATAAAGACCCACAAAACACAACACGATTCACTGCATCAGGCCACATTACAGTTTTTCTCGATTGCTAAGACACATTTCTCGAAAGCTTCTCTCATTTTCTCTAAACTGTGAACACAAACCCCAATTTTCAAGCTACATTCACAAAACCTCAGACTCTTCTTGCAAAACCAAACTTTCACCTCAAAACAGTTCAATCTGGTGCCCAAAACTGAACTTTGTTGCCAAATCGTGCCCCGAGTCAATCAAAATTAAAAACACTACTGAGCAGCCACTAAACACTACATAGAAAAATAGAAAACACAACGCTCAGCACATGAAGCTGTAGAAATAAATGTTTATCGTTCACTGTAGCTAAATGCATGTTGCAAAACAAAAAACCTGTGCATTTACACTGTAGCACTTCTCTCCTTCCCTTTCTTTCACCCTCCTCCCTCCCTCTCCACATCCATTTCATCCCCTTTTCCTTCCTTCTTTTTTTCTGCCCAGTTCATCCCTCCCTCCCTCCCTCATCCTTTCTTTCCTCACCCTGTCGCCTCTCATCTTCTCCTCTTGCAAAACAAAAAACCTGTGCATTTAGCACTTGTACATAGTAAAAAAAAAGGAGTACAAAAACCAGAAATCCTGTGCATTTACACGTAATACTTGTACAGTACAAAAACAAACAGAAATCTTGTGCATTTAGCACTTGTATGCAGTAAGCCTACGTAAAAATAAAGTACAAAAATATAGAAATGAGAAGTGCACAACTCAGCCACAGCATCATTTCTCTGTACTGGGTCAGGCCACAGGACTTCATCCTGAACTGGCTTACAGTATATGTGCCCTCACATCATTGGACACAAGTGTTATCAATTTTGAGTTGTTGTGTTCAACCGGTGAAACTTGTGCTTTACTTGTGTTTGACTTTTGCCACCTGTGCTCAGCATTTTGCAACACAGGTGCATCACAATGAAAATGTGTTGGTGAGTTGAGTCTAAACAGGTGAAAAGTGCTGATGGTTTTGCCAAAAGAAGTGACTGATTCAATCAGTGGGTTCAGACAACTGAGAATTTGGTTCAGACAACAGGGTTTAGTGTTTTAGCAATTGAGAAAAACTGTAATAAGAAACTGATATCTTTGCATTCAGAGCAAATGGAGCAAATAATAAGAAACTGAGGAGGACCATTACAACTGCATGTGTTCATGTGTCTCGTGCCTTTCAAAATAAGTTATTTTTCAAAATAAAAGACATGTCCAACATCAGATGTGCATTAAATATTATTTACTTTTTTGACCAGCTGTCCACGACCCATCCAGAACGGGTCTAGACCCACTTTTGGGTCATGACCCACCAGTTGAGAACCACTGCAGTACACAATATCAATCCATTCATCTACACTAGCTGCCTCCCTCTTCAGCCATTTCTTCGTTATTGATTTCTTACAAGCCACCAGTAATATTCTCAGCAAGTATTTATCTTTGTTCCTCCATTCCAGTTCCTCTAGATCCATCAAATATAACAAATTAAAGCAAAATGTTATTTTTGTTGAAAACACAGTCTCAAGAATTTGATGTACTCACAACCAAAATGGGGTCAGAACAGGGCAACACCAGAAGATATGATAGTGATTCGCCTCTTTGCTTCCACAACTTCCAACATTCTGTCTGGTTGGAATATGATCTCTTTTGATATGGAGTAAACACAAAGTTTCTATTCACACACAACTATCAAACTGCTTTGAGATTATTAATGGTGTTATCATTATACACAAACTACATCATTCTCCACTAATAATACAGATTTTATTTGGACCTAACCAACTCACGTATCCCTCCGCCCAGGGTTAGCGCCCGCCGATCAGCAGTTGGTTAGGTCCAAATAAAAACTGTGTTTTTCCTGCACTTTGAAGGGCTGGAAAAAATTATATTATAGCGAACAATGGAACTGTGTATTTTTTTTTCAGGTAAAACCTCTTTTAGGCCGTTTCTTTGGATCTGTTCACAACACTGTATGTTGTAAATCTCTGGGCAGGGCTATTATGGGCTGGCGTTGCTAACAGGAGGAGTGCAGAGAGTCTTCTACTGCAATTAAAGTACTTAGGGGCTATTTGGAGATCATACAACCCCACTTTAAAAAAAAATGCTACTATCCCTTTAAGACTTGCTTGCTCAAATCAAAAAAAGACTTGAGACTCTACTTGGGACTTGATGCCAAAGACTTGAGTAAAATTGAATGTCCTTGAATAGACCTCCTAAAGTCTATTGTCTGTTGATTTACAAATTCACTCCTGTCATCAGTCTTGGCTGTATAATTAATGCCAACACACACACACACACAAAAAAAAGATACTAAAGATATCTCTCAATTTTTTTCAATTTTAAATAGCTTTATTGAAGGCAGTGCTTATATTGACAAAGCATATCACGATAGAATATAATAAAAAATAAACAGATGAATAAGTGGCAGAACATTAACAATAAAATATAACTTAACAATCGAGGCGTGGTCATGATCTTTACCTATCATTAATTATAATCGATTTGTTTGGGACGCAAAACAAAAACCTCAGGACTTGGACTTGACTTGGGACTTGAGAGCAAAGACTTGAGTCTCTACTTGGACTTCCAACACAGGGACTTCAAACTCCTGTCAGACGTTATCTACTGCACTTTGATCACATGACTCAGACCAGCTGTTTTCTACTAAATCAACGTCATCATCAACATGTGGACAAAACACAAACATCTGATCTGTGATGGTTCATCAACAGCTGTATTTACATCATTGTTGTTATCATTATTATTTACAAACTGAAACATTTTCCACTAATCATCCACCTCCTTAGGCGCGTTTCCGCTGCACTGCAAAAACTCCAAATCTTTCCAAGAATATTTGTCTTATTTCTTGTCAAAATGTCTCATTTCTAGTCAAAACTAATCTCTCTCCACTTAAAATAAGACTCATCACCTAAAAATTAACTTGTTTTTAGATCATTTTCACTTGTTTCAAACTAATTTTTATTGGAAATAAGTAGAAAAATCTGCCAGTGGAAGCAGTTTTTTGTGCTTGTAATAAGAAAGAAAAACTTGCTCCACTATCAGATTTTTCTACTTATTTCAAGTGAAAATCAGCTTGAAAGAAGTAAAAAGTGTCTAGAATGAGATTTGTTTTGACTAGAAATGAAATTTTTGACTAGAAATAAGACAAATATTCTTGGTAAGATATTGAGTTTTTGCAGTGTGCAGGAACTTGGGGGTCATTTTCCGGGGCCAGCCCCGTTGGTGCGTGTCTCCACTGCAGGAACCTCCCCCACAGGGCCGCTTACAGGAACTTTTACAGGGATGAACTCTATTACTCTAGTAATCTATTACTCTAGTCCACCAGTAATCTATAGGCGTGTCTCCACTGCAGGAACCTCCCCCACAGGAACAGGAACTTTTACAGGGCCGTACAGAGTCCCTGTCTGGGGGTAGGTACTCAGATCGGCCCTGAAGAAGTCCTGGTGAAGCTGGAGATTTAGCAAGGAAGGACAGTGCACGCACATCCAAGACAGTGCACTGCAAAAAATCTAATATCTTACCAAGAATATTTGTCTTATTTCTAGTCAAAATGTCATTTCTAGTCAAAACAAATCTAATTCTACTTAAAATCAGACTCATCATATTAAAAAGCAGCTTGTTTTTAGACACTTTTTACTTCTTTCAAGCTGATTTTCACTTGAAATAATCTGATAGTGGAGCAAGTTTTTCTTTCTTATTACAAGCACAAAAAACCTGCTTTCACTGGCAGAATTTTCTACTTATTTCAAGTGAAAATGTGTTTGAAACAAGTGAAAATGATCTAAAAACAAGTTGATTTTTAGGTGATGAGTCTTATTTTAAGTAGAAAGAGATTAGTTTTGACTAGAAATTAGACATTTTGACAAGAAATAAGACAAATATTCTTGGAAAGATTTTGAGTTTTTGCAGTGTGCGGGCAGGTGCAGGACAAAAAACAACAAGAAGAAAAAACAAACGATGTCCGCACAACTGCTATAATCGAGCTCCCAAAAATGTATTATTAGGACGACGTTTGGACCACCTGGGTCTTCATCAGGTCCTCTGATGTGTAGGGGGGTGGGGCACATACATAGGGGGAGGTTGCCAATAATTAATGTCACCTGTTGCCCTGCCAACCTAATCACAGTCGTTACATCAACACATGTTTACACATCCATAACAATCCATATACAGGTCACAGTTTAAAGTAGCAGGTCTGGAACAATTAAAACATCCAAAAACATCTCATGGATTGTCCTACATCAAAAATCTGAGCGATTACAAAGCACATAACAAGATGGGACCCACATATACACATAACCCAAAATATTATCAGATACTAAACACGAGGCAATCAGTAACAAGAGATATAAAAAATATATATACGCTAATATAGAGAAGAATCAATAGAAAAATATGTAGAAAGATATAAAAAAATATATATTTCATAAAAAACTATTTCAACATTATAGAAGAACAGTTACAGCAATCGAAATGTTACCAGAGAATAACTATCAAACACCCTTAGAGAAATGCTTTAATGTCAAACTCTTCGTTTAAACCTTAAAGCTTGAGATTTACTCGGTGTAGGCGAGATGTGACTGACTGTGAAAGAGACAATATTTTAAAATGTACGGACAACAATCGACCCGGATCGTGATGAGTTTTTTAATCTCTAGCTCTTTGTCAGCAGATAGAAGTGATTCAAACTAGGGCTGCCACGATTAGTCGACTAGTCACGACTACGTCGACTATTAAAATCGTCGACAACTAATTTAATAGTCGATGCGTCGTTGTTTGTTTTTTTTTTAATTTTGTTTTTCTCTCAAAACTGCTGCCGCACCTTCCACACACGCACCCGCCGCTGCAGCCGCCCACCACACACACACATGCACTCACTCACTCAGTACACATAGGTGTTCTCTCTCTTTTCTCTCTCTACCGGTCTTGTCCCTCATCAAGCGGCACCGGTGTAACCCCCCCAAGTTATATTTGAATGATAAGCCTACCAAAACTTTATTATTGTGAATAATTCCTTAGTTTCAGGTGTCTACCTCATTTTATTTAAATGTAGCTATGTTTAATGCCAGAGACAAATGAAGGAAAGAAAAACCTATAAAACCTTTAAGTATTTATTTTGGTGTTGTTTAGGCCAGTGCCTTTATCCTTATTTTACTCAGCTGTTTGCACTTTATGCTACAGTTAAAGCTGCATATTTCATTAAATGTTTAATGAACTATCATCTTAATTGTCTTTATTTTTAGTTAGCATATACCTTAAACACTTCAAGCTGAAAGGTAATTATGGTTATATAAGAGCAGCTGCATGCTGGTGCGATAATCTGTATGTTTTACATTCAATTTACGTATGATCCCATTAGTCGACTAATCGAAAAAAATAGTCGGTGACTAGTCGACTATCAAAATAATCGTTTGTGGCAGCCCTAATTCAAACTAAGACATGACAGAGGACAAGCATTTAAAAGACAAAGGTTTAAAATGCTGCGTTTTCACACGTATGTCTATAGACCAGAGCGGCATCTTTATGCAAATGAGAGTGACTGAGGCATCCTGGGTAATTTAGGGGCAGCGCCCGGCATCCCTCCATTGTAAAGTTCAGCCTAACTGGCTTGACAAACTAACTAACAGAAAGTTGTGTATTAACAGGCTGTTTACAGACAACACTGAGCCAAAACCTCCCGGTGATTCCACCAAATACGTGTAGATGTCTGGGTCAGACATTTCTGGCCACTGTGGGAGGCTAAAGGAGCATACCGTAGATTCATTCAGACATTTCTGGCCACTGTGTGGAGTCATTGATCACTGTGGGAGGCTAAAGGAGCATACCGTAGATTCATTCAGACATTTCTGGCCACTGTGTGGAGTCATTGATCACTGTGGGAGGCTAAAGGAGCATACCGTAGATTCATTCAGACATTTCTGGCCACTGTGTGGAGTCATTGATCACTGTGGGAGGCTAAAGGAGCATACCGTAGATTCATTCAGACATTTCTGGCCACTGTGTGGAGTCATTGATCACTGTGGGAGGCTAAAGGAGCATACCGTAGATTCATTCATTGTAGTTTTTCAAGATAGCGTGAACGGTGGGTTTCAAAGAGGGTGTCAAAATAATTATGAGACATAGTGCTACAAAAGAAACACAAAATAAAACATTCAGATTGATTGTTAGTTAGTCTACGCTCCATCAAAACACAAAAAGCCACTGAGTGCAATTTAAAAATGCCGGGTGCTGCCCCTAAATTACCCAGGATGCATCAGTCATTCTCATTTGCATAAAAATGCCGCTCTGGTCTACAGGGGAATCGGTTTGTTTTCCCCCACGGCTCTGACCGGAAGAGACGTTTCCTTGGTTACCGACTCGGTGTATGATGAGAACGAGAACCAGATGATCAGTCCAGACTCAGTGAAACCTGCTCCTGTCCTCCAGCCTCACTGATTCTGGGTCTGTGTGTGTGACAGAGTCTGGGTCTGTGTGTCTGAGTTTACGTTTATAGATGATAAAACCAACAACCCCACCACCAACCAACAGAGCAGCAGCAGGCAGACCAACTCCCAGTCCAACGTGTAGACCCTCGTCTCCTCCTCTCTCCTCTGGGTCTGCAGAGAGAAGCAGAGTGAGCTATATGACGACAAGCGGATTTAACATTTAAAAGCTAAGTTTGACTCTCTAGAATTAACATTGTAGATATCAACAACGTCTTTCTGACTTGTCGTTACTACATTTTGAATAGTTGGATTTTTTATTCCAGATCTCTGTGATTCAGTTTTGCCTCTTGTCAAAAAGAACATTTCAGATATCTGCAACTACGTTCTACCTAGGACAAATGACGTCACTTTAACCATTCATGTGTATGGTTTGGTTTGTCATTACAGATATCTACAATTCAGCTGCAGATATCCACTATGCCTATGTGAATTACAGATATCTGTAACTGAATTACCACTAGTACTAATTCCAGTCTGAGATATCTACAACATCATTTTGACTAGTCATAATTCCAGTTACAGATATCTACAACGTCAAAACTTAATTACAGATATCTGAAAAGGGACGTGTAGATATCTTTAATTGAGGTGAATTAAAGATATCTTGAACTGGAATTATGACTAGTCAGAATCAAATTGTAGATATCTGTAACTTTTATTTTACCTTTATTTTACCAGGCAAATTGCTTGAGATAAAAAAAATCTCTTTTACGAGCATGGCTAACTGGAATTAGTAGGGGAGACCGGGGATGATAGTAACACTTTTTGTTTGAGCAAGTGTAACTCAGTGGTTGTTGGTGCTAGAGATCTCAAATTTTGACATGTGGTACCCATATTTGTCTGCTGTAAATGACATACACTTGGACTTCTACTACACCATCACAGATTATGTAAATTAATGTCAAACACAAAGAGGTATCTTGTTACAACCTACCCCAATACCGGGGTGAATTGTAACACTACTTGAGGATGGATGTAACAATTAAATTATTATACTTAAAAAAAGATCCACACTTAAAATGTATGCAGGCACTTTAATGAATAATAAAGAAGGAACCATAAACTTGTCAGAATACAACAATAATGATAAAAAAATAAATAGAAAGTATAAGTTAAATACAATAAAAATACATACAATTAAATAAATAAATATATATTAAATAAAATAAAGAATAATAAAGTATAAACTGTTGTGTGTGTGTGTTTTGTAGCCTTGGCGACTCGTCTCACAGATGTTCCTAGATGACTTCAGCTGCTCCCTTCTGGAGAACTTCTGCAGGGACACCCCTGTACAAAATGTCAATATAAGGGGAACAGTTCCAACCCTCCCCATGCCAGGCAGCCATTAAAAAGCTAACCATTTTTAGCATTTAGCTTCAAAGCTAGCACTAATGCAGCATATCAAATTAAACTAGAGAAACTACTACTTGAGCTTATGTAAGTGAAACAACTGTATCTACAACACAATGGACACTATGCAAAAAATAGTTGTGATAGAAATATTTACTTTCTTACCTGAAAAATCGTTTTTTGGCTCCAGAACAGACAGTTTTCAACTCAGAGACATGAGGCTTCACCTGTGAGCTCCATTTGTAAGTGGGCATGGACTGTACTGATGACATCACCACAGCTCGTTTCTGAGTGGTCAAACTGAGAGTGTTACAACTATCCCTTTGTTACAACCATCCCCGGTCTCCCCTACTAGTCGTAATTCAGTTCCAGATATCTGTAATTCACATAGTGGATATCTGCAACTGAATTGTAGATATCTGTAATGACAAACCCCATACACATGAATGGTTACAGTGACGTCATCTGTCCTAGGAAGAACGTAGTTGTGGATCTGAAATGACAATTGTGGATAGGAAGAACGTAGTTGCAGATATCTGAAATGTTCTTTTTGACTATATAGGCAAAACTGAATTACAGAGATCTACAACACATATCCAGTCTGGCTTTTAAATGTTAAAATGGCTTGACATAGTACTCTGGGACTCACCTGACTGATGAACCTCCAGGTGGACGATGCTGATTGGCTCAGTCTTAAAAGTGGATCTCTTCTTCCAGCGGTTTGTTTTTGTTTTTCCCAGGAAGACTCGACACTCGTATGTTCCCGTGTCGTTACTGGTCACGTTCTTCAGGATGATGGACACGTCTCCGTCCTTCATCTCTCCGTCCTTCAGCTCCACCCGGTCTTTAAAAGATGGAAGCTGGTGCTGTGGAACAAGTACCTTGTCCCGAAGCATCAACACGTATTCATGTTCCAGTTCAGGTCTGGTCCACTCCACAACTACGATGTCGGTGTTGCTGGGAGCTCGACACGGCAGAGAGACAGACTGTCCCGGTTCAGCTGTGATGTTCACTGGGACTGAAACAGAGAAACAGAGACAGCTGAGCATCAGGACCTCCGCCTCCACTCTGCAGCCTTATACAGTTCAGATCACCTGCAACCAGTGGTACAAGAGGGGCGGCTAGAGGAGATCCCATTTAGAAAAACTTTATTTGGTCAGTCAGTGTTTTCCTGTAGGGCAGGCAAAGAGTGGAATACAATACCACAAAACATAGGATAGTCCATTTCATACGGTGCATTTAAAGCCAATCTAAAGAAATGGTTAATAGAAAACCAAATTTGTGAACACTAGTCCCTGAATCCCCTGTAGTACATGGCTTAAAGGGATAGTAGCATTTTTTTAAAGTGTGGTTGTATGATCTCCAAATATCCCCTAAGTACTTTAATTGCAGTAGAAGACTCTCTGCACTCCTCCCGTTAGCAACGCCAGCCCATAATAGCCCTGCCCAGAGATTTACAACATACAGTGTTGTGAACAGACCCAAAGAAACGGCCTATTTTCACGGCCTAAAAGAGGTTTTACCTGAAAAAAAATACACAGTTCCATTGTTCACTATAATATAATTTTTTCCAGCCCTTCAAAGTGCAGGAAAAACACAGTTTTTATTTGGACCTAACCAACTGCTGATCGGCGGGCGCTAACCCTGGGCGGAGGGATACGTGAGTTGGTTAGGTCCAAATAAAAACTGTTTTTTTCCTGCACTTTGAAGGGCTGGAAAAAATTATATTAAAGTGAACAATGGAACTGTGTATTTTTTTTCAGGTAAAACCTCTTTTAGGCCGTGAAAATAGGCCGTTTCTTTGGGTCTGTTCACAACACTGTATGTTGTAAATCTCTGGGCAGGGCTATTATGGGCTGGCGTTGCTAACGGGAGGAGTGCAGAGAGTCTTCTACTGCAATTAAAGTACTTAGGGGCTATTTGGAGATCATACAACCCCACTTTAAAAAAAAATACTACTGGTTGTGGATTGGATAGTGTTTGTGCATGTGTGCGTATGGGTGGGAGGGGTGGGGGTTAAAGTGTAATGTTGCTGTTGTAAATATTGTGCTATTTGTCTTAATGTGATTTGCTACCTTTATTATAGGTCTCATTGCCATGAGCATTTACATTTTATCTTTTTAAAATGTTCATTAATGTACACTGTCCCTCTCCAACAAATAGGCTAAAGGAAAAAGAAAAAAAAAAAAAAAAAAGGAGCAGTGATGTCATCAACTGGGTTTTCATCCAAATGTATCGAATTCAAGAGCGGATTTTGTGAAAATGCGCAAAAAGCAAATGCAAATTTATGCCCGTTTCCATTCGTTATTGTTTTGCGATTATTGGGAGAGGAGGAGGAGGAGTGGTGCGCCGTGAGATTACGTCATAAGAGAGTGTGAATGTATCCATGACAACAGTTGACACTCAGCTGACACTCAACATCATGTACAATTTACTTACTTTCCGGACTAGACGCACCCAAGAAAATACATATCTAGGCCGCACTTGAATATAAGCGTCAGGTTTTCATGTTGTAACATGAGATATTTACACAGAAAGACAGTAGGAACTGTGACAGTCCGCTCTCTTGGCATTAGTAATAAATAGAGATGTCCCGATCACATATTTTTGCCTCTGAGTCATTTGATTTTCAGTATCTGCCGATACCGAGACCTGATCCGATACTTTAGCAATGCAGTAAAGTTTTTAATGTAGATCAAATGTATCATCCCACTATTTTTCTGTTCTTTGTGCTCTACTATGGATGTAACAATATCACCATCCCACAATAATACTCTACCTCAATAACAAGCCCATGACATTTATTGCAGTATTGTAAGACATGTCATGATATCAAACTCTCCCTGTATGATATTATTATATTATAATATTATAATAATATTAAGTCTACAACAAGAACATTTGGTCAAAAATAAAATAGCTCATGCCTTTCTCAATCACCAGCCTCTCTCCCCTGATCCCACCCTCACCTGCCTGTCTGCCCCCATTTCACTCACATAATGGTGGCTTGAAGATTGATCTTGACTCCTTTCAACTTCAACTTCAAACAACTTTATTAATCCCACCAGGGGCAATTGATTTCAGCAGCTTGCACAGTCCATAAAAAACACAGTACGAGTACACACAGTAGGTACATATAACAGATAAGGTAAATAAATAGATAGAATAGGATGCCAAGGGTACAGTGTTGTCAAAGATCCGTTGAATGAGTGAATAAGTACATAAGTTGCACATGTTTGACCAATAAAAATGTGCATGGCAAGAGGAATAAAATCATTACAAAGAATTTAAGAGGCGAATAGCAGAGGGGACAAAAGACTTCAAAAAACGGTTTGTCCTGCAGACAGGTGAAACATAGCGACGTCCTGAGGGCAACAGAGAGAATTCACTTGACAGCACGTGACCAGGAGAAGACAACATGTTATTTACTTTCCTCAAAGTTTGTTGGTCACAAAAACTGTTCAGGTCCCTAAGTTTCATTCCTGTGATCTTGGAACAGGTTTTTATAATGCTATACAAGCTGTTTTGGATGATGTTCCCATTTATTGCAACAAAAAATAAGAACATCACCATGAAGTTGCTGTTGACTGGAGACCTGTGTGTTACCAATCTAACAGAAACAGAACTACACTACACTACACCCTTGTGGTCAAAATAAGGTACTTGCACAATGCATAAATAAAAAAAATGGCTCCTACAAACATCTGTAAATAGTTGGGTCATCTACAGATGTTCCGTGACCGTGCAGAGCGAAGGTTTGTTTATCACTGGATTTGTTATCTAGTATAAAGGTTAAATAGAAAATTGCCCAAAAATGTGGGGAAATCTTGTCCACAGTGCTGCGTAATACATGGTTTCTGTTTCTATTTGGGTCAAGAAGTTCATAAATGATGTAGATTTATTGATTTGACCTATTTTTGACATTCAAATTCAAGATGGCCGCCAACTTTTGGCTCTTCAAATGTCAATTTTTCAAAATCTTCACAGAGCCTCAATATTATAGGCTCAAATGAAAGCTCTGCTCATACTGAGTTCAGTTAAGGACAATAAAATTACAAGTAGGGCACACAGAAGGTCAAAGGTCAAAAAGATCAAGGTTTGTGGTTGATGAGAAACAAACTATGCTGATGTCCTTTTCCGTTAGTTACCTGAACTGTGTTGGTCAGTGGTCCCATCAATTCATTATGAACCAAATCATTTTACACTTCTCAATAGCATAAAATATCTCTAAAGTTGTCTTCTGCAGTGATTCAACAAAGCATACCTGCATATAAAACAACTAATCATTAAATAAATATAAAAAAAACAGTTGTATTAATTTCTAATGGCTGCAGCTTTCCATAGTCATTTTACTTAGGGATGCACATGATTAACCATTAACCAATATCAAGAACTTTGACTGATTAATACTATCATTATTATTATTATTATTTTTTAGCTCCTTATGTCGTCAACTTATGGGGGCTTGCTGACACATGCAGACTTACAGTCGTGCCTTCAGTTATATCAGTCATTCATTTTGCAGCAGGAAGTTTAAAAAAAAAATTCTATTCAATTTTTATTTTATCTTTTTTTTTTTTGTATTACCTATTCATTATTATTGTTATTATTATTATTATTGTATCCTCTATACCACATTATGTATATACTGGGAATACCACTCCATCTGCCTCTCACACACACACACACACACACACACACAATACTACATTTATGTGTCATCGTAACACGTCATTTCCTGTTGTTGTCTGTACCTATGTCGACTGTTTGTATGTTTGTCCATGTGCTGTAACGTATTTGTCCCTTATGTCACCTTGTCTATCACTTCACTTCACCAATGAAAAAAAAACTAGCTTTTTAAGCTCATTTTGAGTTTTTCTACAAATGTTTATTAATGTGCATTGTCCCTTTTCAAATAAACTGAACTGAAACTGCTCCACAGACGAGGTCTGCTGTTCCTCTTTTCAGCCTGGTGTTCGGCTGCACTCAGGCTGTGTGTTTAATAACAGCAAGAAAAAAAACATCGACAACAGAGGATCAGGTTGTGGCCGTGGGCCGCTCCTTGAGTTTGACATATGTGGTCTATACAGTCTACACGTCTTGTTTGACCAAGGGACACAAACTTTACAAAAACAACTAAATGAAGGACAGTGGTCAGATATTGATCAGACAGTGTAGCCTAGTACGTTGGTAAAAAGAAGAAAAATAAAAAAAAGACATAGTGGCACAGCAGGTTTAGGGATAATGACTAAGTAGTTGTGTTAACGGATTTAACACGACATGGTGGAGGCAAAGAACCACCCAACACAAAGGGAAGCTGTGGGCAATAAAATTAAATATTTAAATAATTAAATAATATTAATTTAAACATTAAATAAAAAGTTTAATATTCATCAAGACTCACAGAAAGACATTTTACAGACGTAGTTATGTAGGCTGCAGCTGCGTCAACAAACAGGAAGAAGAATTCTAACTGCGCCATCACACGACACGAGGCAGCGTCGTGCCCCACTGCACTGCAAAAACTCAAAATCTTACCAAGAATATTTGTCTTATTTCTTGTCAAAATGTCTCATTTCTAGTCAAAACAAATCTCATTCTACTTAAAATAAGACACATCACCTAAAAAGTAGCTTGTTTTTAGACACTTTTTACTTCTTTCAAGCAGATTTTCACTAGAAATAATGTGATAGTGGAGCAAGTTTTTCTTTCTTATTACAAGCACAAAAAACCTGCTTTTACTGGCAGATTTTTCTATTTATTTCAAGTGAAAATTTGTTTGAAACAAGTGAAAATGATCTAAAAACTCTCCTGTCTTAACGCTCTGAAACTCTGTTGGTTTGATACGGAGCCAAACAACAGGAAGAGATCGGCCATGTTGAGACAGAGAGAGACTGACGACAGCTAGGCTACTCACTCTACGGTTACTGAACCACCCGACACAAAGGGAAGCTGTGGGCAATAAAATTAAATATTTAAATAATTATTAATTTAAACATTAAATACAAAGTTTAATATTCATCAAGACTCACAGAAAGACATTTTACAGACGTAGTTATGTAGGCTACAGCTGCGTCAACAAACAGGAAGAACAATTCTAACTGCGCCATCACAATTCTAACTGCGCCATCACACGACACGAGGCAGCGTCGTGCCCCACTGCACTGCAAAAACTCAAAATCTTACCAAGAATATTTGTCTTATTTCTTGTCAAAATGTCTCATTTCTAGTCAAAACAAATCTAATTCTACTTAAAATAAGACTCATCACATAAAAAGTAGCTTGTTTTTAGACACTTTTTACTTCTTTCAAGCAGATTTTCACTAGAAATAATGTGATAGTGGAGCAAGTTTTTCTTTCTTTTTACAAGCACAAAAAACTTGCTTTCACTGGCAGATTTTTCTACTTATTTCAAGTGAAAATTTGTTTGAAACAAGTGAAAATGATCTAAAAACTCTCCTGTCTTAACGCTCTGAAACTCTGTTGGTTTGAAACGGAGCCAAACAACAGGAAGTGATCCGCCATGTTGAGACAGAGAGAGACTGACGACAGCTAGGCTACTCACTCTACGGTTACTGAACCACCCGACACAAAGGGAAGCTGTGGGCAATAAAATTAAATATTTAAATAATTATTAATTTAAAGCTCCAGTTGGTAAGTTGACGAAAGTGAAAGTAAACTCCGCGACTTGGTCGGAAATTTCAAGACAATACTCCGTCAGGTCCCTTTATGAACCTCTGCCAAGCGCCCCACACACACACAGACACACACAAAGTAGCCATAAACGCACCCACAGAGGAAAAAAAAAAAAAAAAAAAAGGTACCGTACCCATAGCACGACGTGTAGGAGCGGCGATTGGCTGCTCCTCCTGCTCCCTCTACCTGACTGGTGGAGAATCGTCGGGCGCGGTGGATTTTGGCAAATACGATTACAGGCTGTAGGTGGAGCCAGAGGAGTTGGATTTTGTCCTAAATTACTCATTTAATGTCTGACCATCAGAATATAGTGACAGTTCCAGCAAATATGACTGAATAATTGTTACCAACTGAAGCTTTAAACATTAAATACAAAGTTTAATATTCATCAAGACTCACAGAAAGACATTTTACAGACGTAGTTATGAAGGGCTACAGCTGCGTCAACAACCAGGAAGAAGAATTCTAACTGCGCCATCACAATTCTAACGGCGCCATCTTAACGCTCTGAAACTCTGTTGGTTTGATACGGAGCCAAACAACAAGAGAATCCGCCATGTTGAGACAGAGAGAGACTGACGATGGATCCTCACTCTACGGTTACTGACTACAGTAAAACTACTGTAATTACATTAAAACTACATTAACTACATTAAAACTACTGTAACTACATTAACTACAGTAAAACCACAGAGACAGTTCTTACCTCCAGAGGACAGACATGCAGGGAGACGCAGCAGGAGACACAGGCAGACCGGCGTCAACACCGCGGAAGAACACTTCTTCTTATTCATATTCATATTCTGGAACACTTCCATATTCTATTTTTCTTCCTCCTTGTCTCTTTACTGTCTGTGTCCAGTCCAGAGCCGACAATGTCAAACAGCCATTAGAAGCTGCTGCTCTTCCGTCGTCTCTTCCGACTCGGACTAACCGCTGCATGGTGCAAGACAGTTGTTTAGGGCGAGGACCGGATGGACCCGGACAGCCAACAGGCAACAGGTAGAAAACTACAGAGAATTGTGTATAAAACGAATACATCACGTTTAAAAGTGATTAAAATAAATGTCTCATGTAGGGGAGAGTGGCGTAATGTGAGACACCCCCTGTATCTAGTAAACGGAACACATTTATGGTCATCTGACCGTTATGTTTTCAAGCCCCTCCCATTTCCCCATGGCCATGAAGGAGAGGACCTCATGATGCTGTGGAAAGCATGTTTTTTTTTCTTCACTAAAATGTTATTTTTGCATGTAAAAGTAAATCTTCTTGCTGTCAACTTAATCAACTGTTGTGCCAAAGCAAATTGATTCAGGTAGAAAAACTTCTATGATACATGATGATACATCCAGTTTCATTCCCACCTCAATCCGACTTCTAAACACTGAACTCCCACCAGAACTTTTTCCTTTTTAATTAACCTGTTTTTAACTAATTTTTATCCTTGTATGTGTCCTTTGTTTTTAACCTTTGCTGCGAGTACTTGTACTTATGTGTGGTTGTAGGAATGTGTATTATTATTGTGTTGGGTATGGCTGTGGTATGTATGTGTGGATCGTTGTTTTGCACCTGCACTTTTGATGTCCTTCCGCAACGAAGTTCCTAACGGAATAATAAAGTACTTTTGAGTTGAGTTTGAGTTGATGAACTACCAACACATAAAACCATGTGAGGATGCTGGCTGAAAATTAGCCTGAATTTAATCTAAGAGAGGTTGTTTTTTCTAAAATGGGGGTGTTGGGGTAAAGTGAGACCATGGATGTATTATAATAAATCCATGAGTGAGACACTGTGAGCACCACACACAAAGATTTACACTAGAATCTCGTCCCCCAAGCCAGAAATCTTGCATGATCAATGATTTGTAGCCACACTGCTTTGTTATGATGTGCTCTCAGTCAGCTCGCGTCTTTGTTGGTTAATTTTATTGGTCAATTTTAGTCACATTCCACTTTGTCGCCCCCCCCCCCCCACACACACACACACATACAAGAGGACTTTTGATCAGCATGCATTGCACCCTCAGTTTATGTGTTTGCATGCTCCGTTGAAAAGAGGGGAAAAAAAGTGCGCGCGCGTCAATGCACGTCACTCATCTGCGTCCAGCGCGCAGTTACCTGCACCAGCAAAACGCTGCTCTCTGCAGCACCGTTAACATAACGTAAACAATGGATATTCGGAAGTGGTTCAGTGAATGTGAATGTGAATGTGTTCAGTGAACACAGAAGGAGCATGTTGCACAAAAGAAAAGCTCATCTGATTCAGATTGCTGTTGAGAAGGACCTTACCCAAAAGTTCACTGGAGAATGGAGAGAGAAACTGCTGAGAAGATTCAACACATCTTCAAGGAGGCTGCAGCTCTACTAAGTAAAGGTATGCTGTTCCTCTAGGTGGGCCTATATTTTAAATAGAATTCTGTTTTACTGTGTCCTATGTTATTTTTATGAGCTTAGTTTAACCTTTGTCATCTCTCTTTGTCCAATAAAGGTCATGTGCCCCCTGGTGGTGTCAGTGTGCAACTATTCTGGAAGTGCCTACACGGAAGACTGTCTCCACTCCCATAAAACCTGCACCTTATGCTGTGGTATGGCGGTTTCTGCCAGATTAAATGGACATCACAGGTTATATTTATTTTTGTTATTTATTTTTCTATGTTTCATTTTCAGGCTAAGAAATATTGTCTGATGGGCGAGGTAGCCCAGACTAAAGCATTTTCTTTGTTCTGCAGGAATATTGCTGCAAAAATGCACTTTAAATGTTTGACTGGTATCATTCCACTTAAAAAAACTGTTATATTTAGTGGTGGTTTTGAACTGTATGGATAAAATTAGTTAGAATTTCTATGTTTTATTTCTAAGATAAGAAATATCTGTTGCTAGATCATCTGATGGGTGAGGTAGCCAAGACTAAATGTAGCATTTTCGTTGTTCTGCTACAATATTGCTACAATAAAGCATTTGAAAGACACTTTAAACATCCTTGTTTTGCTAGTATCATTCCGCTTGAAATGATGGGACAATGCATAATTTAGTGTTGTATAACATGCCAGGCATGTGCACCCCCTCTGATCTGAGATGCACCCCTAGTCATCATTTTCTAGAACCGGCCCTGCTTTTGATCAAAATGGTCACGATTGTCGGGGCCTACAATATATCTGACCCCCCGAACTTTAAATAAAGTTGAGAAAAAAGAGAAAAAATCACACAGGAAGTGACAGCAGCACTGTGTCAAAATAAAACGTGTGACTGAAGGTGTTTGTGTTGTTTCCTGAGAGTGAACACACACACACACAGACACACACACACACACACTCCCTTTGCAGCAATAATTTATTTATTGAAGCGTTGGAGCCCAGACGGTTCAGACGGTTCACCAGGAAGAAGCACGGAGCTCGTCACAGTCAAACTAAGCACAAGGTCAGAGCTTCACTCAGTCGTCGACTACATTCATGTGTGTGTGATGAGTTCATGGACAGTCTGTCTGCGTGGAGGAGGTCAAAGGTCAGGAAGGGTGTAGGGCTGCCCCCCCCGACCAAAGATTTTGTCGGTCGACCAGCAGTCGTCACTTATGGCGATCAGTCGACTAATCGACCCGCCGCCGGTGAGCGCTGTGGGACGGGACCGGGGCTCAGACAGCACCCGCTAATGGTTGAAAACAGCGGTGATACGTGAGACCTGCCGTGCCGTGTAAAAAAAACGAAACAAAAAAAACAACAAAAAAGTGTCACGCCATGACTTCCTGTATCTGGCCCTTCAAAATAAAAGCCTTATAGCCTTTCATATACAGTTCAGTCATTGATGTTGGCTTAATTTTGACAAGACACGGCTCCAAATGTTTTGTTTTTTTCTCCTACGACCAATCGACCAATGAAATTTTGGTCGGCGAATGATCTTTTGGTCGACCAGTGCTTGGTCGACTATTTGGGGGCAGCCCTAGAAGGGTTAAACAGTTCCCATGGCGATAAAGAAGCTGAAAGTCACTGAAACAGAGCGGGCGGCGACGGCAGCGTGATGTCACTGGTCACCGTAGAAACACAATGGTGAGGAGGCCTGAGGGAGAGAGAGAGAGAGAGACGGGAAGTGAGAGTGTGTTTTATCTGTGTGTGTGTGTGTGTGTGTGTGTGTGTGTGTGTGTGTGTGCGCGTCTCACCGAGTTTAAGTAAAAAGACAGAGAAAGGGTGTAGAAAGAAGGAAAGAAAGTAAAAAGACAGAGAAAGGGTGTAAAAAGAAAGAAAGAAAGAAAGAAAGAAAGAAAGAGGAGTAAAAAGACAGAGAAAGGGTGTAAAAAGAAAGAAAGAAAGAAAGAAAGAAAGAAAGAAAGAAAGAAAGAAAGAAAGAAAGAGAGGGGCAAAAAGACAGAGAAAGGGTGTAGAAAGAAAGAAAGAAAGAAAGAAAGAAAGGAGTAAAAAGACAGAGAAAGGTGTAGAAAGAGAGGAGTAAAAAGACAGAGAAAGGGTGTAGAAAGAAAGAAAGAAAGAAAGAAAGAAAGAAAGAAAGAAAGAAAGAAAGGAGTAAAAAGACAGAGTAAGGGTGTAGAAAGAAAGAAAGAAAGAAAGAGAGGAGTAAAAAGACAGAGAAAGGGTGTAGAAAGAAAGAAAGAAAGAAAGAAAGAAAGAAAGGAGTAAAAAGACAGAGAAAGGTGTAGAAAGAGAGGAGTAAAAAGACAGAGAAAGGGTGTAGAAAGAAAGAAAGAAAGAAAGAAAGAAAGGAGTAAAAAGACAGAGAAAGGGTGTAGAAAGAAAGAAAGAAAGAAAGAAAGAAAGAAAGAAAGAAAGAAAGAAAGAAAGGAGTAAAAAGACAGAGTAAGGGTGTAGAAAGAAAGAAAGAAAGAAAGAAAGAGAGGAGTAAAAAGACAGAGTAGGGGTGTAAAAAGAAAGAAAGAAGGAAAGAGGGGGATAGACAGACAGACAGACAGATATCTATAGATAGATAGATAGATAGATAGATAGATAGATAGATAGATAGATAGATAGATAGATAGATAGATAGATAGATAGATAGATAGATAGATAGATAGATAGATAGATAGATGTGTGTGTGTCTGTGTGTGTGTGTGTGTGTGTATAGTGCGTGTGTGTGTATAGTGTGTCTGTGTGTGTGTGTGTGCGTGTGTGTGTGTGTGTGAGTGTGCGTCTCACCGAGTGTGTAGGCGCAGGCCAGCTTCTGATTGGTGGAGACGTGGAGGCAGCGTGGAACCATGGAGCTACTGTCACCGTGGAGGGGGAGCATCAACACCGCGACACACAGCGCGGCCACCAGCACACACACCACCCACCGAGACACACCGCGCACAGCTGCACACACACACACACACATACACACACACACACACACACACACACACAAGTCAAAGAAAGAAAGAAAGGAAGGAGTAAAAAGACAGAGAAAGGGTGTAAAAAGAAAGAAAGAAAGAAAGAAAGAGAGGAGTAAAAAGACAGAGAAAGGGTGTAGAAAGAAAGAAAGAAAGAAAGAGAGGAGTAAAAAGACAGAGAAAGGGTGTAAAAAGAAAGAAAGAAAGAAAGAGAGGAGTAAAAAGACAGAGAAAGGGTGTAGAAAGAAAGAAAGAAAGAAAGAAAGAAAGTAAAAAGACAGAGAAAGGGTGTAAAAAGAAAGAAAGAAAGAAAGAAAGAAAGAAAGAAAGAAAGAGAGGAGTGAAAAGACAGAAAGGGTGTAGAAAGAAAGAAAGAAAGAGAGGAGTAAAAAGACAGAAAGGGTGTAAAAAGAAAGAAAGAAAGAGAGGAGTAAAAAGACAGAGAAAGGGTGTAAAAAGAAAGAAAGAAAGAAAGAAAGAAAGAGAGGAGTAAAAAGACAGAGAAAGGGTGTAGAAAGAAAGAAAGAAAGAGAGGAGTGAAAAGACAGAAAGGGTGTAGAAAGAAAGAAAGACAGGAGTAAAAAGACAGAGAAAGGGTGTAAAAAGAAAGAAAGAAAGAAAGAAAGAGAGGAGTAAAAAGACAGAGAAAGGGTGTAGAAAGAAAGAAAGTAAAAAGACAGAGAAAGGGTGTAAAAAGAAAGAAAGAAAGAAAGAAAGAGAGGAGTAAAAAGACAGAGAAAGGGTGTAGAAAGAAAGAAAGAAAGAGAGGAGTGAAAAGACAGAAAGGGTGTAGAAAGAAAGAAAGAAAGAGAGGAGTAAAAAGACAGAGAAAGGGTGTAAAAAGAAAGAAAGAAAGAAAGAAAGAAAGAGAGGAGTAAAAAGACAGAGAAAGGGTGTAGAAAGAAAGAAAGTAAAAAGACAGAGAAAGGGTGTAAAAAGAAAGAAAGAAAGAGAGGAGTAAAAAGACAGAGAAAGGGTGTAGAAAGAAAGAAAGAAAGAAAGAAAGAAAGTAAAAAGACAGAGAAAGGGTGTAAAAAGAAAGAAAGAGGGTTATTTAGACCAGTAGTTCTGAAACACCAGAAATACACAGATATTTGTTCTGAGACTGAAGAACGTTACTTTTTTAGTCAAATTATATGAATTTTTGTAAATATTGTAGTGAAATTTATGGAATGAAGTGGTATAATTTCTACATTCAAACATTTCTAAAAAGAGACCCCCCCCCACCCCAAAAAAGAAGAAAAAAAGAAAAAAAGAAAATAGTGGGGCGGATTAGCTCAATATTTTACACCATTTATCTCTAATAAAGAATGGTTTTACCATCTCAGCGACCTTTCCATTTGATTCCTGGTGTCATAATTATCCGAAAAGTGTGTTCATTTGTCTTTGTATGATGTCTGGTTGAGGAGTTATGAAAATTGGCCTTTTCGCCATTCGCGCGGACATAAATTCAAAATGGCCGGCAAAAAACCCCCATGGAACATTAGTTGACCCGGGCAACAAGCAAAAATCTTAAATAGACATCTTAAGGGTCCTTAAAAACCAAAAATGTTTGAAACATATCCACCAACACATCCACCAAATGTTGTGCTTCTACCACAAAATAAACAATTCTTGTGATTTATTAAGCTAATCTGCCCCACAGGGATGCACATTTTTGGGGTGCGCTACCCACACGTTTAGCCCCGTTACTCATTCCATGAATGCACCATCCTTACAAGATGTACCTCGTTGTAAAGGTGACTAATCAGGCTTTCCAACAATATACAATACATCACCAGTTCGTGTTATTAAAAGGGCAGTTTATATTCATCATTAATTTATTCACATAACAAATGGCTGCCACGGCCACTAGGGGGCGCTTTTGAGGTGGCCCAATATCCAGATTTGTTTGAAACATATTCACCAACACATCCACCAAATTTCATGCTTTTATCACAAAGTGAACGATTGTTTAGCTAATCCGCCCCACTAAAAAGAAAACAATCATCTAGAAAAAAGTGGTAAGATTTATTTATTTTAAAGTTTTAAAGAAAATTCTAGAAGAAACTGGTAACATTTCAAAACATTTTTTTATTTCTTCTATTTTGAAGAGAGTAGTATATTCGCACATCCATGAATTTTCTGTTGCAGAGGTCAGTGTAGCTCACGGTCTGTGGAAAAGGAGAAACTTGCACACTAGTGGTGGGAGAAAAAATCGATTCATATAAATATCACGATATCTTTTTTGACGATTTTTAAATCTTTTTTGTTTTTTAAATCGATTTTTTTTTTAATTTTATTTTTTTTAATTTTATTTTTTTAAATATTGTGCAATGTGCATTTGTTCGCCTTTTTTACATCCAGAGAGTCCAGGTTTTGAAAAGGGTTTAAGTTCACTTTATAATGGAGTATGTTAATTTATAGGCTCCTACAGTGTTAGTGTGCAGATAAATGTTAAAAATGCTAAAGACTAAAAATCGAGAGAATCGGCAATATCGTAGAATCGCAATTTAAATCGAATCGCCATCCAAAAAAATCGTAGAAGAATCGAATCGGGAGAAAAGTGTATCGTCCCAGCCCTACCAGAAATACACAGATATTTGTTCTGAGACTGAAGAACGTTACTTTTTTAGTCAATGTACGATGTTCAAATTAGGGCCAATGGTGTGAATATTTGTAAATATTATAGAAATATTATATAGAAATTTCTGGAATAAAGTGGTACAATTTCTACAAAAACATTCAAACATTTCCAAAAAGAAGAGTGGAAATGGAAAACTGTCCCTGAAGGCAACGTGCATCAGTGGTTTTGCATGAATTTCCCTCTAAAACAACTCTGTGTGGTAACGTTGTGTTATTATCTCATAGCGTGGTGAATGTGCAGCTCACAACTTGTCCACCAGAGCGTTGTGGAGTTGTTGGATTGTGTATTTGATGAGTTTGATGAGGGAAACCAAGAAATCCCATAATGAGCCTCCGTAGCGTAGCTCTGAGCAGCTCACGGCTCTGCTCCGCCGTTCTAAAAACAGCTTGCACCGACAATTAAAGGTAACGAACCTACTGCTATGACTATAGGGATTATGGCAATGGGCCAATTTACCAAAATGTTGAACTATCCCTTTAACGTTCAAGCTGCTCTGTGCAGTGTGCAACAATAACAGTCAGCGTGCGCCATTCGATGACAACGGCAATATGAGTGACAGTGACGCTCCCGCATGGCTGCAATGTAAATATTTACACAGCTAAGGTCAGTCTCACCTGAGCAGGTGGGCAGCTGCAGGCGAGTCCGAGTCCGAGTGGGAACCAGGAGAGGAGACAGAGGAGTCAGCTGGCCTCCTCCTCCTCCTTTACTCCTCCTGCTCTTCCTTCTCTCCTCCTCTTCCTCTTCTCCTGCTCCTCCTTTACTCCTCTTTCTCTTCCTCCTCTCCTCCTCTTCCTCTCCTCCTCCTCCTGCTCCTCCTGCTCCTCCTCCCTGCTCCTCCTCCTCTCCCTCTCTCAGCTCGGCCCAGATCTCCCGTTCTCCCACCCGACCTCCTCCTCCTCTCACCTCCAGGCGGAACCGGTCTCTGCGGCCCCAGTGGCGAGGGGACACGTCCAGGTGACGCACCACCCTGCAGCAAACAGGAAGTGAAGTCATCATCATCATCATCAGCAGCAGCAGCAACAGTGTTGGGCACGTTACTGTAATAAAATAACATTTATCTGAAGGAAATGCATGTGAATGCTGAAAGCAGCTGAAAGAGGAAAAAAAGACAGAGATAGGTGGTAGAAAGAAAGAAAGAAAGAAAGAAAGAAAGAAAGAAAGAAAGAAAGAAAGAAAGAAAGAAAGAAAGAAAGAAAGAAAGAAGGGAGTAAAAAGACAGAGGGGGGTAGGAAGAAAGAAAGAAAGAATTATAGCTGCTGCGCAGCGATGGGTCGGGTCCGGGCTACTTTTGGGCAAATTTAGGCAATTCTGAGCAACAAACAGGAGAATAGGAAGACAAGACAGTTGTCCTTATAATGTCCAATTTGCATCAGTTGAGGATTGAACCCACAACCTCGGGAACCAAAGACTGTTGTCTATCGCACTGAACTACTTGACAAGTGGCATTCAACAGTGGCTTCACAAATTGAGTAAGCCATTCACTGTCGTGTAGGCAGATTTGAAACCACAGTAAAAAGAAAAATCAGTTTTTGAGGTAAAATAATGATATGTATTTGTCAAACATCTACTATGAGTCTAAGATGTTAAGAGCTTTCGCACATGGTCCAGTCCAAGCTATTTGGATCATCATCGTCATCATCTCCCTTGCTGGGTCTCGAACTCACAATCTCTGACACCAAGAACCAGCTCTTAACTCGCTGAGCTAATTGGCTGTTAGTGAGACCTGCTGTGTAGCTTCATTTATCCACTCAGGTGAGTCAGTGCCCGGGCAGCTGTTGTCAAGGCAGATTTCAAAAAGTATCTAAACAAAAATCTGTTAATACATAAATTGCATCTAGACAGCAAAACAGCTTGAGGACATGTGACATCTTGATCTGTCATGATCATCCTTGCTGGGCCTCGAACTCACAACCTCTGACACCAAGAACCAGCTCTTAACCCACTGAGCTAATTGGCTGGTACTGAGACCTGCTGTGTAGCTTCATTTATCCACTCAGGTGAGTCAGTGCCCGGGCAGCTGTTGTGATGAAATGGTCAAAAGTCAGAAATTCAGTCATCCAAACAAAAATCTGATAATACATAAATTGCATCTTGACAGCATGGAAATGTTGGTGATTTGTTTTTAATGATACGTGTTTTGCTTCATAAGAGAAAATCTGATGTTTATAAATTCCACTCTCACATTGATTGCAGTTGTTCCCATGAGAGCAGAATTCAAAATGTTCTAGAAAATTCAGTTTTTGAATTAAAATTCTGATATTTGCCAAACTTCATCAACCATGACTCCAGAATATTCTCATTTTTTTTCAGGAAGTTTGAAAATGTATTTAGCAAGAATTTGATGGTATATGTTTACAGTACTGTTTACAGTCAAACGTTTTCATGCACTGTAGGGTCAATTTTTGCTTAATCAAAAATCCGAGAAACAAGTTTTGTGGAGGACGGTCTGGAGATGCTCTGTAGCAAGTTTGGTGTCAATTGAGCAAAAATTGTGGGAGGAGATACATTTTAAAAGTTTTACAGTTATTGAAAAAAACAGAGTGATGGACTTCATAATTTGTAATAAGTTTAAAGCAGATAACAGCGGCACGGCCGTTTCGGCTAATGCTGTGTTCAAGGCAGGCTTTTGAAACCGTAAGTTACAGCTTCAAGTCACAACTACGACTTGGTAGCGTTCCAGGTATCCCGTAGCTCGTGTTTTTACCGTCCTGTTGTCTGTGAAAGTTCCCTATAACGGCCACTCGTAACTTCCGACCCGTGAACTCGTACCAGATCGAACTGGTATGACTTCACAGGAAGGAAAAACACAAAGTACGAGTTTCCTTGAACGCACCATGAGTTAGCAGCCCCCGCCCTTGTCAGGCATCAATTGGTCCTCGTGCTACGTCACCACATTCACGCGCATCCCTTGGCTGCACACACAGCCCTTCATGCCGTTCTCTCCCCTCATTGGATAACACTTGTATCCCACAAGGAAAATTTTCTCCTCGGGTTACAGCAGAGCAGAGTGACGGAGAGACTTGTGTTTAGGCTGAAATACTTCATGTAAGTGATTGCTGACGGAAAATAGGACTATTTAGGACTTATATTAACAAAAACATTCCACTGATATCTGCTTTAAGTGGACAAAAGTTTCAGCAGTATTGAGGCGACATTGTGGTGAAGTTTCAAAACTGTAGCATCTACCGTTGGTTTGGTAGGAATTTTTAAAGTTTTTAAATTTAAACGCTTATTGTGCCCCCCCTAGGAGGGGGGGGCACATGTCCTTGGAGTTGAGTGCATCTGGCATGGGACTGAACCTTTGTGCAAAGTTTGGTGAGTTTTCGCCCATGGGAAGTATGACTTCCTTGGAAGAAGAAGAAAGAAAGAAAGAAGAAGAAGAAGAAGAAGAAGAAGAAGAATTCCTAGGAATACAATAGTGTCCCGGCAGCTTAGCTGCCCGGACCCTAAAGAAAGAAAGAAAGAAAGAAAGAAAGAAAGAAAGAAGGGAGTAAAACGACAGAGGGGGTAGGAAGAAAGAAAGAAAGAAAGAGAGTAAAAAGACAGAGAAAGGGGGTAGAAAGAAAGAAAGAAAGGAAAGAGTAAAAGGACAGAGAAAGGGTGTAGAAAGAAAGAAAGAAAGAAAGAAAGAAAGAAAGAAAGAAGGAAAGAGACAGAGAGAGAGGGGTGGGTAGAAAGAAAGAAAGAAAGAAAGAAAGAAAGAAAGAAAGAAAGAAAGGGCGAATAGATAGATAGATAGACAGACAGACAGACAGACAGACAGACAGACAGACAGACAGACAGATAGATAGATAGATAGATAGATAGATAAATAGACAGATAGAACGATAGATAGACAGATAGAACGATAGATAGATTTCCAGGTGTGTGTACTTACAGGTCGATGCAGGACTTGGCTCTGACTTGGCCCTCGGCCTCCACCACCCTGTAGAGCGAGGGAGCAGTACACAACACTGAGGGAGAGAGAGAGAGAAACAGTTGTAGTGAACGTGTGTTCACCAATTTGACTAAATGTTGAACTATCCCTTTAACACTAAGACTTGGGCCCAATTCCAATTCTATTTTTCATCCCTACCCCTACCCCTACCTCTCCCCCTAGCCCTTAACCCTTGCCCTTGAAACGGAGCTACAAGGAGTAGGGTTGAAAGTCAACCCCTACGAATTGGGACACCACTTCAACAATCACACACGTCATCAGTCGTCTCTGCTGGCTTTCACATAAGCAGACGTGACGAGCTTTTGCCACAAATCCTCTATTCAAAACCACGTTAACTTAATAAAATTAAATAAAATTTAATGAAGACTGATCGGTTCATTGTAAAACATTTATTTATTGATGTAAATGTGGTGATTTCTGTCCGTATAGGCTACAGATCCCCCAGGCAGTGCTGCTTCTGTGTCCAAAACACACGAAGCTTCACTTTTAATTCAAACAAATTAATGCGACAATTGTTACATTTCATCAATGAGACCAACATTTATCTCCTAAAAAGAATGTAACTACGCGGCGGTAAACCTTTAAAACCCTGCGGGTAAGTTAATTAGCGGTCGTCTTTTCAACCGGGATGACGACGGAGGTTGGCCGGCTGACCAGCTCTCTGGACGGGGTGGTGTCTTCGTGCAAAACGAAGGGTTAGGGCCAAGGGGGGGATTGGAATTCACCCTAAGATTTCCTCTGCCGAGCAGCACTGAGCGGTTCGGTGTTAGTTACATATATTATGAACAAATCCTTTTTTTTTTTTTAGTAATGAACTGAGTTGTTGTCGCTGCGGTTGCCGTGCCGACCGGGTACTGACTCTTGTAGCTGATGCTGAAGGCGTAGGGGTTGTAGAGCGTCAGCACTCTGCGGTGGAGGCTCCTCTGTCTGGAGAAGAACAGCAGCTCCGACGGGAACAGGAACACAGGCAGGTGGGGGGGGCAGGGGGGGGAGGGGACACGTCCAGGTGACGCACCACCCTGCAGCAAAGAGGAAGTGATGTCACCACCACCATCATCATCATCATCATCAGCAGCAGCAGCAGTAGCAGCAACAGTGTTAAAGCAGATATCATCGGCACGGCCGTTTCGGCTAATGCTGTGTTCAAGGCAGGCTTTTGAAACCGTAAGTTACAGCTTCAAGTCACAACTACGACTTGGTAGCGTTCCAGGTAACCCGTAGCTCGTGTTTTTACCGTCCTGTTGTCTGTGAAAGTTCCCTATAACGGCCACTCGTAACTTCCGACCCGTGAACTCGTACCAGATCGAACTGGTATGACTTCACAGGAAGGAAAAACACAAAGTACGAGTTTCCTTGAACGCACCATGAGTTAGCAGCCCCCGCCCTTGTCAGGCATCAATTGGTCCTCGTGCTACGTCACCACATTCACGCGCATCCCTTGGCTGCACACACAGCCCTTCATGCCGTTCTCTCCCCTCATTGGATAACACTTGTATCCCACAAGGAAAATTTTCTCCTCGGGTTACAGCAGAGCAGAGTGACGGAGAGACTCGTGTTTAGGCTGAAATACTTCATGTAAGTGATTGCTGACGGAAAATAGGACTATTTAGGACTTATATTAACAAAAACATTCCACTGATATCTGCTTTAATAAAATAACATTTTCCTGAAGGAAATGCATGTGAATTCTGAAAGCAGCTGAAAAGGGAAAAAAAAGGACAGAGAAAGGTAGAAAGAAAGTAAGAAAGAAAGAAAGAAAGAAAGAAAGAAAGAAAGGAGTAAAAAGACAGAGAAAGGGGGTAGGTAGAAAGAAAGAAAGAAAGAAAGAAAGAAAGAAAGAAAGAAAGGAGTAAAAAGACAGAGAAAGGGGGTAGAAAGAAAGAAAGAAAGAAAGAAAGAAAGAAAGAAAGAAAGGAGTAAAAAGACAGAGAAAGGGGGTAGGTAGAAAGAAAGAAAGAAAGAAAGAAAGAAAGAAAAAAGAAAGGAGTAAAAAGACAGAAAGGGGGTAGAAAGAAAGAAAGAAAGAAAGAAAGAAAGAAAGGAGTAAAAAGACAGAGAAAGGGGGTAGAAAGAAAGAAAGAAAGAAAGAAAGAAAGGAGTAAAAAGACAGAAAAGGGGGTAGAAAGAAAGAAAGAAAGAAAGGAGTAAAAAGACAGAGAAAAGGGGTAGAAAGAAAGAAAGGAAAAAAGAAAGGAGTAAAAAGACAGAGAAAGGGGGTAGAAAGAAAGAAAGAAAGAAAGAAAGAAAGAAAGAAAGAAAGAAAGAAAGAAAGAAAGAAAGAAAGAAAGAAAGAAAGGAGTAAAAAGACAGAGAAAGGGGTAGAAAGAAAGAAAGAAAGAAAGGAGTAAAAAGACAGAGAAAGGGGGTAGAAAGAAAGAAAGAAAGAAAGGAGTAAAAAGACAGAGAAAGGGGGTAGAAAGAAAGAAAGAAAGGAGTAAAAAGACAGAAAAAGGGGGTAGAGAGAAAGAAAGAAAGAAAGGAGTAAAAAGACAGAGAAAGGGGGTAGAAAGAAAGAAAGAAAGAAAGAAAGGAGTAAAAAGACAGAGAAAGGGGGTAGAAAGAAAGAAAGAAAGAAAGAAAGAAAAAAAGAAAAAAAAGAAAGGAGTAAAAAGACAAAGAAAGTGGGTAGAAAGAAAGAAAGAAAGAAAAAAGAAATGAGTAAAAAGACAGAGAAAGGGGGTAGAAAGAAAGGAAGGAGTAAAAAGACAGAGAAAGGGGGTAGAAAGAAAGAAAGAAAGGAAGGAGTAAAAAGACAGAGAAAGGGGGTAGAAAGAAAGAAAGAAAAAAAGAAAGGAGTAAAAAGACAGAGAAAGGGGGTAGAAAGAAAGAAAGAAAGGAGTAAAAAGACAGAGAAAGGGGGTAGAAAGAAAGAAAGAAAGAAAGAAAGAAAGGGGATAGATAGATAGATAGATAGATAGATAGATAGATAGATAGATAGATAGATAGATAGATAGATAGATAGATAGATAGATAGATAGATAGATGGTTGATAGATAGATAGATAGATAGATGGTTGATAGATAGATAGATGGTTGATAGATAGATAGATAGATAGATAGATAGATAGATAGATAGATAGATGGTTGATAGATAGATAGATGGTTGATAGATAGATAGATAGATAGATAGATAGATAGATAGATAGATAGATAGAACGATAGATAGAGGCCCCTCCCCCTCCCCCTCCACCTGTCTCACCGCCGTCGCCATGGCAGCCTCTCCTCCTCTCCTCTCTCCGCCCGGTCCCGGTCTCTGTCCGTCATGGCCGCCCCGGCTGCTCCTCATTGGTCCGTTCTGCTGCGTGGTGTCCCGCCCCCGGCCACCATGATCCGAGTGCTGTCATTGGACGCCTTCAAGTATGATGTCACAGCATCTCCACCTGCTGCTGCGGAGAAAAGAAAAGTCAAGACAAACAGATGAGGGAGTTAAAGGGACATTGTGTAGGAATTCCTCCCATCTAGCATTGTGGTTGTACATCGCAAGCAACTCAGTGGTATTTTTCATGCTGCATTCACGTGAAATCGGGCAGACGGCAGACGGACGACAGTCGCTGCACGCAACGGCATAACTCAAACTCAAACTCAAAAGTACTTTATTATTCCGGACATCGAAAGTGCAGGTGCAAAACGACGATCCATACATACATACCACAGCCATACCCAACACAATAATAATACACATTCCTACAACCACACTAATTCCAGTTACAGATATCTACAATTTGATTCTGACTAGTCATAATTCCAGTTCTAGATATCTTTAAAGCAGATATCAGTGGCACGGCCGTTTCGGCTAATGCTGTGTTCAAGGCAGGCTTTTGAAACCGTAAGTTACAGCTTCAAGTCACAACTACGACTTGGTAGCGTTCCAGGTAACCTGTAGCTCGTGTTTTTACCGTCCTGTTGTCTGTGAAAGTTCCCTATAACGGCCACTCGTAACTTCCGACCCGTGAACTCGTACCAGATCGAACTGGTATGACTTCACAGGAAGGAAAAACACAAAGTACGAGTTTCCTTGAACGCACCATGAGTTAGCAGCCCCCGCCCTTGTCAGGCATCAATTGGTCCTCGTGCTACGTCACCACATTCACGCGCATCCCTTGGCTGCACACACAGCCCTTCATGCCGTTCTCTCCCCTCATTGGATAACACTTGTATCCCACAAGGAAAATTTTCTCCTCGGGTTACAGCAGAGCAGAGTGACGGAGAGACTCGTGTTTAGGCTGAAATACTTCATGTAAGTGATTGCTGACGGAAAATAGGACTATTTAGGACTTATATTAACAAAAACATTCCACTGATATCTGCTTTAATTCACCTCAATTAAAGATATCTACATGTCCCCCCTTTTCGGATATCTTAAATTAAGTTTTGACTAGGCGAAATGACGTTGTAGATATCTGTAACTGGAATTATGACTAGTCAGAGTCAAATTTTAGATATTTGTAACTGGAATTAGTACTAGTGGTGATTCAGTTACAGATATCTGTAATTCACATAGTGGATATCTGCAACTGAATTGTAGATATCTGTAATGACAAACCCCATACACATGAATGGTTAAAGTGACGTCATTTGTCCTAGGAAGAACATAGTTGCAGATATCTGAAATGTTCTTTTTGACTAGAGGCAAAACTGAATTACAGAGATCTACAACACATATCCAGTCTGGCTTTTAAATGTTAAAATGGCTTGTTGCCATAGACGCTCTGTCCCGTCCTGGCTGTTTAGTTTGTATTTCTTATAATAAAATGTATTTGTTGACGGACTTAACCCTTAGGGGTCTAAGCCTACTTTGGCCGTTTTTTAAATACTTTTGATTTTGCCTTTATATACCACATAAAAATATGTTTAACATGCCAATACTTGGTATCTTTTTTTTCAGCACAACTTCATCTATTTGATCTGATAATTCATGTTTCACTTGAACCTTATTTTCTTAACACATTGAGCCCAAAATACACAAAAATTATTAAATCCGAGTTGAAAAAATGTACTATTTATTTCAATAAAAAACACAAACATGCTCAATGAACTGTTTTGGAACTTGAAAAGGCAAATATAGGTTGCAAATATGAATATATGAATGTAATATTTAAATAAAATATTATTTAAAGGTCCGACAACAAAAATCAATTGAGCGGTGCCCTTGCTGACCAACCTTGTCACCATGACCCCCTTGCTCCTTGCACTTTTGTTTAACCTCTACTGTATTATGGCCCTATTTATTTATTATAATGTAATATTGTAATGTATTTTGTATTTTTATAATGTTGAGGACGTGTGCTGCTGCCCTCTTGGCCAGGTCATCCTTGAAAGTGAGATCTCGATCTCAACGGGTCTTTTTACCTGGTTAAATAAAGGCTTAATAAAATAAAATAAAATAATAAAAACAGGTTCAAACTGTCCCGTTGTTGTTGTTTTACCTCGGTGACGTCAGCTAACGCTAGCTATGACGCTAAGTTAGCTGCTCCTCCGTCACTGACCGTGATGACCGTTAAAAAAAACAGAAGAACCGGCTCGGTTCAGACCCGAGTCCTCGGAACCGGGTCAGAACCGGGTTAAACCGGGTCAAAGTGGTAGAAAACCCGCAGTTCAGCGTCTGTTTTTACTCACCACCGCTGCTGCTGCTGCTGCTGCTTCCACTTCCTCACTAAGCTGTGGAATATCTGACAGGCCCCGCCCACTGCAGCTCTCGACCAATGAGCGCACAGCAGGAGACACCGCCGGGCTCCTATTGGACCAGAGCCACGTCAGTCACATCTTGACGCTGTGTTTACATGGTTCACCATATGACGTTGTATACATAAATGGTCCATATTACTAGATACAATCTTTTTTTTTTCAATATTTTTGCATATGTTTCTTTTCTGGCTCTTTATTGTTCATAATTATTGTTACGCATCCGGATACATTGTATTTTTATCTGATTTATTCATTTATTATTTCATTTACTTATTTTTGTCAAGCTCTGCTATATGTGTTATGCACTACATACATTGTTTTAGGGTAATGTACTGTAAAATTAAATCTAAATAAAATGGAAGGGGGAAAAAAAACATACTTTATTTAATCTTTATTAAAACATATATTGTTTACACAGCTGATCCTCGGCTGCTGATTGGTCCTCCGGGCGCCGTGTCACCGGAAGCCCCGCCCACCGCCCCCCGCTCCAGAGTCACCTTGCCCCGGCTGCTGCTGCTGCTGCTGTCCCGGTGAGAGGAGCAGGTGCACCGTCCGTCCCTTAGCGGGAATCGAACCAGCGACCAGCGACCAGAACCAGACCCAGAACCATCATGGCGGACACGAAGCCCAAAACCTCCCCGAAGTCCATCAAGTTCCTGTTCGGAGGCCTGGCCGGGTGAGCTAACCAGGCTAACTGGGCTAGCCGGGGAAGCTAACTGGGCTAGCCGGGGAAAGTCAGGGGCAGAGCGGCCGTTAGGCAGCGGAGAGACGGGGGGAGAGGAGCTGACACACCGGGGGGGAGGGAAGGGAGGAAGGGGGGAAGGGGTCGCAGGGGGGGGGGGGGAGTCTGTCTGACTGAACAGCAGCTCGTTTCCCGCTGTGCTGTCATTAAAAACACACGGCTGCTCCCTGTCACCGTAGTTAGCTGCTAATGCTAACGCTAATGCTAACAGTGTCACAGTGAAATGTGTCCCCCAGTGGTTCCGCTGTGTGAGTGACCCACCGGTATCGACCCCTGGGCCCTTGCTGATTAAACACCAGAGCTCTGTCCTACAAAGGCAAAGTGCAGTATCTGTAAAAAATAAAATAAAATAAAATAAAAGCCAAACTGAGAAAAACAGATTTTTGTGTTTTCCATTGTCAGGTTTAAGCATCAAATTATGAATCTACCAAGATACCGATAGATAGGTAGATAGATAGATCAGGGCTGTAAACTAACTTTTTGGCTCACCTGCCAAGGGGACCGGTAGATGAAAAAATCTACCGGCCAAGGACATTTTTTACCGGCCAAATAATAAGTTGCCTCTTTTCGTTACATATACATCAGTTTCAGCACTTTTCATTGAGATAACAGTATTTTATAGCAATACATGCTTAGAAAAGAAGCCAAAGCCAAATAAATTGTAATCTTATTGAATAATCAAAACATTCCAAATTGGGAAACCTTAACATTGCAAAACTAACAAACGAAACACTCCTTTTATTCTATTCTGTATTCCGTTACTCAAAGATGTTCACAAGTCTTTTTTTGCAAGTCAAGTCTCAAGTCTTTGTGGGGTGAGACTTCATCAAGTCTCAAGTTTTTGGTCAGGAGTTCAAGTCAAGTCTCCAAAAAATAAAAGTCTCCTGTCTCTTCTGGTTGTAATGACCCTTCTATCAACTGCTGCTATCCGGTCTACTAAGAATACTGCACAGCTAAATCTAAGAAATTCAAAGAATTTACTGTATTATTATCACTCCTTTATTAGCATACAGTACCTATTGATTAGTTGTTTATGATCACTTTAAATAGGCTATTGCAATGCAATATGAAGAAAACACACAATGAAAGCTTTCATTTAAAGAAAAACTGTATTCTGAGTCAAGAAAGAATCAAGGCTGCTCTGCCTCTATGCATGTTTCTGAGAGAAGAACTGCTGTTATTGTTATTTTTTAATTAGCTCAGTCAACTCATGGGGGCGTGTCGACCCGTACAGACTTCCATACGGGCCTTCAGTCATATTTCGCAGCAAAAGAACAGCAACAACGTATCCTACAGTAGCCTGATATGTGCCAGACTAGTTATGCAGCAGCTAGTCCCCGCGAAGGAGGGCCAGACAACAAACGTTGTCCCTCACCTGTACGGACGGTGCGGCTATAGGCTATTAAAAAAAAGAAAAAAAAAAGCCGGTTCACAGTCACCTGTCACTCACTCGCAGCTGACTGAGCTGTCAGAGGAGCTCTGCCTCTGTCCCTCTCTCTGTCCCTCTCTCTTGTAAAAATAATAATGATTGTTCACGAGCCCCAAGTCTGAAGCATAGACTGTGGTCTGAAGTCTCTGTGTGTGCAACTCGAGTTCGAGTCGCAAACGGAGTCCCCATCTCTGGTCCATAGTTCCGTGCGCGCGAGAGAGATGGGCAGGCAGGCAGGCAGGCACGCACGCACGCACGCACACACACACACAGCTGCGGGGCAAAAACAACCGGCGCGGAGAAATGCACGTCTGGTGTGAAAGGGAGGGCTCCGGCTCGCGCGGAGCGCGCGGCGCTTTGCAGCGCGCTCCGCGGTGTCCGCGTGTGACACTGGCGTGAGGCTACGTTGCTTCTGAGGGGAACTGTTTTCTACAGCGGGGTCAAGCGGGACAAACATCTACCCGCCCCCGTGGCGTGTAGCCCCCCAAATTTAAGTCGCCAGGGGAATATTTTAGTCGCATTTGGCGAGTGGCGACCGTTAGTTTACAGCCCTGGATAGATAGATAGATAGATAGATAGATAGATCTACCAAGTCTATAATTGATTAGATAAAGGTGGACTGAATTAAATGTATTTTGTAGTTTGTCTTTCTGATCAATTTTGACCATTTTATGGCAGATTTTGTGACCAATTTTGGCAGTTTTAGCTACAGATACTGCACTTTTGCCTTGGTTTCCCAGTGCTTTTTTGGATGGACAGCAAAATTAAAAAAAGCCCAATAACTCTGGAAATTTTAGCAGTACCAATATCAAATTCTACCAGATTGAAGAGAATATGCCACACTATGCCAAATTTTGAAAAAATGCAGATATTACACTTTACCTTTGTAGGGCAGAGCTAGACAAGCATCAGTGACAAATAAAAATAAAGGTTGACAGGAGGAGCAATTTAAAAAACATCTTCAAACATGTTTTCAAAGCATCAGATTTGTATTCATGAGGGTTTAATGTCATTAGAAATGACATTTGGACCGTTTATTTTAACAAAAGTAAAACTGAATGCACCTGAAAATGTTAAATGGTGTAACCACAAAAGAATGATAAATATTCAATATTTGATCCACCTACATTGGATTTAAATGTACTTATAAAAACATATACTATATTTTCTTCTGAAAACATTAATTTGAAATTGATTTGCATTTTAATGCATTTTGGCATTACTGATCTTTCAAAAAACACCTCTTTTCTTCTAAATTATGTGACAAATGATGTAAAATTTTATTTAAAACATAGTGCTGCATTGCAAAAGTGAATTACAATTTATTCCACAAATTTATTTTCCTGTATATAGGCACAGTTAGATAGATAGATAGATGGATAGATGGATAATAGATGGATAGAGAGATAGATAATAGATAGGGAGGGATGGATGGATGGATGGATGGATCTTCTGAGCTTGGTTTTCACCTTGTTGCCATGGAAACGTGTTGTTATGATGATGAGGATGAGGATCAGTCCAGGACCAGTCGGAGCTCCTGCTGCCGCTTTGACTTCAGACTTTTCTCAGGATTTTTATTTTTCACAAGTTTTGTTTTTTCACCTCCGAAATTCGCTAGTTGTCATGGCAACAAGACAGTGTTTACATTACAAAGTGAGAAGCTGAATGCTGCGTCCGACCCAGTCCCGCCAGAATCTACTTAATAAAGACAACATGTCGGACGATGCGTTCAAAGCGCTTCAGGTCATTAAAACGTTACAAAAAGGCACAAAAACTACTTTAAAAAAAACAAAGACGCATTTTAAAATAATGAATCGGATCATTAAAAATCAAATATTTATTTGATATTTTACCGTTGACGGTGATGTCAGACATCTGGTTCTCAGAGAAGTCGGGGTAGATTGTTGAGGTTTTGTGTTTCTCCGACTTTCCCAGAGTGGGAGGAGCTTCAACGTGAGGCGACGCCGTTTGATCGCACTTTTTCAAGTTGGAGGTCAAAAAAAAAACCCCGAGTTGTCTCGAACGCAGCATCAGTTCCTGTTCTCTCTGCTTTTCAGCTGCATGGTTGTTTCTGTTTTTTACAGCGTGCTGCACACTGTACAAAAGACAGAGTCATGTGTCTGCAGCCTGTGCAGAGACACACCGACACGTGTGTGCGTGTCGCAGCAGCTGCAGGTCTGTCCTTTAAATGTCACGACCCTCCCTTCAGCTGTGAAACATCTCAGGAGCGTGCAGGACTTCAAGGAGTGTGTGCAGGACTGTAACCTGTCACTAGCTGGGTTTCCATCCAAATGGATCGAATTTAAGAGCAGATTTTGTGAAAATGCACAAAAAGCAAATGCGAATTCATGACCGTTTCCATTCGTTAGTGTTTTGCGATTAGGAGGAGTGGTGCACCGTGAGATTACGTCATAAGAGAGCGTGACTGTATCCAACAGTTGACACTCAGCTGACACTCAACATCATGTACAATTTACGTACTTTTCCAGACTATAGACGCACCTGTATAAGCCGCACCAGCTACATTTTAAAAAGAAAATACTGTACATATATAGGCTCCACTGGAATATAAGCTGCAGATTTTCATGTTGTAACATGAGATATTTACACAGAAAGACAGTAGGAACTGTGACAGTCTGTTCTGGTTACGCTCCTCTCCTCCATGTGCATCTGTTGACAACGAAGCCGGCGAAAAATCTATTTTTCGAATTTCCGGCGTTTCCATCCAAGTATTTATTCGCAATTTTTGAAAATGCGAATAAAAAAAGGTGGATGGAAACGCAGCTAGTGAGTTTAATGAACAGCTGCAGAGTCTGAATGAAGATCAACAGCCAATGATCAATGAGTTAATGATCGATCGACCTGGCGGCTGCTGTGTGTGTGTGCTGATCGATCCGTTCTCGTGTCGCGGCCTCACAATCCTGTGATTACAACATGTTTGTTACATGACTGAGCGGATTATTACGGCGGCGGCCTGGACCCCAGTGCATCATGGGACATGGGACCACTTAATCTGATCACACACACACACACAGAGCAAGCAGGTCGAGCCGTGCTGACCTTTGACCTTCTGATACAGAGGCGATATCACAGGCCGCACCGCCACAGATAACAAGAACAAGTGTTTCCATTATTGTTCACTCTCAGCACAATACAATGTCGACATCAGAGGGTCCAGGGACCCTGCTCAACATTTTCTCTGAATGTTTTCTAAAATTTTAAAAACTTTTTCTTTATTGATTTGATTTTTCACTTTTTTTTCTAGAATTTTTAAAACTTTTTCTTGGAATTTTTCACTTTTTTCTAAAATTAAAAAAAATAATGATAATAAGCGAAAGATTTTACCACCTTATTTAGTTTTCTTGAAATTTTACCATTCTTTTCTAAAAAAAAATTTTGGGAGACATTTTAACCTTTTTCTAGAATTTTTTCTTTTTTTGAGAAATTTTAACTTTTTTTTTCTAGAATTTTAAAAACTTTTTCTTGACATTTTTCACCTTTTTCTCAAATAAAAAAAAATGTAAACAAAAAAATTTATCACCTTATTCTAGAATTCTTTTAAAACGTTTTTCTTGAAATTTTACCACTTTTTTCTAAAAAAAAAAAAAATTGCAGACATTTTAACCTTTTTGTAGAATTTTTACTTCTTTAATTTTTTTGAGAAATTTTAACCCTCTATGGTACGCACTATGATGCCAGTGGGGGAAAACATGTTTGGAGTGTTTTTATGTCTCAAAATAGACTAAATAAACATAATCTAAAGAAATTTTTAAAAAATTATTTATTTTTGGAAGTTTTTGGGATTTGTTTCCTGTAGCAACATTGTACTATTACGGTTCGTCATCTACTGTATTAGAAACACCGACCAGTCTCTGTAGACTTTCACCTTCACTGGCCTCATCCTCATCTTCATCTTCCTCATCATCATCATAATACCCTGATGTTTACTTTACTGCATCCAAAATCAAATTTATTAAGGATAAAAACCAAAATTATGATGAATTATATGTTTTTGAACATTATATTTACACCTAAACACACACTACCATAGTCTCATAATGCAATATTGATTCCATAATGGTCCACTGTCGCCTCAAGGCAACATTGCAATTTTCTATAATGGTACGTTGTTGCTTTGGGGCAACAGGTGCATTTTAACAAGTTTATATTATTTAATAAGTAAATAAATTGCATGGAACTATTAAAAATTAAACTTTACTAATCTATTAGTGTAAATATATATTTTTTCCAGATGAAAAAGGGCCAGGAAGTTACTGTATGTTTTCAGACCGTTTTAGTGGAGCAAAATGACAAACCTGTTTCCTTTGAAAAAGTCTGCAAAAAGGGGTTTCAGTGGCTTCTTGAAAGTCATGTGATAAATTAAAGCATTGTTATTGGTTCTAAGGTCTCCTCTCTTTTTTAAAGTATTACAGCATTAAATGGGATGAATTGTGGAGATGTGACAGGGCAACATGGTACCATAGAGGGTTAACAGTTTTTTTTTTCAAAAAAATTTAAAACTTATTTAAAAATACATTTCACCAGTTTTTTGGGTTTTTTTTTTAGATTTTTTTAACTTTTTTTTTTTTTTTGAGATATTTTACAATTTTTTTCCGAGAAATTTTTAAACTGTCTTTTTGAGAAATGTTACCACTTTTTTCCAGAAATTAATTGTGTGTGTGTGTGTGTGTGTGTGTGTGTGTGCAGGATGGGCGCCACGGTGTTTGTGCAGCCGTTGGACCTGGTGAAGAACCGGATGCAGCTGAGCGGTCAGGGGACGAAGGCCCGAGAATACAAAACCAGCTTCCACGCTCTGTTCTCCATCCTGAGGAACGAGGGCGTGGGAGGCATCTACACCGGGTATGCACCCCTTCACCTGTTCACCACTTCACCTGTTCACCACTTCACCTGTTCACCTGTTCACCACTAGGATGTAACGATTACTTGTTGTTAATCGCGGTATAGGACAAATCTCCGTGTTGTTTACAACGACTTCCTGGTAGAAAACCAGCATGAGAACAATAGTGACGGACGAGAGTTTCACTATATTTATCTAATTTTTCATGTCACTATATCACCGTTTAGACTAATCTGATGTTTGTAAAGTTTATAAAACCAATGATTGGACAAACATTACTATTTACGTGTGCACATTTTTGTAATTAGTCATGGTTATCATAGATTAGCCGGGCTAACGGTTAGCTACCTGTTTAACTTTAATAACTCAGTGACTCAATAAACGCTCCATGAAAAAATATTTTCTCCAGCGGATATCTGAGTTCCAACATGACTGAGCTAACTGGAGTAGTTTCATGTCGTGTCCCACAACGGGAGGGTTTTAACAGCTGACGTCCTGCTGTTAGCTTAGCTGCCGTTAGCTTAGCTACCATTAGCTTAGCTACCGCCGTTAGCTTAGCTACCGTTAGCTGTCCCTGTCAGCTGAGCCACTGTGATTCCCCCAAACTGAATAAATACAACACATAGCAACACAAAACACACACACAGAAATAGTAATGTTTCTTCAATCATTTCAGATTTGTCTAAACGGTGATAGGACGTGAAAAATATGATATATAGCTAAACTCTCATTCGTTACTATTGATCTCATTCAGATTACAGCTGGTTTTCTACCAGGAAGTAGAATGTAAACAACAAGGCGATTCGGTCTATTCACCCGTTCACCCGTTCACCCGTCCACCTGTCTGTCTGCAGCCTGTCCGCCGGGCTGCTCCGCCAGGCCACCTACACCACCACCCGTCTGGGCATCTACACCATCCTGTTTGAGAAGATGACCGGCGCAGACGGACGGCCGCCAAACTTCCTCCTCAAGGTGCGTTCAGGTTCAGGTTCAGGTTCGGCTGCGCAGAGTTCGGCTCCGCTCCGTCGCCGTGACAACATGACAGTAACTGCCGGGTTTGTTTCCTTCACCGGTTTTAGTCAAATAAAAGTCCAGTTTCTATCTGCAGGTGTTTCCATGATCGGAAGTTGTTTTGTGAATGAGCCGTAACACTTGTAAAAGTCTAGTCTCGCAATCGATATCCCATAACTATCTTAAAGCAGAAGTAAGGTGAATGTTTGTGTTAATCTAAGTCTTAAATAGTTGTATCTTCCGACAGCAATCACTTCTATAGAGTGTTTGGTCTGAAACACGGGTCTGTCAGTCACTCTGCTCTGCTCTGAGCCCAGGAGAAAACTTTCCTTGTATCCTACAACCTTTATCCAATGAGGAGAGAGAACGGCATAAAGGGGCAGTCCTCTCTGTGTGTGCAGCCAAGGGATGCGCCTGAATGTGGTGACGTAGGGACGAGGACCAATAGATCCATGACGAGGGCGGGGGCTGCTAACTCCATCGGCTGACAGGAAGTTAGACAAAACCACCGGATCACTTACTTCTGATTTAAATTCTCATCCCATGATACTTCACGTGAGCGTCCTGCGTTTCTGTTTTTTAACAGAGGACGAAGGCAGCGCTTGATTGCTCAAAGGCCAAGCCCTTATATATACATATCATATAGGGGTGGGAATCTTTTACTATCTCACGATTCGATTCGATTCTGAGTTTTGGGGCTACGATTCGATTCAAAATCGATTTTCGATTCCAAACGATTTGATTCCTAATGATTTCTGCTTCAGTCTGTCGGTGTGCAACGGATCCTCATGATCTACTCCAGTCTGCTTTACAAGACAGAACGACTAAAGTTTTAAACATTTATCCATGCTTAGATGCAGGGGTTAAAGTTCTCCGTTGCCACGACGGATTTCCGTCAATGGGAAAAAATGAGGGGAGAAAAAAAAGGCTACACGTGTTTTTGTTGTGGTTTACTAACGCTGCTCTCAACCAATAAAACTACAGGACCGTTGTATTAACCTGGTGGTTCTCAACAGGGAGGTGGGGGGCACTCTCCAGGGGGGGTGTAAGCATGAGCCGGCTCCCGGTAGGTAATTTCTCTCGCTAATCAGTGAATTAAAAAAGTAAGATTGTGGGGGATATTTTTCGCACTATCTGGCAACCCTTTTTTTTTTTTACCGTGCATGTCCGCGGTGCAGCGATGCACGGACAAATAGCAGATGAAACGGCCCTTGAATGGTCCAGACCCCTAGATTAATGCCTTGAGACTTGTTTTTGCTCCCCACTAGACCAGTTCTGAGTTCAGTTTAAGTTTCATTCACACCAGCCATTCTTGCCTTGTTGCCTTACAATGATAGGGGAACCTTAGTCAGTAGCTACTCAATGTTTTTTTTCTATCTGAAACAGAGTACACCAGAATGAACACCAGAGTACACCAGAATGTTCTTCTCAGAGTACACCTGAATGCTTAATTTATGTGTTAAAATCAAAAAAAATGTGTGATTCCACTTCAGTGAAATATGGATTTATGAAAGACATGTTTGATTTTTGATAATTGTTACGGCTCCAGTTGGAGACAGTAACTCAACAAACAAATGATGAGAGAGAGACAGAACTTGAGGACAAAAATAATAAGGGTTTATTCACATAAATGAGGAGCAAATAAATTAACAGGATTTTACAGGTGGATGAGGGAAGGAGGGCCATGTGGGTTGTGCCAAAGAAATGAAATAAAATAGAACAAAACTGGGCCTAACTACTGCTTGCTAGGTGAAGAAAAGAAAAGAACACAAGGCCCGACTAACTGAGCTAACAAATGGCTGCAGCAAAACTATACACAGGTGGCACCAACCCCTAACCTAATGTCTCAAACATAAACAACCTACGTGAGTGGTGGTGTATAGGGTACCCCAGTCTTACCTTGGCCCACCTCCCTTCCACAAACCCTTAACAAAAAAGAAACGAGAGCCTGCTGATCACCAGCGACCAGCTCTGGAGACAAGCATGGAGCAAGCAGAGTGAGAGAGCTGTGTTCCCCACAGCAGGCCTTTTAAGCACAGTCCTGGCACAGGATTGGTCCACCAATTAGTGCGGGTGGAGCTGAAGTAGGGCGGAGCAGCAAGGTAGGGAGTCCCAGTGGCAGGCTCTTCAACCTGGATAGGTGAATAAAAAAGAGAGAGGGAGAGCACCACCAAGCCCTGCTCCTACTGAAGAAGAGGAATGTAACAATAATAAAAAGACAAATGAGTTACACACTGGGGCTTTAACATGTTTTACTGATATTTGAGACGTTTTTAGAAATGTAGGCGTTTCTATAACTCGTGTGTGCGTCAGTGACAGTGTTGTGTTGTGTTGTCGCCCCCTGCAGGCGCTGATCGGCATGACGGCCGGAGCCACCGGAGCCTTCGTGGGGACGCCAGCTGAGGTCGCTCTGATCAGGATGACGGCCGACGGACGGTGAGAGACCGGACCGACGGACCGCCATGTTGGACATGGACCGAGTCGCTTCATGTAACCGTGTGTGTGTGTGTGTGTGTGTGTGTGTGTGTGTGTGTGTGTGTGTGTGTGTGTGTGTGTGTGTGTGTGTGTCCGTGTGTGTGTGTGCAGACTGCCTGCAGACCAGCGGAGAGGTTACTCCAACGTCTTCAACGCTCTGGCTCGGATCACCAGAGAAGAGGGAGTCACCACGCTGTGGAGGGTGAGCAGCCGGGATCAGTGTTTATGTTCATGTTTATTAAAGGGATATTCCGGCGTAAGTTTAACCCATGGTCCAACGCACCGTAACACCGAGTTAGACCCCCCCCTCTAGAGATGAAGTCTGCTAACCGCTAGCTTCTCTAGTTGTAGCAACTTTAGCAATGACCGCACCATAACAAACAGCGCAGTATACGGATCCACTAGCCACCGATCACAAAGCCACTTATAGCCACAAATAATGCTCAGAACAGCACCAAACGTCATCAACAGTACAAACAGGGTCCCATCCCATAATACGAGGCATCAAACATCTGTTAGCTTAGCCTGGTTTCTATTGAAAAGAGACAAAAACAACTCACCCACTCTCAATCAATTGATTGGTTGATGAATGAATGAATTGATTATTTGATTGGTTGATGAATTGATTGGTTGATTGAGTGTTTGTTTGGTTGGTTGATTGGTTGGTTGGTTGATTAATTGGTTGGTTGGTTGGTTGGTTGGTTGGTTGATGAATGAATTGATTGATTGGTTGATTAATTGATTGGTTGGTTGATTGTTTAATTAATAGATTGGTTGGTTAGTTGGTTGATTGTAGGGCTGGGACGATATGCTTTTCTCCCGATTCGATTCTTCTACGATTTTTTGGATGCCGATTCGATTTAAATTGCGATTCTACGATATTGCCGATTCTCTCGATTTTTAGTCGCATTTTTAACATTTATCTGCACACAAACACTGTAGGAGCCTATAAATTAACATACTCCATTATAAAATGAACTTAAACCCTTTTCAAAGCCTGTACTCTCTGTATGTAAAAGAGGCTAACAAATACACATTGCACAATATTTAAAAAAATTAAAAAAAAGAAATTTCAAAAATTCAAAAAAAAATTTTTTTTCAAAAAAAAAAATCGATTTAAAAATCGTCAAAAAAGATATCGCGATATCTATGTGAATCGATTTTTTCTCCCACCCCTAGTTGATTGATTGGTTAACAACTCACCCACTCTCCTCCAGCTATACGCTATGCAGCAACTTTCCGTGTCCAACATAGAGTCCAGGCACTGACAACACACGTCCGAGGCCGACTGGCAGCACAAACATCTGGTTTCAGCACAAACATCTGGTTTCAGCACAAACATCTGGTTTCAGCACAAACATCTGGTTTCAGTGGCCACCGACAGGCATTGATCAACACACTGACCACTTGAGTGGCTTTTGGATCGGTGGATAGTGGATCCGTACACTGCG
>NC_140924.1:2097100-2129600 GCF_045865225.1 Trachurus japonicus | reverse complement strand
TTCTAAACAGCCGTCGTTTGGATAAACTAACCGCACATGGGGATCTAAACAGTTACTTTCTCGCATGAAAAAATATCAAAACTGAATAAAGTCACGTAATAACAGAGCCAGTCTCAATATTAGAAATTCTCTGGTAATAACAGGCTTCAGGCTTCAGCAGGAACATTTCTGTTGTCGGTCGTCGCTTCCAGTGACGACACTCATCGGCCAATCAGTGGAAGGCAGTCGGCTGACGTCACGTTTTAGTAACGCTTCGGCTGCTTGGAACCAGGGCTGAGGTGATACCAAAAGTACCTGGTTGCAGGTACTACTGCTAGTGGAAACACGCAAATAGCGCGCCGAGCCGAGCCGAAGCGCGCTAGTGGAAATGCGCCATAAGAGTCTCTCTGACTGACAGCAGGGGGAGGTGTTGGTTGTCAGACTGTTCAGCTGCTGCTAAACACACGCCAGTCGTCCGTCCATGCAACACAGTCACAAGAGATGAAAAACATTTACATGACAAGTCACAATCAACAGAGACGGTTCAAGTTCAAAGTGTTTATTGTCATTTGCACAGTGGAAAGGTGAGTTTCCCTGACAATGAAATTCTTACTTTGCTGTCCTCGTCATAGAAAGCCAGAAATTGACCCTTTGTCAAGGCCCCGCCCCCCCCGGTTACTGTTGCTAGGTTGGACAAACAATGGTCACGGAAGGGTTAACTCCCATTGGAAACCATTGAAAATTAGGAAGATTTAAATTGCTAGTAAGGGAAATTTGAATTAACTTACACATCAGAAAAAGCTAAAGAGCGATTGAACGGGCATTATCCGACTTTTCCGAAAAATGGGGAAAAATCATTGTTTTGGTCACTCACTAGCTAGTAGCTAACGGCGCTAGCTAACGTTAGCTACAAGCTAACGCTTAATCTCCGCCGATCTCCCGTTTATCCTCGTAAAACTTCACAAAGTTCAAAAGACATTAGCAGCGGTAATGTTACGTTTGCTAGATAACTTTGAAGGTATTAGATCTTCTCTGTCTATGAACACGACCAGAGAGTGGACTGGAGGATGAATGAGCTTAGCACTTAGCACAGTACAGCCAGGGAAAACAGACTCACTTCTCATGAGGACTGCACACAACAACAACAAACAAAACTTTGCAGTTAACCCCTGACCTATGCCTACAGCTCCCCCTAGTGGACCACCCCCAAACCCTATTATTAAGCTCAATTAAATACGTAACAGAAGCTTAAAGTAATATTATATGTTAGGCTAAGTATGTTTATTGATGTCTTGTGTTTAGGGAATGGGATAAAAATGACTCCAATACGTTCCAGATATTGTGAGTCGCTATTGCAGGAACCCCAGGCACATTTTAACCATATTGAAAAATTATAAAGTAGTTTTTGCCCAAAAGTTGCTGTCTACCTATCTCGTTTCATAGGGTTTCATGCCAGAGTTGTCCAACCTTAGACCGTTGCGCAACACGTGACATGGGGAGAAGCGCTCTGATTGGTGGAACAGCAGACCAATCAGAAGGCCAACAAAGGGTCAATTATAAGGAAAAAAAAACTAGATTAAAATGGACAATTAAAAACAATAATACAACACAACAACAACAATGAGCAGCATTAATAACAAAAGAGATAAAAGAAGAGAGAAGGAGGTATGATGTGTGTGTGTAATATGCACTATGTATAATAATAAATAATAAATAAATATATAGTGTGCAAATTGTGCATGTGCAGATGTGGTGCTACTGTGTGAAATAATGAGTTACTGACTCCTATTGTTTAGGAGTCTGATGGCAGAGGGGAAGAAGGAGTTTTTCAGCCTAGAAGTCCTGCTTTTCACACTCCTGTACCTCCGGCCTGAGGGCAGAAGTGTGACCGGGTTGTGCCGGGGGTGGGGGTGGTCGTTGAGGATGGAGGCAGCTCTCCTGTGGACTCTGTGTTGGTGGATGCTCTGCAGAGAGGGCAGTGGGATCCTGATGATCTTTTCGGCCGTCTTCACCACTCTCTGCAGGCGTTTGCGGTCCATCACTGTGGTGTTAACAAAGACGGTTTATAAACCAAGACCTTTCATGACGAGTCAGCTTCCTGTATGATGTCACGTGGGCTTCTGCACGGCCACGCCCCTTTAGAGAGACCAGAGGCAGCTTGGAGTGTATTGATTCCTATGGGACAATTTAATGTGAACACCGATTATGGTCTGTCCTTTCTCCCCACGGTCACTGAAGCAAATGTTGGACTCATTTTTCACAAGCCACATCTCTTCTGAACAGTTTGACACCAAAATGGTAATTTTCAGACGGAGAGATCCGGAGAAAATCCACTTTGTTCCAGACCTGTCTCTGTCTCTACGACACACTCTCGCGAGATTTGGCCACAGATCTCCTAGGCAACGTCAAACAAACGGCCGCGAACTCCCGTGAAAATGATTTAAATTATTTTTGGCTAAAATGCTAAATGGGCGATTCCACCAAAAGAGTGCCATTTCTGTCCCCAGCATATTAAATGTATAAAAACATGTAATAATATAATATAAATTGCATTTAATTAATAAACAAAGCACCATACACATGAATCACTGTAGAAATTAAAGATATATCATTTTTAATTACTATAAAAAGGCTTTCAAAGCACTGAAACAGCCTTTGTTGCATGTCCCCAGAGCCAAACGCTATAGTTTACCACAATGCATTATGAATAAAATCCTTCTAAAATCTCATTTTTTTGCATATTAGTGTGACTTTATATTATATCTACACTTATATAACATTTTTTAAATTAAAACCTAATTATATTTTGGTTAAAATTCACATTTTAGTCCCGTCCCCAGGTTTTCACTCAGTGCTGTTACCCGAACACATCCTACACTCTAAAAGTTTTGGACCATCCCACCAGTGACATGTTCTGCTGGAAGTGACATCATTTAGGTCTTTTGAAAGTCATGGGAAGACCAACATTAAATTCTGTAATTTATTTTTCCTGAAATTGAATGATATTGTAGCTATGTCAGGGTCCGTCACTCTTAAAACTCATTCCTGTTACCTAAATTATCTCTAAGTGTTTGTTGATATCAAAAGTAAAATATTCAGTTAAATCCTAAGAATGTGCTCTGTGTGCTCAAGCTGTTAGTATAGATGCTATTTGGCTAGATTTCACACAATTGCTGATTTTATGCTAAAAACTCATTGCTGTTACCCTCATTGCTGTTACTTTTTCTTCAAAAATGCAATGATAAAAGCAGCAATAAATTAAATAAAGTAGCCTGAGATTGACCAGTACTCATTTTGAATGAGTAAATGTGTATATTAAAAAATTCTATACTGAAATGGAATGAAAAATGAAGTTTAATTTTTAAGAGTTACAATGAGCAAATGGCACTCTTTTGGCGGAATGACCCAAATATGACTGTTAGTAGTGTAAATATTTAATGTTATCATAAGAAAATATAAATATTTCACTTTCATCTACCTACAGATTGTATAAATCCACACACACGATCACAGACGAGGTGGTGACGGTTGGCCACGCCCACTTAGAGAGACAGGAAGTGAAACCATTTCATATCATTGGAGCAGCCGCTCATGGAGTATCTTTCCATTTATTGAATATCTTTGGTGTTACCGTACCAGACGGTGATGCAGCTGGTCAAGATGCTTTCTACCCAGGCCCGGTCCCTGGCATAAACCCTCTATGTGGTTGTTCAGGGCCACAGCCGTTAGGTGGGGGGCCACATGATCAGAAAGGTACCGGGGTTCATCAAGTCATTTAAACATCCTGAGGTCTGCACGTGCAGCTATGAGCTTTATATGTAATGTGAAGTCAATATTCAGCTTCTTTTATCTCACATTTGAGACATTTGGTGAAAACAGAACGGCAGAATGACAACATTTAGCTCAAAAAGCAATCTTACAAAATGTCATTTTAGACATTCCTCACACACTGAGACACACAGACACACACACTGAGACACACACAGATACCTGGGCCTGTTGAGGCCTGTGGACGAGGAGAGAGAGAGAGAAGCAGTGTGATATAGAATGATTATGTTATTTATCCCCGAGGGGAAATTTGTTCATGACAGCAGCCTTAAAAGAATAGTTCACCCAAAATTAAAATTTCCCTCATTATCTCCCCCCCCTCATGTGGACTAAGGGCTGGGAGAAGTTTCAGAGTCCTACAAACAAGCTTGAAATATAGACTTAGTACATTTTTTTTGGGACAATTTCGCATTTCGGGGCTTCAATACAAGAGGGACATTACATACGAGCAGCATGGAGGTATGTGGATGTTTTTTGGTGTGTCTTTTTGTTACGAAGACAGTTGGTATCCATTTGCAACCGTCATATGGACATGCACTGCTACGCCGAGACCCCCTGTAACTCAGAGAAGCCACGGAGGACTCTGAAACTTCTCCCAGCCCTTAGTCCACATGAGGGTAGTAGATAATTAAGAGTGAAATTTCAATTTAAGTTTAAGTTTAAGTTTATTTGTCCCCATGGGGAAATTTGTTTTCACAGACTGCACAATGAAAGACAATACATCACAAGACAGACAATGGTATACACAACAACATCCACAGCACCAGTGACAACATACAATGGGTGAACTATCCCTTTAACGTGATCCCGTTGCAGCAGGTTCGTGTTGTTCTTTCTGCTGCCGGGGTCAGGGTGAGGATTGACAAGATTGACGGGATGTTTTGTGCGTAAAAGTTTAGCAGGAGCTGCCAAGCTGCCATCTTGAACCCGAGGGCGTCGCACAGTCATGAAATGACTCTTTTCATGTGCTTATAGCTGAGCTCTTTCTAACAACTTTTATTATTTTCTTTTCTTTTACTTTTTTATTCTTCTTTGCTCCTGCTTCAAACGGTGTTATTTTGTTTTCATGCAAAGCACATTGAGTTGCCTTGGTATGAAATGCGCTATATAAATAAAGATGCCTTGCCTAGAAACTCGTCTGACTGGGCCACCACACCTTGTCTTACGGCACACACACGCCCACACACACACACACACACACACACACAAACTCTGTCTTTATCGTTGACAAGAGGAAGTCAAAACTCAAACCAAACCTCATTCACACTTGTTCATTTTCCAGTTAAACAGCAGCTTGACGAGAACAGACAGTAGGGGAGACCGGGGTTGGTTGGCACACCCCTGTTTTCTGGCCTCCTGTTGGTCACAGACTCACAAATGTGACATCAAAATGATCATCTGTTTGAGCTGCACTTATCTAGTTTGTTAAAACATCTGAAAATGACTCACTTTTTTGCTGAGGGCAAAATATCTGTTTTTTAGTACCAAAAGTAAAAAATTACCTCCCGCACTTAAAGTGTTATAAAATTGCTTTGGATAAAGATATTGGAAATGTGTTACTTCCAGTTTGTAGAGATAGGAGTTAGCTTCAATTTGATATGAAACTTGAAAGTCTTTGATGAGTGATGTTACCTGGGCAACATCATATATCCACAAAAGTGGGTTTGTTTTGGTCGGGGTTGGTTGGCACACTCATGTCGGGGTTGGTTGGCACACACAAACCAACCCCAACATGCAGTATACATAGGGTGAATATGGGTAAACTGGGACACTTTCTGAAAATCTACCTTCAACATCCTTTTTGATTATGAACCAAATGTCTTAGCCCATCATATGATACCATTCTAAATAGCTTAAGATCTCTCCTATACTATGTAGAAGAAAAAACAAAGAAACATTAAACACTGGATGAATGACCCTTCACCCAAAAAAAATTGACCCAAAACCAAAATTTTGAGGCACTATTGGTAAAGTGGGACACCATATATTGGCAAACTGGGACACCTCCATTTCTATTTAAACACAATAATATAAACAACAACAATTAATTTCTAATGAATAGAAATATTAACGTTTTTATTAAAAATACAATTTTATTTTAAAATCTTTATTTTCCTTGTCCCTGTTCTGCTCTTTTCTGCCATTGGATTCTGAAATAGGATTAGGCCAATTAGCATTAGCCTACTAGCTAGCTAGGATAGGCTAGCTAAGCATCACAAGCATAATTTTCATTGTAGCTACCTTGATTTATACAATTTAAGTAAATTTGTTTATATATCTAGCTAGCCATAGCTAAATTTATGGGGGATGAATAAAAGTGGAACTTATTTCTACCTTTAGAATGACTTAAATGATTGTCCCAGTTTGCCAATAACACATTGGTAGACTGGGACAGTAGCAAAATGCCACTTTAAAAAAAATGTAAGACTCACATGGATGTGATTTTTAAAAATTATGAATCACCATTACACCCCCTAACAAAATATATCACAATTACAAACTATCCACCAGTTTGCTTATTTCTAGAACACTAACATCTTTCAGCTAAGAACGCTATGTCATTTTAGCTACCACCCTGTTTCACTGTGGAGGTAGTTGAATATGGTGAGCCACGCCCCTGGAAGTGATGTCATGGACACAGAACCACTCTTTTTTAATCTCATACATACCTATGATTAGCTCAATGATGATTTTTAGTAATAGAAGTATACACATGTAAAGATAAACATGATTAAGCTTAACTGTCCCACTTTACCCATTGTCCCACTTTACCCATATTCACCCTATATTAAATGTGATTAAACATCATTTTATACAATTCAGTGCACTGAGTGCAAGAAATGGGCACATGACTTCTGCAGTGAAATGGGCCACAAAGCCTGTATATGCCAATACTGTAATTCCAGTGATTCTATATAGGCCTTAATGTAAATAATCTGCATCCACCCCACACAGCAAATCTAAAACACAGTGAGATGGAAATATATAAAAATACAAAGAGGTGATATGCTATATTTAAGAATAAACTCTATGTTCATTGAATATTTTCTCTTTAAAAAAAAAAAAGCTCAAATCATTTACTGTTTGATGTTCTGTGTACGTGTTATCTTGTTTGTCGCCTTAAATGCTTAAACGCCTAAATGTTTTAGTGTTATACATGCAAATATATGCATGCATGTACATGCTATCTTCTTAAATTTGTACATATTTTAATTAAATGTCCAATTTATTATTATATTGATTGCTTCATCCATTCATTTTTACATTGTGCCAACCAACCCCATGAAGTGTGCCAACCAACCCCGTGTCGGGGCTGGTTGGCACAAGTGCGCAGTATGATTTTATTCATAAATAAATAGATTTTAGAATATAACTGTGGACATGGAAATGTGTTTAGTTAAAGCTGACACCTTAACCTTTCATTTAATGCTGGTTTGAATATTCTCACATAAATGATGCCAGAGTGCTATGGCAAAGAGTGAAAAGTGCCAACCAACCCCGGTCTCCCCTACTACAGTACTACTACAGTACTACAGACAGTACTACAGACAGTGCTGATAATGTACCGTAAAACACCAAATAAAGGCCCGGGCGTTTATTTGCTTAAATCGCTCAAATCAACCGGCGTTTATTTGGGACCTGCGTTTATTAATTGTGTATCTCCATTCAACCCAAGCCTCACCAAATATAACAATAATACCGGTAATAAAACTGACACTTAGCGTAGTTGTAGCCTATTTAAATTGGTTAATCATGTTATGCCGACCGGTATATTAATTACAGCGGCAACAAATGAGGTTACCACTTACCAGTAACAGATGGAGAGACACGGCTCAAACTACTTTGCGACCCTTTGCGGATATGGAACGTTTACTATCAATATGAATACTGATGCAAGTGCAAGCTGTAATTTGATATTATAATAAAGGGGAAAAGGCTGCCGTAATAAACTTTATTTTTCAGTCCGACATTAATGTTACACTTTGTGCACCACAAAACAGATCAGAACAAGTAGATGAACGAGCATCATTAACACTAGAACCGCCAAGAGGTCATTTTGACCTCCATTCATTCTAATGCAAAAATGGTAAATGTACTGCATTTATATAGCCATATATATTATATAAGCAGCCAGACACACAACTCAAAACACTTTATAGTAATGCTTCACATTCATAAACATACACATACTTTACAAAAAATAACAATAGTCGTTGCTAGGCAACCAATATAGACGACTCTTTATTTTTCTATTTTTCGAACAGTGTGCATAAAAATTTTCAAAATTGTTCCAAATTTCTGAATTCATGTCCATTTCTCATGAGAGCAAGGGACTGTCATTGTTATGTTCAATGTTTATGAGTAATGTTCATTTGTTATCTGTTTGACACTGTGTTTAACTGTTTGACAACTTTCTAATATCTGAACTCGTGTTGTGTTGTGGGATGAGGTCAAAATGACTAACTAACTAAATAACTAACTATCTAACTAACTAACTGACAAACTGAGTGACTAAATGGACATTATTTAGCCCAGATTGCAATGACTGGAAAATCAGTTTTATAATTTTTTATATACACACACTGTTCGAAAAATAGAAAAATAAAGAGTCGTCTATATTGGTTGCCTAGCAACGACTATTGTTATTTTTGGTAAAGTATGTGTATGTATATGAATGTGAAGCATTACTATAAAGTGTTGTGAACTGTGTCTCTGGCTGGCTTTATAATATATATGGCTATATAAATGCAGTACATTTAACATTTTTGCATTAGAATGAATGGAGGTCAAAATGACCTCTTGGCGGTTCTAGGTAAAATCACTCTTTTTTTCGTTCTCTTTTATACTAGAATCGTGAAAACGCATAAGATGATGTAGAACACACTTTTAGGAAAAGTCATCGACTGGGAGACATAGGGTTTTTACGCAAACAGAGTTACATGCATTTTAAGAAGCGAGAGAGGTCAAAATGACCTCACGGTGGTTCTAGTGTTAAAAATAATCCCGGCTGATTTATTACAGGACCTGACCATACAAAATGTCGTAACACTGCTTATTACATCGTAACAATACTGCTGCTACATGTAGGCTAAAGGGCCAAACTGTTGCCTATAATGCTGTCATGTCGGATCTTACTGACATCATGCATCAATACAAATAGATGAACGAACATCATTAAAAAATATACCCGCTGATAGTTATTTCAGGACCTGACCATATCGTAACACTGCTTAACAATAGATTTTAACAATAGCTACTGCTGCTACATGTAGGCTATAGGGCCAAACTGTTGCCTATAATGCTGTCATGTCAGATCTCACTCATCATCTTCCTTTCCCGACTCATCATCACAGTTATCCACCTCGTCCTCACCCTCCTCCATGTCCTTCTCCTCCCCATCATCCTCCACTACAAGTTCATTCTCAAATTCTTCCTCCGAGTCATTCTCTTCCTCCTCCATCTCTCCCTCTTCGACACCTGCCATCTCCCTCTGTCTGGCCCGAGCCAGCATATCCTTCCCTGCTGCGCACGGCTGTCCCTCTCTGAAACAGTGGATTAGGTCATCCTCGCTCCCATCTGCGGGCAGTGTCCGGTAGGCCTATCTATTTTCCTTTAGAGCATGTACGCACACACACATTATACCACTGACATACACTTAGGCTACCTTGAAGGATTTTTTAACCTGCTCCACGTCCAGTTTGTCCCACGCTGAGAGCACCCACTTGACGAGGAGGCGGCGGGCAGGTGCCCTGAGGTTCCCTCCAGCTGTGTATTCTTTATCGGGGTCCTCGGCCATCCAGCTGTGGTATGATTCGTGCAGGCTGGCCTTGAACGGTTTTAGTCCAGTAATTTTAGGCCAAAAAAGGGGTCATCGTTAAACAAATTGCAACAGAAGCAAACTCAACTGATTTTGTATCCTCAGCATGTCCTGAGTGAGGGAAAAAAAGCCCCGAAGAATCCCATTAGGGGAAAGTTTAGAAAAACACCCAAACATATCCCATTAATACGCATACAAACATTTTTTTTCACGTGTATAGGGTAAAATTTTTAACCTTTAGATATCTCCATGAAAATTACTGAGTTGATTACTTACATTAAGACAAACAAAAAATGTATTACAAGTTTTTTGAAATTCTTTGTTAACATGAGCAAATTTGCATAAATTTGCATAAATTCCACCGTTTTGACGGCACATGTATATATGAAGTTGCTGTGGTGGTACCGGCATGAAAATTGGAATGAGTTGACTCCACCGGTCAACCGACAAGTTGACCACTTTAAATTTCAAGATGACTGCAATTTTTCAAGACAGCCACATCCTTAGTAGAGCAGGTATGACATGCTCCGTCTCTATTAATGCTCATGGGTAGCCTTTGGTTCCATTCCTTAAGGTTTTTAACTGTAATATCATATTACAGTTAAAAAATGTCTTGTTCAATCTTGTTAACATATTATATGTTAACAAGATTGAACAAGACATTTTCACCTGCTCTACTCAATGTTTAGATCAGGTGTTGTATGAATGCAAATTAGCCATACGTAATTGGATTATGCACTGTTGGCTCATGTCATACCTGCTCTACTAAGGATGTGGCTGTCTTGAAAAATTGCAGTCATCTTTAAATTTAAAGTGGTCAACTTGTCGGTTGACCGATGGAGTCAACTCATTCCAATTTTCATGCTGGTACCACCACAGCAACTTCATATATACATGTGCCGTCAAAACGGTGGAATTTATGCAAATTTATGCAGATTTATGCAAATTTGCTCATGTTAACAAATAATTTCAAAAAACTTGTAATACATTTTTTGTTTGTCTTAATGTAAGTAATCAACTCAGTAATTTTCATGGAGATATCTAAAGGTTAAAAATTTTACCCTATTCACGTGAAAAAAATGTTTTATATGCGTATAAATGGGATATGTTTGTCAGGGCATCATTCATCCATCCGTTTTTGGATGAAGCGATGACAACTCCTCCGATGGTCTGCATTGCCTTAAAGGGATAGTTCACCCTAGAATGATATTTCGCTCATTATCTACTCACCCTCATGTTGACTAAGGTCTGGAAGAAGTTTCAGATTCCTCCGTCCCTTCTCTGAGTTACAGGGGGTCTTGGCGTAGCAGTGCATGTCCATATAACGGTTGTAAAGGGACACCGGAGCTCTTCGTAAAAAAACACACACAAAAAAACATCCAAATACCTCCATGATGCTCGTATGTAATGTCCGTCTTGTGCTGAAGCCCCAAATTGCGTAATTGTCCCGAAAAAAATTAAATAAGTCTATATTTTAAGCTTGTTTGTAGCGGAAGCTTCTCGAAGCTCCTCTTCCTGGTCCGTCCAAATCTCGCGTGATTCGCAGTAACCGCACTGACGCATGCTGACGCCGGCGCAAATCACGCGAGATTTGGACGGACCAGGAAGAGGAGCTTTGAGAAGCTTCCGCTACAAACAAGCTTAAAATATAGACTTATTTAATTTTTTTCGGGACAATTACGCAATTTGGGGCTTCAGCACAAGACGGACATTACATACGAGCATCATGGAGGTATTTGGATGTTTTTTTGTGTGTGTTTTTTTACGAAGAGCTCCGGTGTCCCTTTGCAACCGTTATATGGACATGCACTGCTACGCCGAGACCCCCTGTAACTCAGAGAAGCCACGGAGGAATCTGAAACTTCTTCCAGCCCTTAGTCCACATGAGGGTGAGTAGATAATGAGCGAAATATCATTCTAGGGTGAACTATCCCTTTAACATCTCGTACAGCTCCCTTGAAGACAATGTAGGGCTTCAGCTTTGATCCATCAGCTCTTGCAGCCAGCACCACGGTGAGGTGACTCTTTTCGTGGCCTGTTGTTTGAAGTTGTACACTGCGGGCTCCACTCTCCTCCACAGTTGTTGACCCCACCATGTCAAACCAGACCGCCGTCTCGTCCATTGCTGTTACGTCTTGATTCTTTATCTTCTTCGCAATGGTCTGCCGTGTGGCGTAGGTGACAAAATTCACAAGTTTTTCAGTGAATTGCCCGGCTTCTTTTTGGGCCAGGGTTGTGCGTCTTCGGACACTAAAGCTTCAACTTCAACTTCAAACAACTTTATTAATCCCACCAGGGGCAATTGATTTCAGCAGCTTGCACAGTCCACAAAAAAACACAGTACGAGTACACACAATAATACATATAACAGATAAGGTAAATAAATAGATAGAATAGGATGCCAAGGGTACAGTGTTGTCAAAGATCCGTTGAATGAGTGAATAAGTACATAAGTTGCACATGTTTGACCAATAAAAATGTGCATGGCAAGAGGAATAAAATCATTACAAAGAATTTAAGAGGCGAATAGCAGAGGGGACAAAAGACTTCAAAAAACGGTTTGTCTTGCAGACAGGTGAAACATAGTGTGGTATATTGATGTGTTGATGAAGAGAAGGGATCACCGCCGACACGTCTTTTCTTGCATTCAAAAAGAGTTTATTACAAGAAGAAGAACAGTGTACAAAAATGCCGAATCGTGGAGCATCTCTGGTGCCAAGAATTGAGATGACTCTCTCTTGGCCTGAAATCTCAAACCTTATATACGTTTTCTAAATCTCCACCTTCTCCCACAGAAGGATATAACTGACCAGGATGGTCAGACAAAGACAAGATCTAAAAACAGAATTTATCCTTAGCTTTCTGACATTTAACCTCTTGACCAAGCTAACTTAAGAATAGATAGTGTCCAGTGTCCCCAGAAACTATGACCCACAGAGATGGGTAGATGACAAGAAACACATGTCTCAAGATACCTGACAAGACAGATTCTTTCTGGGTTAAATATAAAACCTGTGAAGCAGGGCATTAGTCTACACATCTCTTTACTCTAGTAAATACACAAAGAAGAACATAAGATAATACAAGACAATAAAGAAAAGAGTTGAGGTGGATAATATACTACAATAGCGACGTCCTGAGGGCAGCAGAGAGAATTCACTTGACAGCACGTGACCAGGAGAAGACAACATGTTATTTACTTTCCTCAAAGTTTGTTGGTCACAGAAACTGTTCAGGTCCCAAAGTTTCATTCCTGTGATCTTGGAACAGGTTTTTATAATGCTATACAAGCTGTTTTTATCTTTCACTGTGAGGCTGGGAAACCAGCAGATAAAGGAAAAACACAGCAGACTTTCGATAAAAGACTGGTAAAAACGACACAGATTAACAGGGCTAACAGAAAAAGAGTTCAATTTGCGGAGAAGATGAATTCTCTGTTGCCCTCGCTTTACAATGTCCGCAGTGTTCACATTAGAGATGCGCGGATAGGCAATTATTTCATCCGCAACCGCATCACAAAAGTCGTCATCCACCCGCCATCCACCCGAACCAACGTTTTTTCAAAACCACACCCGCCCGCCATCCGCCCGTTGTTGTAGGCCAATATCTAATATGGATGAGGGGGGTCTGGCCTTATGAGTTTCACTTCTACCGCGCGCTGCTGTCATGCAGTGTGCGCCCCTCTCTCTCTCTCTCTCTCTCTCTCTCTCTCTCTCTCTCTCTCTCTCTACCAATAACGGGAACAGAGCGCTATGCGGAGATGAACGGAACGAGCCAAAAGCTGAAAATCTATTCCTGACGTCCGCGGTCGATATAAAGTGGATATTTCATCCATGTTTTGACAGACAAGTGATAATGAGTTGCGCCGCACCGACAGCCATGTGGCTCAGCAGCCAGGTGACGCACACAGCACAACAACACAACACAGCGCAGCGACATGTGCAGGCTGCTGCAGCAGCACGTCAAAGGGACACCGCCGAAAATAAAATAAATAGACTACACATAGTTTTTGAATTGTTTTTGCGCATGTTTTCATCCATAAAATGACCAAAAATGAACACTAGCGGATTTCTTGATCACTATAACGAATTATTTAAACAGCATTTGTATAGAAATGATTCCGTCCCAAGCCTTTTGATCCATAAGCGGTTGATTAGGCTACTATATCCGTGATCACTATAAGTGGTTTCCACTGTATTTATTTTATTTTATTTTATTTTATTTTATTTTATTTTTATTTTATTTTTTTTTTATTTTAATGTTTATTTTGCAGGGACGATACATACAACATTGCCACAAAGAATGAAAAATGCGATGCATACAAGACGTCTAGCTTCAGCTAATTTGTAGTCTTTGTCCCTGGTCAGGCTAAAGAAGGATAAAAGATACTAAATACCGTTACAATAAGTGCAATAATACAAATACAGTGAATAATACAGTGAATAGTTATCATGAATAAATAAACACAGCTACAAAATTTACATTAAGAAATTGCACAAATTAAATACATTAAACATTAGTAGAATGCTGTATCGACAGTGACTTGAGAGAAGTTAATGTTCACATTTCTGCTGCTGCTTAAGCCAATGTTTAGCTTTAGCACTAAACATCTTTAATTCTGTTTGGGATTTGATATCTGGTGGTAAAGAATTCCATAGGTGTGTACCCAGCACTGAAAGGGATGATTGACCGAATGTTGTCCTGCATCTTCGAATTTTACAGTTTTGCTTGCTCATGCTCCTTGTCGTTGTCCCACAGTTGTCTGACTTAGTAAAAATCTGTGACATCGCTTGTGGGGCCAGTCCACTGACACACTTAAAAACAACTTTCAGAAAAGAGAATTTTATAAAATTTGAAAAAGATAACAAATTATACTTCTCAATGATTTTACAATGGTGCCACTTTTGTGGCTTCTGATCTAAAATTTTTAAAGCTTGTTTGTGGAGTGAGAATAAAGGTCTAGTTGCTGTGTCAGTGGCCTGGCCCCAAGCAGTGATGCAGTAGGACAAATGTGAAAGGACCATAGCATGCAGGTATAAATGAGCTGCCCTGAAAGAGAGACAGGACCTGATGAGTCTGAAACAATTCAGACTAGTTTTTACAGTTTTAGACAGCTTCTTTATATGTGCTTCAAACTTAAGTTGAGGATCTAGAGTTACACCTAAATATTTAAACTCATTTACCACTTCAATTTCTTTATTATCAATAGTGATGTGAAATTTCTCTAAGGCTTTCTTTCTTATTGAGAAGCACATTGATACAGTTTTTTTGTGATTAAGTGTTAAGTGATTCCTTTGTAGCCATTCTGAAACAGTAACCATCTGTCTGTTTAAGATATCTGAGGCTTGACAGGGATTCTTTGCTGAGACATAAAACACTGTGTCATCAGCATACATCTGACATTCAGTGTCTGTGCAAATGGTAGGTAAATCATTTATGTATAAGCAAAAAAGAATAGGACCTAAAACTGATCCCTGTGGCAGACCAGTCTTACTGTTCAGAGGAGATGTTTTCATCTCCTCTGAACAGTATTGTCATTTCCATGAAGAAAGTGTTGACTGTTGTTGCCAATGCCATCAGATCAGGAGTGCGTTCCTCACAAAATGAATAAGGTGTTGCCATCTCTCATGCACAGACACCAGTGGGTGTATATTATATATAATATTTAACTATGTATATATTTTTCCTAATTGGTTCAACCGCCACCCGCCCGAATCTAATTAAAATATATTTTTTCGTCATGTCACCCGCCCGACCCGCGGTTTATCCGCGGACTCCGCGGTTGTGTCCGCAAACCGCGCATCTCTAGTTCACATCAAATTTTAACTTCTCATCAAGAAAGGTACCTAAATATTTGTATGAGGGAACTCTTTCCACAGTTTTACCATGGATGGTGCTATCTGCAGCTGGGATTTTGTTGCGTCTAAAATCAATTATAATCTCCTTTGTTTTGTTGAAAGCCGTTCCTCTTCAGGAATCGATCTAGCCAGCCAGCGCTAGCCGCGAACGGCTTCTCGTTGTCAGCTATGGTCTGATAGAACTCTTTTCCCATTACTCTTATCATCTTCCGCGACACACGCTGGTGTCTGGCACGCTTGTGAAGGATCCAAGCTACAACTTTAGCCTCTAGCTCATCGCTCACCTTTTTTCTCCCTCCACCATGCAACCTCGCGCGCTTGCTGTTTTCCGTTGCTAACTCTTGGAGCTTGGTTTTATTTTTTTTCCACTCTCTCACGCTTTTGCTGTCCACGCCGAATTGTCTGGCCGCTGCTTCTCCGCTGTTTTGCTCTGCATATCGAACTACATTTAATTTGAATTTAACATCATATTTCTTGTGTGAAGCCGTGGTGCTGGCCATGGTGCTGGAATGCGTGTCTGTATGTTTCTCTTCCGGTCAACTTCACAACACGTCATCAGAGAAGTCACTCTAAAATTAAGTAAATACAGCAAAAAAAAAAAAAAAAAAGGTAAAAAGCCCCACACTTTTCAATTCGTTTAAGGTTATTTGTTTGTGTTTAGGTAGGCTATATTTGCATAGAATATTTTTTGGCAACCAGAAAAACAATGTTTGACCCGGCGTTTATTTGGGATGGGTGTTTAAAGCAGAAGTGAGTGATCCGGTGGTTTTGGCTAATGCTGCGTTCCAGGCAGGCTTTTGAAATCATAAATTACAGCTTCAAGTCACAACTTACGACTTTGTAGCGTTCCAGGCAACCCACTCGTGTTTTTCCGACCTGTTTTACCGGTGAAAGTCACTATAACGGCCACTCGTAACTTCTGACCCGTGAAATCGTACCAGTACGTCTTTTTGTACAGTCTATGTACCAGATCGAACTGGTACCACTTCACAGGTCGGAAAAAAACGAGTTTCCTTGAACGCACCATAACAGTCCTCGTCCCTACGTCGCCACATTCACGGCGTCCCTTGGCTGCACACACAGCCCTGCATGCCGTTCTCTCTCCTCATTGGATAAAAACTGTAGGATACGATAAATGTTTTCTCCTGAGCTCAGAGCAGAGCAGAGTGACTGACAGACCCGTGTTTCAGACCAAACACTCTATAGAAGTGATTGCTGTCGGAAGATACAACTATTTAAGACTTAGATTAACACAAATATATCACTTACTTCTGCTTTAAGAAAAAAAATATTTTGCTACACCCGGCGGTTAATTGGGACCGGCGGCAATTTGGGACTCGGCCATTATTTGAAGTTTTACGGTAGATAACACAAAAAGACAAAAAGTACTACAGTGCAGCAGTGTATTGCATAAGGACCTAAAGTGCACATCAGTTTAAAGTGCCAGGTTGTATTGCACAATGCCCATTACACCGTACACAGTACTACAGACTCTCCACTCCTCCTCTCGCCCCACTCATCCTCTCTTCCCTCTCATCTCCTCCTCTTTCCCCTCCCCTCCTCTCCTCTTCTCTCCTCTCCCACCCCCCTCCTCCTCTCCTCCATCCTCCTCTCCCCTCCACTTCCATCCTTCTCTCCTCCCCTCTCTTCCATCTTCCTCTTCTCACTCCTCCTCTTCCCAGTCCTCCTCTCTTCCATCCTCCTCTCCTCAGATCAGTGTGTATGTGTGTTCTCACAGAGACTTGGAGCAACAGGACACACCCACTTCTACTTCTGACACACACACACACACACACACACACACACACACACACACACATCCATGTAAATCTATCTTTGTGAGGACATGTCATTGACATAATGTATTCTCTAGCCCCTTACCCTAACCTTAACCATCCAAAACAAATGCCTAAACTTAACCATTACTCTAAACCTAATTTAAACCTAATTATAACCTAAACTTAACCATTACTCTAAACCTAATTATAACCTAAACTTAACCATTACTCTAAACCTAATTATTACCTAAACTTAAAGGTTGAATATGTAGAATATTTATTAAAAGCTATATTTTTTCAAAAATAATACATCCATGGGGCCTTTAGAGGGGTACAGAATGAAAGTATTGCTTTTCCATAAAAACATTTTTTTTAGTCTGAATTATTATTTTTTATTTTTTTGACGGGCTCGTCAATGACTTTCTGTCAACGTTCTGTTTACATTCGTACCTGCCTGTAGCCGACACGTGGCTCAGTTCTCCGCTGTTTTCCTGCCTCCTCCCGGTCGTATGCGTTTGTTTCCAACCAAGCCTTTTTAATAATCAATCGGTGGATCAATGGATTATCATATACTTGTTAGGATGGGTGTATTTGTGTAGTCTTATCTGTCATAAACACGTTTATCGTCGCGGACTTTCGGTGCCACCGAGCTCCTTTTTTTTTTTTTTTTTCCAACTTGAGGAGAGCAGTGACAGCGGAGGCTCTGAGGCTCTGAGGCTCTGAGCAGCAGCGGTGTGAAGGCAGAGAGCCTCCACTGTCCCTGTAACAAGCTACAAGTCATTTATTATGCTGTTAATGACGGTAAAAATGAAACATAAGGTAAATATCCTGCTTAGCTCTCCTCCTCTGCTGTCCTCTGTTCAGAGCGGAGTCCCTAGCAACGGCCCGTTTTACCTAGCAACGGTCTGGCAATCGACTGCTGGAATTCTTTTTCTGTTGTTTTTCTTGTAATTCTACATAGTCAACCTTTAACCATTACTCTAGACCTAATTTAAACCTAATTATAACCTAAACTTAACCATTACTCTAGACCTAATTTAAACCTAATTATAACCTAAACTTAACCATTACTCTAAACCTAATTTAAACCTAATTATAACCTAAACTTAACCATTACTCTAGACCTAATTTAAACCTAATTATAACCTAAACTTAACCATTACTCTAGACCTAATTTAAACCTAATTATAACCTAAACTTAACCATTACTCTAAACCTAATTTAAACCTAATTATAACCTAAACTTAACCATTACTCTAGACCTAATTTAAACCTAATTATAACCTAAACTTAACCATTACTCTAGACCTAATTTAAACCTAATTATAACCTAAACTTAACCATTACTCTAGACCTAATTTAAACCTAATTATAACCTAAACTTAACCATTACTCTAAACCTAATTTAAACCTAATTATAACCTAAACTTAACCATTACTCTAAACCTAATTTAAACCTAATTATAACCTAAACTTAACCATTACTCTAAACCTAATTTAAACCTAATTATAACCCAACGTCTTAACCCGCTTGCCTCAAATACGTTGTTGACTTAACTTAGAACAGATGTAGTCATCCTTGTTCATTTTATCCAGGTTTAGTTGGTGTTGTGGTCTACTGCATAACTTTATCCAGAGCAGACACTTCTCTAGGTTGAGATGTGGCTTGGGAAAAGGTAAAAAAAGAACCCACCCTGTTGCCCAGCATCTCAGGATACCTAGTGTCAGAGTTGCATGTACCCCATGAACACCGTTTGACCATTTTAAACTTAAAATGTCAAGAAAAAACATATAAAAACGGATGAAACCGCAATGCATTTCAATGGACGTAGAAGCAGAGAATGTCCGAGTGTATGGGCTAGCTATGCGCACTGTGATTGGCTCATCGTGTTTGGGGGCGTGGCTTAGCCATATAGGTCAATTGCTAAAACACTAAACCCTGTTGTCTGAACCGAATGCTCAGTTGCCTGAACCCACTGATTGAACACACATGCAACACATTTTCATTGTGATGCACCTCTGTGTTGCATAATGCTGAGCACAGGTGGCAAAAGTCAAACACAATTAAAGCACAGGTTTCACTGGTTGAACATGTCATGGAAATGTTTAGCTAGTCTGCAGTCTGGAGACCTGCAGTGGGTTGCAAGTTCAAACGTAGCCTAGTTTGAACATAAGTTCTACTTTAGGATGGAGTTTGAGCACTACTAACATTTGAAGTGTTGCACCAGCTGAGATAGTTACAACGTAGTCATAAGTTATAACTTAAGTTCTACTTCTTATGAGGTGTAAAGTCATCCGTAGTGGTTTCCATGGTGCATATTGGAGAGGAGGGATGATTTGGGTTTTGTACATTCACAAGAACTTGCATAAAGTAGAAATAGACCGGGCTTATAGTTGAGACAGGCTTTTATCTGAGAATTTATTTATGGGAAAGGGAGGAGCGGAGGGAACAGGGTTGACAGATGCAGCCAGAGGGCAAACTATCCTGCATTAACATGTTGAAAATATCTGCTTGACAACTCAGGGAGCTGGAAACAAGCCAAAATAGGCAACAACACTTTAACAACAAGCCCAAAAAACTCACAACCCACAACTACCAATAATTATAAGTGACTACACAGGAAAGACAAGCCCAAAGTTGTTTAATAAGCGGACGTGGCAACTGTGGTTGCCGTTCATTTTGAGAATACATCCCATTGTTTTGAATGTAAAGTTTCATTTTGCTGGATTTGTGTGTAGAGTTCTGAGAGTATGAGGCATGCTTTCAGAAAATGTGTCTGAACAATCGAGAAAAACTGTAAATCCCGGCCTTTTATATGCGAAACAGCCAACTGGGGGTGTGTCATCAGGAAGCCATCTATGGTGATTCGTGGGCATGGTCAAAGGACTCGTGCACGTGCGCACAATTTCAGGATGATTGAGATGTATGAGAGTCCTCCCTCTCAGATCTCCACACACAGGCAGTCAGACGCAAAGCCACCACCATCTTACACGACCCCTCTCACCCACTACACAACTCTTTCCAACTTCTTCCCTCAGGCCGTCGCTACAGGTTAACCCTTTAGCAAGGACATGCTTAGGGAAAAAATCATTCATCACATCCGCCATCAACATCATCAATAATTCACTGTGACATCTTTTAATGTTCTTTTTAAGGTTTTTATTCTGTTTTTACTTGTGTCATTCTGTATCTTGCTTGTGTCAGTTGCCTGTTTTTATGTCATGCTAAACTGTGTTTTTATGTTTCTTTTGCGCACGTATGCACACGTCTAAGAAAAATTTCCACTGCTATGTGCAGGGGACAATAAAGGTTTTCTGATTCTGATTCTGATTCTGATGTATGAGAAAAAAACACCTGGGAATATACGTACGTGGGGTTTTATACATCTGACGGGAAGACTGCGTATGCATGTTTCCTGTTTTAGATTTCTACACCTTAATATACACAGAGTTTTCTACATTTGGCCCCTGAGTCTGGAGTGTGGAGAGCTGGTTGTAATCTGTATGATGTCTTTGATAAAACCAAAGAGATGATAGTGGACATGAGAAAGGAGAGGGGACCTCATCAGCCACTATACATCCCAGAGCTGGAGGTGGAGAGGGTGACCAACTTCAGGTACCTGGGTGTCCACATCAGCCAGGATTTCACCTGGGCATTCAACACCACACAGCTGGTCAAGAAGGCTCAACAGCGGCTGTACTTCCTCAGGAGGCTGAGGAAGTTTGGGATGTCAACGAATATCCTCAGCAACTTCTACAGCTGTATGGTAGAAACAGGGCCGGCCCAGCGTGTGGCAGCAGAACAGTGACTTGGAGCAACATTGCTCTGCAACAACAACAAGTCCCACAATGCACTGCAGCCACATGGCGCCACGTGGGGGTGACCTGAGGGCAAAGGGACCTGGTCCTGGTCCTGGTCCTGGTTCTGGTCCTGGTCTAGATGAAGACATCCAATCGACGTTGCGTCACGTCGTGACTTTAATTCGACTGTTTTTCAACGTGATAAAATAATATCTGGGCAAATATGACATTATAAAAATATGCATTTTAGAGCTGGTTAAAGGTTGACTATGTAGAATTACAAGAAAAACAACAGAAAAAGAATTCCAGCAGTCGATTGCCAGACCGTTGCTAGGTAAAACGGGCCGTTGCTAGGGACTCCGCTCTGATCAGAGGACACAGAGGAGGAGAACTAAGCAGGATATTTACCTTATGTTTCATTTTTACCGTCATTAACAGCATAATAAATGACTTGTAGCTTGTTACAGGGAGAGTGGAGGCTCTCTGCCTTCCACACCGCTGCTGCTCAGAGCCTCAGAGCCTCAGAGCCTCCGCTGTCACTGCTCTCGTCAAGTTGAAAAAAAAAAAAAAAAAAAGGAGCTCCGTGGCACCGAAAGTCCGCGGAGATAAACATGTTCATGACAGATAAGACTACACAAATACACCCATCCTAACAAGTATATGATAATCCATTGATCCACCGATTGATTATTAAAAAGGCTTGGTTGGAAACAAACGCATACGACCGGGAGGAGGCAGGAAAACAGCGGAGAGTTGAGCCACATGTCGGCTACAGGCAGGTATGAATGTAAACAGAACGTTGACAGAAAGTCATTGTCGAGCCCGTCAAAAAAATTAAAAATAATAATTCAGACTAAAAAATTTTTTTTTATGGAAAAGCAATACTTTCATTCTGTACCCCTCTAAAGGTCCCATGGATGTATTATTTTTGAAAAAATATAGCTTTTAATAAATATTCTACATATTCAACCTTTAACTTATTAAATACTGCCAGCAAACATTTTTTTAGACGTCAAAATGTTTTTCTGGGGTTAACTATGTCAACTATGGACATTTTTATTTCTGACACTTTCTTTTTCCACCATTGCTCCTATGACCCAACATCGGCACAGCAGCTTAAAACAGGGGCGGACGACTCTTAGGCTGTTTAGGTTATTTACATCCCACATGTTACGGCCGAAAGGGGTTCGGCCTTGTGTGTGTGTGTGTGTGTGTGTGTGTGTGTCTCTCCCTCTCCCTTCTCCTCCACAACTCCACCCAGGCCTCAATCAGCACAACGAGGCTCACCTGGTCCACAGAGTTAAATACCCTGCAGCTGGCACCAGAAGGGGGGGGGGCAGTGCGTGGGGACTGCTGGGCAGTGCGTGGGGACTGCTGGGCTTGCCTGCCTCCCATCATGGCTTTTGTTTGTTTTAGTTTGTTCTTATTTGTTTGTATCACTTTTATGTTTTGTATTAAATCTCCTTTTAGTTAATTTATTGTCTTTGTGTTGTGTGGGGGGTCATTGTTTGGGTCCATTGTTATGCCCCTCTGGGCCAACGAAGTTCTGGGGCGTAACAATTGGGGGCTCGTCCGGGATCGAACAACCATGAGGTGAAGTGAACGTTTGTAGCTGTTGTGTGAGGTAGTGGTGGTCTTCTTTTCAAGATGGTTTGTGATTTAACTGCCTGCTTGTGTTTGCTTGAGAGCTCCCTGTAAGGTAGTCGTCGGGCAGAGAGAGACTCTTGCCACTTTGTTGTTTTGCCTTTCTTATTTTTGGTGGTGATACCTGGGTGTGGGTACGTTTTCTGTGTGGCAGTGGGCCTTGCCTTGGTCCATTGTTCACTTGCAGAGTTCAACGTTTAAAGAAGCCTCCCGGGAAGCCACTGAAGACTAGATAGTTAACCATATCACAGGGGTCTGTGTTCGGGTCTGTGTGTTTGCTAAAGGCAACTACTTTGTGTGACCCATTAGTTTGTGGCTGCACTCGAGTCACCGCAATGTTGTAAGTGAGTTAACCTTTGTTTCGTAGTTTCCCTCATGGTGGTAGCCATTTTGGTATCTGGTGGGAGTGGCACCCACTTGTATGGCTACTGTTGGCTGCTCACTCTCTTAAATCGAGTGGCAGTGTGTTGGTTGGCCTTCTTTTGTGTATTTTGATCTGGTTGGATCCACTTTGACCATTTCGTTTGTCCCAACAGCAGTACCAGGGTTTGATTTAATACATGTGCTTATTGTTGTTGTTTTGAGTTGAGGCCAGGTTTGGTAGTCCCTTGTTGTTTAAGATATTCATTCATTCATTCTTATTCTGTCATTACAGATAACCTTGTTGTCCTGAGTTGGTGGCAAGAACATAAACGATTGCACTACCAAGTGCATAAACAGGTATGTTTAAGTAATAATTAAACATTATCAGAGATATCATAGATCCATCTTACAATGCCAGTGTCCCATCACAGTCATATGTGCAAATTATGTAAATAAACCTTGTTAAATGTATAGACCTGGGCTAGGAATTTGAGATCAGTTCATCATGTATAGTTATACATAAGTAGGGCCTGATCCAATGATGTAAATGGCCTGATCCAATGATGTAAATGACAAACTCTTTTGGTGCTGTTTTTATTTTGTTATATGTACAAAATGCTAACAGGAATTTTGTTTTTCATAACGAATGGAGTCATGTCAAATTACAACATGCATGGAGGGGGACAGTGCAACAAACGTCCGTTTAAGACGACAAAGCTGTGTCATGTGATCCAAGTGTAAGAAACTAAGTTTGACATTACTGAAATTACTGAAATGTTCATTTTTTAATCAAGTGTATTTAGATAACTCATTAGCCTAAATATATCTGGTCCTGAATGCTGTCTTCTTTTTTTTTTACCTCAGATTAGTCTATGTACTACTTGTATTTTACAGTATGGGTGAACATCACTAGGATATTTTTAACTTTATCACAGGTGAGTTTATTTGCTATCAAAGTTTCAGGTTCACCATTCCTGTGATATTTTAAGTTTGCAAAAGTAAAATTTGCTGGTGTGAGTTGATGTCTATTGGACTTTTTGACCTTGATGCAGTTAATTCAAGTAGTTTTAGATTAGAGCAGGGGTCACCAACCTTTTTGAAACCGAGAGCTACTTCAAGGGTCCCGAGCAATATGAAGGGCTACTTGTTTGATCCAAAATATAATGTTAAAACGTTCATCTTAAATATAATAAAAATAACAATAATAATGATGATAATAAGTATAATGTGGTTTGAAACACACGCAAATGAAATAAAAATGCATCTTCACAAAAATATTCTTAAATAATCAGATTAATCTTAAAATCTACAGTCCAGAAAGATTTTTTACTGGCCAAAAAAATATTTTTTTTACATGGATTTTAGTAGGCTATAGCATTGAATAATGACTGAATAAGCTTAAGCAACAAAACCTTTTTTTCAAGGTGGCACTTAACCTAGACCTAACAGACTAGGGATGCAAATCACAGTATAGTAGCATAAACTGATTTGTTGAACTCAGCCTGATGTAAACATTAATTATAGCTGCTGCGCAGCGATGGGTCGGGTCCGGGCTACTTTTGGGCAAATTTAGGCAATTCTGAGCAACAAACAGGAGAATAGGAAGACAAGACAGTTGTCCTTATAATGTCCAATTTGCATCAGTTGAGGATTGAACCCACAACCTCGGGAACCAAAGACCGTTGTCTATCGCACTGAGCTAATTGACAAATTGCATTCAACAGTGGCTTCACAAATTGAGTAAGCCATTCACTGTCGTGTAGGCAGAAAAAGAAAAATCCGTTTTTGAGGTAAAATAATGATATGTATTTGTCAAACATCTACTATGAGTCTAAGATGTTAGGAGCCTTCGCACATGGTCCAGTCCAAGCTATTTGGATTTTTAAATTTAGAAGCTTGCTGTGATGCCACCATTAGGACAATTGTCTTGTGTTTCGTGTTGAGGACATTTGACATTTTGATCTGTCATCATCATCATCACCCTGGCTGGGTCTTGAACTCACAACCTCTGACACCAAGAACCAGCGCTTAACTCAGTGAGCTAATTATCTGGAAGTGAGACATGGTGTGTGTCTTCTCAAATAGACTCAGGGAGTCAGTGTCCGGGCAGCTGTTGTGAACGCAGATTTCTGTTATCTAAACAAAAATCTGTTAATACATAAATTGCATTTAGACAGCAAAATAGCTTGAGGACATCTGACATTTCGAACTGTCATCATCATCATCATCATCATCATCATCACCCTCGCTGGGTCTCGAACTCACAATCTCTGACACCAAGAACCAGCTCCTAACTCGCTGAGCTAATTAGCTGGTAGTGAGACCTGCTGTGTAGCTTCATTTATCCACTCAGGTGAGCCAGTGCCCGGGCAGCTGTTGTGATGAAATGGTCAAAATGTCAATAATTCAGTCATCTAAACAAAAATCTGATAATACATAAATTGCATCTTGACAGCATGGAAATGTTGGTGATTTGTTTTTAATGATAAGTGTTTTGCTTCATAAGAGAAAATATGATGTTTAAAAATTCCACACTCACATTGACTGCAGTTGTTCCCATGAGAGCAGAATTCAAAATGTTCTCAAAAATTCAGTTTTTGAATTAAAATTCTGATATTTGCTAAACTTCATCAACCATGACTCCAGAATATTGTCATTTTTTTTCAGGAAGTTTGAAAACGTATTTAGCAAGAATTTGATGGTATATGTTTACAGTACTGTTTACAGTCAAACGTTTTCATGCACTGTAGGCTCAATTTTTGCTTAATCAAAAATCCGAGAAACAAGTTTTGTGGAGGACGGTCTGGAGATGCTCTGTAGCAAGTTTGGTGTCAATTGAGCAAAAATTGTGGGAGGAGATACATTTTAAAAGTTTTACAGTTATTGAAAAAAAACAGAGTGATGGACTTCATAATTTGTAATAAGTTTAAGTGGACAAAAGTTTCAGCAGTATTGAGGCTACATTGTGGTGAAGTTTCAACACTGTAGCATCTACCGTTGGTTTGGTAGGAATTTTTAAAGTTTTTAAATTTAAACGCTTATTGTGCCCCCCCTGGGAGGGGGGGGCACATGTCCTTGGAGTTGAGTGAATCTGGCATGGGACTGAACCTTTGTGCAAAGTTTGGTGAGTTTTCGCCCATGGGAAGTATGACTTCCTTGGAAGAAGAAGAAAGAAAGAAAGAAGAAGAAGAAGAATTCCTAGGAATACAATAGTGTCCTGGCAGCTGCGCTGCCCGGACCCTAATAAAACTCAGTAACCAATCACACAGCAGCTCCATGTTGTCCCTGTGTGATGTTCAGGGACAGGTCAGGACAGTCTGAAGACAGAGCTCTGAGGGTGAAGTCTGCACCGTGGACACTGACAGGTCTGTAGCTACGTCTTGACCACATGTCAGCTGTTCAGGTGCAGCAGAGGAAACTCCGCTGTTCTCCGCTGCACCGCGACGAGCGCTTTTTTTTTTTTCTTCAATGAAGCTCCGGTAGCGAGCGGCTAAACTACGGCAGGATACTGTGAACCAGCGTGGGTCCGGTGTGTTTATCAAAGCTTGGTCTCCGTGCTGAGACACCGGGTCGGTTTGAGCTGCGTTCAGGCTGCATTAAAACTCCTCAGGCAGTGATCAGCGTCGGCGGCTTTTTAAATCATTGTGCTCCAGTATAATCGGTACGCCTGAAACTCATCCAGTGAGAAACGTTCCGCGGTGCAAAAATATGTGCGATTACGTTAATTTTTGTGTAATTAATTAATATTAATTAACACGTTAAAGTCCCGGCTCATTTAAGACATGAATTATCACGCCATTCCTACCTTTGTGCTCTGTCCAGCATTTAGAACAATAACATTACATTTTACTGGATTTTCATGGTGACAAATGCTACTTTTAGAACATGTGCTGCGGGCACCTCAGATCGTCCTCGCGGGCTACCAGGTGCCCGCGGGCACCACGTTGGTGACCCCTGGATTAGAGCATTGAGAATTACACATGTATGCAGCACAAGAGCTGTGCTTGTCATAGAATTCATGGATGTGGTAATGCCAGTTAGGGACTAGTTGAAACTCACAAGGTAAACACCTTTTCAAATGCAATAGCCTACATTACATGTGTATTTTGACAAAAAGGTTGAAATGTGTCTATTCAACTTGGAAACGACAGAAGTTTATATGTCGTCTAAACAACGTTGAAACGATGTAAACTGATAACGTCATGACACCGTCGTCAGAAAAACTTTCATTTCAGCACCTCAGATCGACGTCGAATCAACCTGCCTGACCGACATTAATTAGACGTGAAATTGACCCTTTGCAGCTACGTCACAATTATCACGTGACGTGAGAGGCGACGCCATGACGGACAGCAGAAAGTGCTCAGTGATAATGTACTGTCTATAGACTGTTTGGGTACTGTCCAACAATGTGACTCGATCACTTCACACTACAACCTCACAACATTATCACTTATTTCAAATAGAATATCTACTCATCTGTTGCAATATTCTGTTTGTTATTTTGTTATTTGCCGTAGAATATCTCAGTTTTCTGTGTTTGCTTTTCCACTGGTAGCTAAGGAGCTAACGTCAAGTCAGTGCCACACTCCCCATACAGCAGCTGCTGCTAACTACAGTTAACGGACCTGGAAAGTAAAACCTGGTCCGACCCGTGGGTGTTGAAGACCTGACCCGACGTCTGTATAATAAATGATCATTCTCTGATTAAACCCGGCTGAAAAATAAAAGAAAACAGGAAGCCGTCTTCGTTGTAATCGCTGCGATCGGCCGGCGGCAACTACATTGTCGCGGTGCTATGTTTAATACGAGCGTTAGCTGTTGTTAGCCACAGCATGTAGCTCAGCTAGTTAGCTTCAGCTGTGTTTACATCAACTACACACTGTAGATAAACTAACTTAAAACGGCGAAAAAAGAAAAGAAGGTTCCACCGCACACAATGGGGTACATTCAATTAATTTATTGTTAAAAACAGCAGCAACGCGTCAGGCTTGTGGGTCAGGTAGGCTGTAGGCTCCCCCGGCAATCAGTGGAATCAGCCGCAGCTTGCCATGGGCTGGCCGGGGTCCGCCCGCTATTTAGACATCCCGCTATTACGACATCCCTCTATCTAGACATGCCGGTAGTCCGACACTTTTTGATACCGCTATTCCGACACGTCGTCTTTTTTTCTTTTTCTTTTTTTACAGCTGCGATACCCAGGCGCGTCTCTCTCTCTCTTTTCTTTTCAGCATGCCTATCACCGGTTTGATGAGGGAGTGATGTTCTTAATCTCAACAACTCAACTATCAAGCAAACAAAACTAACACACATGATAAACAAACAGAACTATGCTGCAGTTTGTTTGTCAAGTTAACCTGTGACCTTCAGCACCACGGACAGCGCCGCGGATGAGCCGCGGAGCTGCATCTGTGAGCGTCTGGGCTCTGGGCTCAGGGCCTGGGGCCTCATTTATCAAAACTGTAAGTAAGCAGTGTAAAACTGCTGCTACTAAATGTTTTGCTTAGGCCTACGGCGAAAAGACAGCCCAAAATATTTACACCTTTTTCAGATCTATCAAACTGTGCGTGCACAACTCTGCACCTCAACTTTGATAACTGGATCCAAGAATGGTGCGCAGTTGCGCACGTGAACACACCTCCGTCCCGGAATGCCTACACAACCATATATGGTCAGCACGTGCATATTAATTAGCCATGTGCGCTCTGTGGAGCGACAACAAAGTGACAACGAAGACAACGGGCGGAGGGAGGGGGAAAGAAAGCGAGATACATTGCATCGGGCAATAAATCAGGCAAAAACCTCCCAAATCTCAACAAAAGGGAGCTTTTTCTTCTTTTACCTATGTTAAAACAATGTAAAGCAGCAGGATAAACTCAGGTGACAGAATAATAACAGTCTCAGTAGCTGCAGATCAGTGTGCGCTGCTGCCGGTGTGTTTTTAAACTTGGAGGGTATGTTTTTTCTTCTCTAATGTATTTGTGTATGAGATGAAAAAATAAAAATAAATCAGAAGGACACTCTGACTATAACGTAATCAATCAATGTCGGAAAAGCGGAATGTTTGAAAAATAGTAAAGTGCCGCTACTCCGACAATGAAAAAAAAAAATGTCGGAATAGTGGGACGCTTAAAAAATAATGTTAATGCCGCTATTCCGACAATTAGAAGTCAATGTCGAAATAGCGGCATGTCTGAATAGCAGCATGTAACCGGGCTGGCCTGCCTTCAACTCATCTCAACTAATCACAAATAAGTACAAATGCTGCTATAAATGCTAATATACAATATACACATGTCTGAATTATACAACATAAATCTGAAGAAAAACATACTTCCTATCAAACCCCTGTGAGGGAAGGGGAAATGCTGCTCTTACTCCTCACTTGGTGGCTCATCTGAAAGCATAACAAACAAATCATGAACTACCGACACAAATGGACCACATGCAGTAGCATACAAAAACAACAAATATAAGGACCTGTACAAGTCAATAAACAAGTCAATAAACAACTGCATGAATATATGCTGAAGTACTAATTTCCATAAGAAGACATCTCAATGATATTAAATATACATAATAATGACATTCAATATACATATGAACTGAAATACTCAACTATTAGGGGCAATCTCTTCTCTATTTTAACTTAAAACGGCATCAATAACGTGTCTTCGCACTGGTCCTGTTGCTCATGTAACCCCGCCGCCGGTGGCCAGCCCCCAGTTCTTGCTGCAGGCCAGCGAGGAGTTGGTGCTTGGGACCAGTTTTAAAGAGGAACTAACAGTTTAGTTCAGTTTAGTTCAGCTCAGTTCAGTTCAGTTCAGTTTAGTTTAGTTTAGTTTAGTTCAGTTTACAGTTTAGTTCAGTTTAGTTCAGTTCAGTTTAGTTGAGTTCAGTTCAGTTTACAGTTGAGTTGAGTTTAGTTTAGTTTAGCTCAGCTCAGCTCAGCTTCGACCAATCGGCTGCTCTCTCTCTGTCTCTTCCTCAGCTCAGCTCCGACCAATCGGCTGCTCTCTCTCCGTCTCTTCCTGGTTGCGGCAGCAGGAGGCGTGGCCTCGTCTATAAAAGTTCACTTCTCTTCCTCCTTTCTGCATTACACCGCTCTCTCTCTCCCTCCCTCTCTCTCTCTCTGTCCCTCACACCTGAGACTCTACCTGCACAGGTAAGACCATGACACCGCCTCTCTCTCTCTCTCTCTCTCTCTCACTCTCTCTCTCTCTCACTCACACAAACACACACACACACACACACACACACACTCAGTCTGACTGCTGATAGATAGAATTCAATTTCTCAACTGCACAATAAACAAACAGTCATTCAACAACAAGACATAAAATAGTAAAAAGTTGGTTCATTGATTGATTGTATAGTTCTGTTGTTGTTTCTTTCTGTCGACTTCTTGGTTGTTGTGACGCATTAGTGGCTGTCAATGTGTAACTAATCACTGTGTGTGTCTGTGTGTGTGTGCGTGTGATTGGTTATTGATCAGGATGTCGTGGCAAGGATACATCGATTACTTGAAAGCTAACCTGTTTGTGGACCAAGCGGCCATCTGCGGGTTCAAACCTGATGCGGAGTCGGTCTGGGCGTCGACACCTGACTACGCTGGCATCTCAGTAAGGACACACACACACACACACACACACACACCTGGTTCTGGCTGAACCCTAAACCAGGTCTGAGCCCTCGAACTGAACCTTTGAAGGTTTGAGAACCAGACTCTAAAAACCTGGTTCTCACACACACACATTCACTGTGTGTGCATGCGTGTGCGTCATGTCTTGACTTGTCCTCCATAGAAATAGCCTAGAAATAACAAATAATTGCGTCATAATGTCAAGACATTGCCAAGAAATAACGATTGATTGTGTAGAAATAGACCAGACACAAAAAATTGAAAGCATGAAAAGCAGCAGAGCCGCCCCTCCCTATGCGCAGACTACACGTTGTGCGTAGTCTCCGCAAATGCGCAAAGGATGTTCACCCCGGGGGAACCGCGCACGCTGCGCTACAAGTCATCCCGAGACATTTCCGCGTCACGGTATGGTGTATCTGCACTGCAAAAACTCAAAATCTTTCCAAGAATATTTGTCTTATTTCTTGTCAAAATGTCTTATTTCTAGTCAAAACAAATCTCATTCTACTTAAAATAAGACTCATCACATAAAAAGTAGCTTGTTTTTAGACACTTTTTACTTCTTTCAAGCAGATTTTCACTAGAAATAATGTGATAATGGGGCAAGTTTTTCTTTCTTATTACCAGCACAAAAACCCTGCTTTCACTGGCAGATTTTTCTACTTATTTCAAGTGAAAATTAGTTTGAAACAAGTGAAAATGATCTCAAACAAGTTCATTTTTAGGTGATGAGTCTTATTTTAAGTGGAAAGAGATTAGTTTTGACTAGAAATTAGACATTTTGACAAGAAATAAGACAAATATTCTTGGAAAGATTTGGGGTTTTTGCAGTGTGTGTGTGGTGTTAAGCATAGACTACAGGGTGTTGAGCCTAAAGTTTCCTCTCTGTCCGCTGCTGCTCCCTCTGTCTCTCCGTGAGGGGCGGGGCCGCTCCCTCACATGCACGTCCAGAGAGAGAGAGAGCAAGCCGCTGCCTCATCGATAACTCCCTGTGTGCTGCTGCTCATAGATGAGACGAGACAGTGGGGCGACTTCAACCTCTGTGAGTTAGAAACCCATCAACATAACTTCCTTGTGGGGGCTGACAAGACGCCTTTCGCTTATTCAACAAACTTAGTCAGTCATTTCAGAAAAGCGCCCATTTGTGTTTGTTTAGCTGCTTGTTAGTAATAAGAGTTAAAGGGATAGTTCACCCAAAATTCAAATTTCACTCATTATCTACTCACCCTCATGTGGACTAAGGGCTGGGAGAAGTTTCAGAGTCCTCCGTGGCTTCTCTGAGTTACAGTGGGGCTCCACGCAGCAGTTTTTGTCAATATGATGGTTGTGAATGGTGCTCACTTCTCGTCGTCATCATCCAAACAACATCCAAATACCTCCATACTGCTCGTCTGTAATGGCCCTCTTGTATTGAAGTCCCGACATGAGGAATTGTTCCGCCGGTTGCAGTGAACTGAGACACTGGGAGCTTCAGCTACGAACAAGCTTAAAACATAGACTTCTTTCATTTTTTTTTTTAACAATTTCTCAGGTCGGGGCTTCAATACAAGAGGGACATTACAGACGAGCACTATGGAGGTATTTGGATGTTTTTTGGTGTGTCTTTTTGGACGAAGAAAAGTGAGCTCCGTTCTCAACCGTCATATGGACATGCACTGCTACGCCGAGACCCCCTGTAACTCAGAGAAGCCACAGAGGACTCTGAAACTTCTCCCAGCACCTTAGTCCACATGAGGGGGAGGAGATAACGAGAAATTTAAAATGTTCAATTTTGGGTGAACTATCCCTT
>NC_140924.1:2075330-2097000 GCF_045865225.1 Trachurus japonicus | reverse complement strand
TAAGGCAGGCTTTTGCACTACTGCTCTTTTATGGTGTTGAGCCCCTGCCCCTCTACAATCATGTGTGTAAACATAATTCTGTGAGATGAAAAGGCACACATGCTTGTCATGTTGAAAGATGCTGTTAATAGTTTTTTTTGTAGGACATTCAGGTTGAAGTTACTTTTTTTTTTTTTTTAATTTATAACTATTTGTGACTCGGATTTATTGATTGAATTTGGTTTGAAGCTATTTTTATCTGGTTTGTTCTTAGTAATAAATGTTGTCAAATTAAATGGCATATGATTATACAGTCATGTTGTAACTATTGACGTCGGCCAGGGGAGGGCCTCCAAATACAATTCTGCTTAGGGCCCCAATTTGACCAGAGCAGCATGTGTAATCTTTTACTTTTACTTTTTCTATGAAGCTGACTGTTATTTCTAGACTATTTCTTGACATTATCACGTAATTAACAGTCTGTAAATTAAAGGGTTACTACATGTTCTCCCAGCATTCAGTCTCATGATCAGCTCAGATCCAACTGTGTTGCCGTGGCGCCCCCTACTGGCTCCACCACCACCTGACACACAAACTCAGATGTTTGGTTGTAGTTAATGTGTTGTGAGCAGGGATGGCACCATTACTTGTTTTCACAATTAACCACGGTATTAAACGCCACAATTAGTTAATCGTCATGATTCCTACAGACTGTCACAAAAAAGACGACGAGGTAAATAAACACCAAAATAAAGGTAAATTCACAGATGGTTTAAATTAAGTAGTAGGTAATTTTCCAAACATTTAATTGGTAGGAATTTAAATGTTAACGTATCACTTGTAATAAAAAATGATTGAAATAAACTTAAACATTTGGTGTAGATGACAATTAATGACTTGAATATAAATAATTTAATGCAATTATATGTTTACTATATTTGATTTTACACATTCATAGTGTTGTGAAATTAATTACTGTACAGCTGCAACAATAGACTCTGTGCCATAGACTGTAAAAAGAATGGACGTAGCGTCCGTGACGTCACCCATTGGTTTTGGGGAGTCGTTTTTGTGACTCAAATATGGCGGCCTGAACAGCGCCATGTTGGATTGGCCGGCCGAGAACCCGCCCACTGGCCTCGAAGCAGCTGTCCACGGAGCTGCTCGGACCTGTCACTCAACGTTTCCGCACCCTAATTGGCCAGAATTTTAACCTAATAACAGTAAAACGGTAGAGTTAAAAAAAAATTCACCCCCCTCAGAGTGTGTGCGGGGGTAGAAACTATCGATTGAGACGAAAAAACGTTCTGACACCAGGCTTTTAACATGTTTACTGAGGATGTAAAGTCGGCGATTTTAACATGGGGCTCTATGGGGAATGCTCCCTTCTGACACCAGCCCCCAGAGGAATTCGAGGGGATTGCAGTTTTTTGAACGCGGAAGTGAGCTTCACTTCTCAGACCGACAACTGCCCCCTTGCTCTGTGCACAAGTCCCGTGACGTACTTCCGCTTTCCCCGGTTGTCGGCATATCGGTTTCCGGCTAACTTCCTGCTTCATTCGTTTACTATTACAGAGTGTCTGTCACAATAAACTTTTCGAGATGCCTGCAAAATCTGCCCAAAATATAGATCAACGATGTTCACCGCATTGTGGATGCCCAGTCCCCTGCTCCCAAAAGCAAACGAGAGAATGGCTTTCGTCTTTATACATCGAGTTACGTGCACTAGTTGGTAGAAGTTGTTGTGGTTGTTAGCCGACCAGCTAACGTTAGCGACGTGCTATTTTTAAAGCTTTGCGTTAGTTTCGTATTAAAGTTTGTTGTTGTACTGACTGTGTTCACTATGAGGGGTGTAGCTACTGTGAAGCCAGTTTAGTGGGTTAGCGATGTGTTGAGTCTAAAGCTTTCAGGCTCTCCTGTACAAGGTGGCTCTCTTTTAACCCGGCTAGATCGCCACGGTAACTGATGCTTAGCTCATAACCTGTGGTCCCGACCAGGTTCAGAGTTTAATCATAAAACCGGCTATAAAAGCGCCGCTGTTTCACTATTTAACTCATTTTCAGCTGGCGTCACCTTTACTTAAATAATATAATAATATATTACTTTTATATACAGTCAGCGTCACAGTTGTCCGCTCGCAGCAAGACATGGATAATTTAGTAATAATGTGGCCATGAATACTTCTATAACAACTGTAATTTTAAATTGTGTTTTATAGGCTGTTGTTTTCATATACTACCTCACTGATCGCAAGAATGCGAGTGTGTGTTTAATTGACAGCGAGGCTGGATGTGCGTATGGAAACAGTGGATTTTTTAGGCGCTGTGGTTACAAGCAAATATTGTCTCTGTACAAAGACAACGAAGACCTTTGTAAATGTGAAAACAGTGTAGACCTATTCAAGATTTGCGTCTGGGCAACACATAACAGGCGAAATTTTAATTTAATTTATTCATGGTCACATTAACTTCACCGATTATCCATCTGATTATCCATGTCCTGCTGCGAGCGGACAACTTTCACTGTGACACTGACTGTAGCTATAAAAGTAAAATAAATAGATTAATGAGCGCCTGACGCTCAGATCAACGGGTGGAGAACAACTCTCGGCGGAGACGCTCAGAGAGAAAGTCAACAGCAGCGATCAGCTGATCTCTCCCTCCGTACAAACGCTCCGTTCTGATCCAGCTCCACTGAACTTTCAAAGTAAAGGTGACGCAGCTGAAAATGAGTTAAATAGTGAAACAGCGGCGCTTTTATAGCCGGTTTTATGATTAAACTCTGAACCTGGTCGGGACCAGTGATGAGCTAAGCATCAGTTACCGTGGCGATCTAGCCGGGTTAAAAGAGAGCCACCTTGTACAGGAGAGCCTGAAAGCTTTAGACTCAACACCTCGCTAACCCACTAAACTGGCTTCACAGTAGCTACACCCCTCATAGTGAACACAGTCAGTACAACAACAAACTTTAATACGAAACTAACGCAAAGCTTTAAAAATAGCACGTCGCTAACGTTAGCTGGTCGGCTAACAACAACAACTTCTACTAACTAGTGCACGTAACTCGATATATAAAGACGAAAGCCATTCTCTCGTTTGCTTTTGGGAGCAGGGGACTGGGCATCCACAATGCGGTGAACATCGTTGATCTATATTTTGGGCAGATTTTGCAGGCATCTCGAAAAGTTTATTGTGACAGACACTCTATAATAGTAAACGAATGAAGCAGGAAGTTAGCCGGAAACCGATATGCCGACAACCGGGGAAAGCGGAAGTACGTCACGGGACTTGTGCACAGAGCCTATTAATTGATTAATTGAACAATAATCGATTGTTAAGAATTCTTCATGTTCCCACGCACCGTAGAGGCCTCATCTCAAAAATGTAGTAGTATCACATTATTCGATAAAGTGACACTTGATAAGATTAGAGCAGACTGGGCAGAAGAGCTTGGAATAAACATCTCTGATGTGACCTGGGAGGGTGCAATATATAGAGTAAATGGGTCAACCTCATGTGCCCGCCTTGGCTTAATTCAGTTAAAAGGGATAGTTCACCCAAAATTGAAATTTCACTCATTATCTCCTCCCCCTCATGTGGACTAAGGTGCTGGGAGAAGTTTCAGAGTCCTCCGTGGCTTCTCTGAGTTACAGGGGGTCTCGGCGTAGCAGTGCATGTCCATATGACGGTTGCAAATGGATACTGTTGGGGTCACTTTCGTAGGTTTGAGAAGGGGGGCTGCCATACTGTGTAATGTTTTGATTGGTTGCCTGGTTACCTGGCCGCTTAAGTCTGACGTGAGCGGAAGGAGCAGGGCAGTCTGGGAAAAAGCCAAAGAAGGAATCTCGTGGACTGATGAGGCGGCCGCCCCGAGGAAAAGTCAAGTGAGTTGACGATAGGAAGGACCCCCTCCACCTCAAGAGTGAATTATTGTTTTAGTTATTGTCTCGTCTAAACACAAATGAACTGACAAAGCCACGACCGCGTGACGACGGACGGAGGTCGATGCACGCAGGACGCTGGAGCTGGTGGCCCGGTGCCACTGGAGCAGGATGCCGGTCCGCCCGGGAAGCCTCGCCGGCCGAGCTACAGGTGGTGAGCGGGAAGCAGCCGGTAAGTCGAACATTGGGCAATATGGCAGCGAATCCCACCAAGCTCCAGGTTTTCAGCAATAGAAATATGTGCACCTGTGTCATCCCTGAAGCCTAGACTCGTTAGAGCCCTAACCGTAAAACTTTACTTACCAGGGTGGCGTACGGTTGCGACATATTTATGGGGGCTCGTCCGGGATCCAAACCTTTTGTGAGTTAGTATATTTTGGATGGTATTAGCATTAAACGATAGCATTAGTAGTAGGTCAGGGTTATTCTGTTTAGCTTAGTTTTGGCTCTGTTTTCGAAACAGGCAAAGGCGACCGAGTCGTTTTGAGCGGCTCATCAAAAAGTGTATACAGCCAGGTTAGATAGAAACAGAGGGGTATACACTTGGGCTCGGACCAGCCGAGCGAGTCTGGACCTTTTCATTAACAGAGTCAGTAGTGTTAGCGATAGCTTTAACAGTGGCGGGGATGCCTTGCTAAGTTCAGGACAGTGAACTGGGTTGAAGTGACAGCATAGGTGGGTGCGTTCACCTGTGTGTCGGTCTTTGGTCTGGTTTAGTGGTGGTTTGGTAGCGGAGCTGGCATAGCTCATCAGTGGCCCGATATTTTTTGGTGTGGTTTTTTCTCTCGGACCCGTTGTAATGGCGACGGATATGGTTGATGGCGTGTTGGCAGGTGCGGACCTGACCCGAGAACAGTTCAGAAAGCCAAAGAAGGATCAAGCTGATAGTGTTAGCCGAGGAAGAGGATGTTTCTTTGGAGGATGGTATGAGGAAGCCACAAATTGCAGCTCGGTTGATAACGGAGTTGGGGCTGGAGGAGGTCTGGATGGAGCAGAGAGAGAGGGAAATGGCTGAGAAGAAGGAGATGCTACTGCGAGAATTCCTGGACAAGGAAAAGGAGAGGGCCCATAGAGAGAAGATGGCCAGGTTAGAGGTGCAGAAAACCGCAGCTGGAGGTCGGAAACCTGAACTGAGGTTTGATTTAAATCAAGCTCGCCCATTCATGCCTGTGTTTGAGGAAAGTGCTGTTGATGTTTTCTTTGAAATGTTTGAGAAAGTGGCTGCGGAGTGTCAGTGGCCAGAGGGCAAGTGGCCGTTGTTAGTGCAGAGTGTTCTGACAGGGAAAGCCCAAAGAGCTGTGGCCGCTCTGGACGTTAGAGTGGGGTTGGAATATGATGCACTCAGGAAAGCTGTTTTGGAGGCCTATGGAAGTGTTCCAGAGACTTATAGGAGGCAGTTCAGACAACTCAGAAGACAGCCGGGTGATTCTTATTTGGATTTGTGGCGGCGACAGGTGGTGGTTTTTGACCGCTGGATCAAGGCATGCCAGGCTTTTGACTACCTGAAGCTTAGGGATCTGCTCCTCTTGGAGGAGGTTGAAGTTTATTTGAACGAGCGTGATGTGTCAACGCCCCGGCGTGCAGCCGAGCTGGCAGATGGCTATGAGGTGTCTCATGGGGTGCCTCAGCCTCAGAGAGGAGCGATCTCAGAGACAGAGTGAGGTAGGAATTTGGCGTTCCTCTGTGACTGAAAGGAGTAGTTTCCCACATTCAGCTCCGCTGAGAGGGCCAGCTCAGGTCCCCAACCGGCAACAGAGCTCTTCTGGCGAGCTATGTTGTTTTTGGTGTCACAAGGTAGGTCACAAGAAAACTCAGTGCCCTTGTTTGGCTAACAGGTATGGTGCAGCTAAGACTGTAGGTATTGTGTCTGTGGAGCAGAGGCCTGAGGTGGAGTTACAAGGTTATGAGGGATTCATTTCAGAGGGTTCCCTGTCTGACTCAAGTGAGGGATTGTCTGTGCCCATTACTATCCTGAGAGACACTGGGGCTAAGCAAACACTAATCAGAAAGGGGGTTGTTGACCTGCCCAGCTCTAGCTTCACAGGAGAGTTCACTGCGGTGCTAGGAGTAGGAGGTGGTTATGAGTGGATACCGATACATCGCCTCTACTTACGGTCTGGGTTGGTGAGTGGATTTGTGCTGGTGGCGGAGGCACCTGACCTCCCATTTAAGACCATAGACTTAGTGATGGGTAATGATCTGGCCGGAGTTAAGCTTTCGCCTGAAGTGTCTGAATGTTCTGTTGATCCTCCTGAGACTAGGGAGTTAGAATCAGAGTTCCCTGAGGTTTTCACTCGTGCGCAGGCTAACAAGAGAGTGGAGGAAACTAATGTGCCGCTAGAGCTCGCGGATCCTATGTTGAGTGACCTGTCTGACTCCCTGCTCAGCCAGTGGCATGACAGTTCACCGTTGTCAGCTGCAGCTGTTAAGGGGGACAGAGTGAACAATGTTAGGGGAGCATAGGGCAGCAGGGAGTGGATCCCAGGGAAGGCACTAGTGAGGGGGCTGAGAGGGAGGAGCAAGTACTGAGAGTACGAACTGAGGAGGTCCCTCTGAACCGCGAGTCACTGGAGTGCAGGCAGCGGGAGGACCCTTCGTTAAAGCATGCACTAAGACTAGCAGTGACAGTGCAGGAAGCTAGAGAAGTGCCCAAGTGCTATTTCCTCCGAGATGATGTGCTTTGTAGGAAGTGGAGACCCCCTACTAGACCGGCAGACGCCCGCTGGGCCACCCTGGAACAGGTGGTTCTGCCCCAGTGCTACAGACAGGAAGTGTTGAGGCTAGCTCATGAGTCCGTGCTTGGTGGGCACCTGGGTTCCAAGAAAACCATGGACAAGATTTGTCGTCATTTCTTTTGGCCTAGTATTCGGAAGGATGTGAAGAGATTCTGCCAGTGTTGCCATGCGTGTCGGATGGTGGGAAAGCCAGGGGTTGCAGTACCGGTAGCTCCTCTACAACCTCTACCTGTGGAGGAGGAACCATTTGCACACATAATGGTTGACTGTGTAGGTAAAGGTAAAGGTACTTTATTAGTCACATATACAGCTAGTACAGTGAAATTCTTTCTCTGCATTTAACCCATCCCTGAGGAGCAGTGGGCAGCCGCGGTGCAGCGCCCGGGGACCAACTCCAGATTATGAGCCAGTGCCTTTGGTCAGTGGCACTGACTGGAGGATTAACCTAGCCGACATGTTTTTAGTGGTGGGGGAAACCGGAGCACCCGGAGGAAACCCACGCAGACACGGGGAGAACATGCACACTCCACACAGAAAGGCCCTGGGCGGCCCGGGATTCGAACCCAGGACCTTCTTGCTGTGAGGCAACAGTGCTAACCACTGTGCCACCGTGCCGTTGGTAGGGCCGTTGCCAAAGTCTGAGAGGGGAAATGAGTATCTGTTGACAATAATAGATGTGGCTACGAGATATCCTGAGGCCATTCCTTTACGTAGTATTAAAGCGAAAACAATTGTGGAACATCTGATTAAGTTTTTCTCTTGGGCTGGGCTGCCAGCCTGCCACGCTCCATTCAATCTGACCGAGGATCTAATTTTACGTTGCGGTTATACCAACAGGTCATGGCGGAGTTGCAGGTGTCCCCTAGATATTCGTCAGCCTATCATCCTCAGTCGCAGGGAGCCATAGAAAGGTTTCATGGAACGCTGAAAGGCATGATTCGCACATTTGTGGAGGCTCACCCAAAGGAGTGGGATGAAGCGATCCCCTTTTTGTTGTTTGCAATTGTTGCAGGCAAGAACAACGTCATTGCAGATGCCCTGTCCAGAGGCTGAGGAAAGGAGGATTTTGATGTTATGTGAGAGTTGAGTGAACCTAATTTGCAGGAAAATTTATAGGTGAATGTCGTAAGGACAGTGGAGGGAAAAAAGAAGAAAAAATAGAGAAAGGAATCTGTTATATGTTGTCCAGTGTGTGTTTTTTCTTTTTTTTTTGTTTATGGAGGGGAGGAATGTTGGGGTCACTTTCGTAGGTTTGAGAAGGGGGGCTGCCATACTGTGTAATGTTTTGATTGGTTGCCTGGTTACCTGGCCGCTTAAGTCTGACGTGAGCGGAAGGAGCAAGGGATGCTGGGAAAAAGCCAAAGAAGGAGTCTCGTGGACTGATGAGGCTACCGCCCCGGGGAAAAGTCAAGTGAGTTGACGATAGGAAGGACCCCCTCCACCTCAAGAGTGAATTATCGTTTTAGTTATTGTCTCGTCTAAACAAAAATGAACTGACACAGCCGCAACTGCGTGACGACGGACGGAGGTCGACACACGCAGGACGCTGCAGCTGGTGCCGGCCCGGTGCCGCTGGAAGAGGACGCCAGCCTGCCGGGAAGGCCTCGCGGACCAAGCTACAGGTAGTGAGCAGGAAGCAGCCGGTAAGTCGAACATTGGGCAATATGGCAGCGAATCCCACCAAACTCAAGGTTTCCAGCAATAGAAATATGTGCACCTGTGTCATCCCTCGTTAGAGCCCTAACTGTAAAACTTTACTTACCAGGGTGGCGTACGGTTGCGACAATACCAACTGTCTTCGTAACAAAAGGACACACCAAAAAACATCCAAATACCTCCATGCTGCTCGTATGTAATGTCCGTCTTGTATTGAAGCCCCGAAATGCGAAATTGTCCCGAAAAAAATTTAATAAGTCTATTTTTCAAGCTTGTTTGTAGCGGAAGCTTCTCTTCCCGGTTCGTCAAATTTGGACGAACTGGGGTCCGTCCTCTTCCCAGTTCGTCCAAATTTGACAAACCGGGAAGAGGAGCTTCGAGAAGCTTCCGCTACAAACGAAAGAGATAATGAAAAGCACATAGAAGGACAAACAATGTGCAATGTGTGTTTGTGATTAAGAAAACTGATGGGGGGCACAGAGAAAGACAGCTAATGTTGCAGGTTAAAAGCAGATTTTAAAAGGTTTGAGTAATGATGGGTTAGAAGAACAGTCACGGATGTGTTTGGGGGGGGGGGGGGGCGTTCCAGAGGGAGGGGGCGGCTATGGAGAAGGCTCTGTCGCCCCAGGTGCGGTGCTTGGTCCTGTCTCCTCCTGGATGAAAGACATGACTCTTTTCCTTAAATTAGAAAAGATAAAGTATTGCATTAGGGTCAAACCAAAAATTCTATGAAACATGGGACCCTCTACTATCCTATTTTGAGGAACTTGAAGTCCTCCCACAAGATTGAAAATTAAGTCGTCTAAATTCTGTGTACCTCCCCTGTTGAGGGATGGTTTCTCTACTTTTACATAGATGGCTTCTTTTACTCCTCTTTCAAACCATCTGTCCTCTCTGTCTAGGATGTGGACAGACAGAAGGACAGAACACCACACACCCACAAAAGCAATCTGGTGTATGCAGTCCAGTGCAACGAGGAATGCAAAGACCTCTACATTGGAGAAACAAAACAACCACTGCATAAACGCATGGCCCAACACAGGAGAGCAAACTCCTCAGGCCTGGACTCTGCTGGCCATTTACATCTCAAGGAGAAAGCCCACTCCTTTGAGGACAGCAATGTCCACAGCCAACGAGATATGCTCAAACGTGACGTAGACGCATACCCTCTATAGCCCGTTTAAAAGAGGCACTGTTTATAAGGCAGAGATCAGGGATAGATCCATTTCTAAGTAAAAAAGAGAGATTTAAAACGACGCCATGCAAGCGCAGTGGACAAATTAAGTGATTGTCACTGAGATAAATGTATTTTATTTACTGTAAGTGGCTGTTTAGCCTACTCTATTTAATTGCATATATTTAAAGCAGTACACAGTGATAATTCAGTCCTTTATTTCTTTCGTATATTCATTGTCATGTTTTTCTACTCTAGGTGGAGGAGATCAAGCATCTGGGCAGCAAAAAGTCGAACTTCGCCCTGGACGGCGCCTTCATCTGCGGGGTGAAGTGCATGATGCTCCGTAACAATTTGGAGGAGGAAGGCATGTTCAGCATGGACCTCAAGACGGCGGCCGACGACAAGGGCAACTCCTTCAACGTGTGTGTCGGCAAGACCAAGACAGGTGAAGCTGCAACACTCATCAATCAGTAGTAATCGATAATCGTAAATCAGTTCAGCTGTGTGGTTTATAATCTCGTAGCAGCCCACAGACATGCTATCCTTTAGATTTAACAAATATAGTGCAATGTATAGTACAATATAAACAACATGTTGCTAAAATTAAATGAACAAATAAATAAATCCTTAAATAACTAACTAAATAAAATACATATTGACAAACATAAATAAACAAACATGAATAAAACATTTTTAAGGGATTTTATCAAAAATATTCTTATAATGTTCTAATAAAAATGACATTTCTCTTTACTTAATACGAAAAGTGAATTGATAATTAAGTTGATTTCTACAAAAAAAAAAGGGGGGGGGGGTTATTTGTTTGCAAATAAAGAATTTAAACTTAAAAAAAAACATAATACAATGACTCATTAGTTTTGTAATCATATTAAAGCCCCAGTATGTAGGAATTGCCCCCATCTAGCGGTGCGGTTGCATATCTGAACGTATTCTTGATGTTGCATTCAGGGTTTGAAATTAACTTTTTGACCTACTAGCCAAGTGGCTAGTAGGTCAAAAAAGTTACTCGCCAGACAGATTTTTTACTAGCCAAAACCAACAATTTGCTTAACTATTGTATTTCGACGTCACTAGTTATATAGCAGTCATAGTAGTTGTACCATATAACAGTCATCCTGTTCTTCTCAATCAATTGTGCTCTGTAGACGATGACCTTTCAACTTTTCTGAAATAACAGTAGTTTGTGTGGCGGCCTGCCACAGGCTCTCACAGAAAAAGAAAAAAAAAATATATATATATATATATATATATACTGTATATATATATTTTTTTTTTTTTGATGACTTTCTTTAATGGAAGCAATTTCACAGGTAGCAACATGACAGTACTACGTGACAGAGTCAGAGAAGACTTCCATTCTTCCCCCAGTTTTTTATCCCTCCCACAATCCCACCCCACTCAAAGAAGAACAGTATAATAATAATTTTTAAACAGCGCTTCACCAACTCTCATCTCTGCCAGTCAGTCCACCTGCCGTCTCTCTCGCACGCACGCACGCACGCACACACACACACACGCGCGCACGCACATACACACACAGACACGGGCGCAAGGACAGTTGGCACTTTGCCGCTCGTAAATGCGCTATATCGCGCTGATTGTACAGTGTTCAAATACCACCCCCCACCCCCCCGTCCGTCCGTCGGATAGTCCGACCACCGACTCCGGCGTGCTAACAGCTACCAGCTAACAGCTAACAGCGACCAGCTGTGCTACAGCAGCTGACTGAACCTCTGGAGCCGCGGCTCGGCTCACGTTAACGTGGACTCGGTGCGTTCCTCTCGGTCAGCTGTGAAGCAGCAGCGGTCTGATAAGCATGATGTCCGTCACGTGTCCCGTTATGCGCGACTAAGTTGTGACGTTGTCAGGTGACTATAAGCTTATAATACACTGGGGGAAACCCTGGAAACAGATTGGGAGTCTCATTTTTTCTAGCTCGCCAAGTGGCGAGACAGTTAAAAATCTGTCTCGCCACAGAGAAATCTGGGTCGCAAATGGCGAGTGGCGACCGCTAATTTCAAGCCCTGGTTGCATTCACGTCAGACAGACAACAGACACTGCATGTAACAGGATAAACAAGTGGTCCGCCAGCACGAGGCAAAACAATACAGGCGTGACAACATGTTGTCATGGTGATGTGGTATTGTTTTACCGTCTTTCTCTGGTGGAGTAAAATGACATCCTGTTGGTTTGCCGACGGCCGTCTGCCTGACTGCACCTGAATGCAACACCGGTGCCTCCGTCCTTCCTCACACTACACAGTGGTGACAGTTTTAACAGGCCGTTTCCGTGGTTACCTACGGTCACGATGCAACATGGCCGCCCCGGTTCGGTGCGTCGCCCACTTCTGTATTTGTAACGACTTGTAACAACTCATTCTAAGGAACCAGAAAGCTTTACTTTGGATGCAGCTGTGATTCACCTTCAGTCAAATACGTATAATGAAAGCAATATTTGATTTTTGCTAATAAAAAGCCAAATAAATCGCTTACTGGGGTTTTAAATCTTTGAGAGTAAAATTAACATGGGAGTGAAAAATGTAATTAGTCAAATTAGACCAGAACGTGAAGATGAATAAGTGTTCCATCAGCTTGTGTACAAAATCAACATTAGCCTTATTAGAAATAATGTTTAAAACAAAACAAAAAAAAACATTATGAACACTCAGTATGAAGCTCCAAGCAGCAGCTCTGACTCGTCTCCTCCAGGGTTAATGTAGTTCACTAAAACTAAAAACTAGCAGTGAAAAAATAATCTAGTAAACTGAAATAAAAATAAAACTGATAAAGTGCAGTAAAGTCGAGTCAGATAACATCAGCTTAGTTGTAGTTTTCTTGTCGATGTCTAAAGCTGCAGGAAGAAAACGCCACAGCTCAACACGGGACGACTTGGAGTACGACCCACAGCTAGATAAGAGTCAATGGAACCTCATGAGGACTGATGAGAACATTATGGGATGGATGCAACTAAAAGGGAACAAGTTCATCTTCAGAGAACTAAGACTAAGACTAAATAAAAACTAGTCAATTCCTCTAAAATAAAAAATAAACTAAAGCTGCTTCATCATTTGTTGCATTCACTAAAACTAAACTGAAATAAAAAAGCAAACTGAAAACCTAAATAAGAATAAAACTAATGAACCTTTTCAATCTATAATAACATGTCTCTGCTTTCTCTCCACAGCTCTCGTCATCGCTAAAGGCAAAGTGGAGGCTAAAGGCGGCCAGCTGGCCTCCGCTGTGTACTATATTGTTGATCACATGCGAAAGAATCACCTTTGAGCCTTTCCAGGCGTCCAACAGGGAAAAATAAAGTGTTTAAAGTTTTTAAAAGACAACGTAGCGAACTAGTGTTGAACGTTGTGTTCACACCTGGGCTGACTGCACACAGGCAGGAACCAGTGTTATATACGTCACCGTGGAGATGCACCTGTGGCCAATCACAGCACAGCAAAATAAAAACTCCCACATGTTTATTACAACAGCCTCCGTGTGTGTGTTTATGTGTGTGTGTGTGTGTGTGTGTGTGTGTGTGTGTGTGTGTGTGTGTGTGTGTGTGTGGTTATTTCTAGGGCCCGACCGATTAAATCGGCCGATTATAGCCCGTTTGAGAATAATCGGTAATCGGCCAAAACTCGCCGATTGTCGCCGATATTTTCAGAAATAAAATGCAGGGAATAAGACTTGGTTTTACTTTGAAAATGTTCCCCCATTTGAAAAGATCCCCCGACATTAGGTTATTTATCCTGTAGAGGGCGCATCCAACTGCATCCACTAACCACCTCACAGCACAGCAGAGTGACTGATCTGCAGCAGGACACGCTCCGCCATAGCCTTGTCACTCACACACATCACACAGCTTAGTAACAACTTGATTAACTGTTAACTGTCTCAAAACCAGTGTTGCTGCTGGCTTTCTTTTTACTTTTTTTTTTTTTTTAACTTTTTTTTACACCGCGGTCGGGTTGTGAATTAATTAATTAATGCTCTTGACTCCGGCCGTGTTGGGTCCGAGATTCAACCTACAGTCTATGGATTCAACAAGCCGGTCGGGTTTTACAGTTATTACCGGCAGTAGGCTACAGTAGCTACGCCGTTTATCAATAAACACAGTGGATGAGGAGGGTGAGTGACTGAGCTCAGGCTGTGTAGACGGGGCGGCGGTGCGGGTCTCTGACTGCAGCGGGACAATCATGTCTCTGCTCCGTGACACGCTGAGCGCTGTGGGACCGGGGCTCGCGGCAGCACCCGCTAAACATTGAAAACAGCGGTGATACGTGCTTCCACGTCGAGTTCAACAAACCAGAAACGTCTGGAACAACACTGGAAAAAGTCGCTTTTCAAAAAAAAAAAAGAGAGAGCGAGAGAGAGAGAGAGAGAGAGAGAGACCGCCGTGCCGTGTAAAAACAACAACAACAACAAAAAAGTGTCACGTGTCATGACTTCCTGTATCTGGCCCTTCAAAATAAAAGCCCTATAGCCTTTCACAGTTCAGTCATTGATTTTGACTTAATTTTGACAAGACAGTACTCCAAATGTTGTTGTTTTTTCCTGCAACCAATTGACCAATGAAAATTTGGCAGCCCTAATTTATATATTATATAATATATGTAGATATATTACTTAAATTAATAAAATTGTAAAACTTTATAAAAAAAATAATAATCGGCCGATTAATCGGTTATCGGATTTTTTTCCCCCTAATAATCGGCATCGGCATCGGCCCCAAAAAATCCATATCGGTCGGGCCCTAGTTATTTCTACTGTAGTATTTCAATTACACACTACAGGGTTACTACAACTTATCACTGTTCACAGTATCACTAATTCAATTTAATGTTAAAGGTAGGCTATATTGTGTAAGAATTCCTCCGGTGCGGTTGTAGATCGCAAGCAACTCAGTCGTATTTTTCATGCTGCATTCACGGGAAATCGGTTAGATGGCAGACGGACAACAGCCGCTGCAGGTAATGGCTTAAACAAGCCTCTGTGTAAACTAAATAATTGCTTTTAATGAATAGATAACAGGAGAACTTAAACAATGTACCTTTTAAAGTTTAATGGAAATACATCTGATACAGGATATAAGTCCCCAACTTTTGTTGAAATTTTACCATTTATTTGTAGAATTTTAACACTTTTATTTATTCATTAGAAAATGTGTTGTATTCATGAGAAATTTTACCACTTTTTTCTAGAAAAATGTTAAGTTTTATTTTATATTTATTTTTATTTTTAGAAATCTTACCACTTTAAAAAAAAAAATTTTTTTGAGAAATTGAGCACCAACTGTTCAATTGACCCTCTTTGCCCATCTTTAATTTTACGGTAGAGGATGCCATCCTTGACAACCAACCTCTTCCATTCTTTCAGGAGAATGCACACCTATGCCCCACCTTCCACACTGTCCCTTCTCTTTGGCCTGGTGCTCAGGGACCGACGGTGCAGAACTGGTCCAACCACAGGGTCTTCTCGTTGGCCAATCCTAACCTGCTGCTTTGTCATTGCAGGCAGCGAGTCCGTACCGATACCATCATATTGGCGGATGAGGATTGCATGGTTGAGGTGCCTGGGGACAATCTGTCTCGACCTGTGCCGTGTTTTCCTCCGTCTCTGCCTCGTCCAACCTCTGCGACTCCCTTCTGGACATTACTCGCTGTGGGAAAGTTTGCAGGGCTTGTGCGATTTCCTGACTGGATAGTCTGGACCAGAGGTCTTCACGGGTCCAATTTGACGGACCCGAACCCAAATGGACCTGTGAAAATTGGACCCGAACCCGACTGGCCCCGAGCTACTATTGTAAATATGAGTTCCGAACCCGAACCGAACCCTTAAAAACCCGTGGACCCGAAATGCCTGAGTTGCTTTATGATTTAATACAAGTTGTCTAGCGTTAAATAAGACTTGTTTTTATTAGCTACTACTTTCTGTTTCTTACCTAAACGTAGTCTTCTTCTACCTGGTTCCAGTTGCGGCCGCCGTGTAGTTGTTTTGATCACGTGACATAAGACACACAGGCAGCTCGCAGCCTCGCATTGGACGGAAGGGGGAGGGTGGGGGTGATTGACAGCTGTGACAGCCAATCGCCGGGTCCTCTCGGGTACTGTAGGACCCGGCCTTTCACAATAAGAGCCCCGAGCCCCGAGACAAACTCTCCCGGTTCGGGTTGTCGGGTTTTTCCGAAGACCTCTAGTCTGGACAAAGCATCGGCGTTGGCATTGCATTTCCCTTGATGGTATTGGATGTCGAAATCAAGCATTGACACTTGGGACACCCAGCGCTGACCAGTTGCATCCAATTTTGCTGTCGTCATCACATATTTTAGTGGATTGTTATCCATAACAACAGAGAATTTGTGCCCATACGGGTGGTCATAAAACTTCTCCGTTGCTGCCCACTGTTGATGCACACAACATCAGAGCGCTTTGTCACTGCGCGGGGCTACCACCTCGTTCTGTGTTAAAAACCCGTATTACATTTGTCCCAACCAGTAAAGGAACCATGGACCTGTACTCTGTCTCAGGGACAACAAAGCCTGGTACACTGCACATATTCCTTGCCCAGAACCTTCAGTCTGACGAGTAGCACCTTCCACTGGAATATTGGATGACTGAAGCTTCTGCTTTCACAATTCAGGGTTCTTACACCAGAACTCATAGGTAATGCTGGTTATTTGTGAGCCGGAGTCAATCAAAGCCCTACACATTTCCCCATTAACCTCAATGTCCCCCTCATTTCTGGGGCCCACGAGGGGGGTTCCCTCTGCTCCTTGCTCTTCCGCTTGGGGACCTAATTGCCTGCCCATGGTTGCCCTGTCTACCATAGGCCTCAAGCATTTAAAGAATGTCCGGTCTGTGCTGCACCCACCTCCTGAGAAACTGCACGGGAATGCTGCACTGCAAAAACTCAAAATCTTTCCAAGAATATTTGTCTTATTTCTTGTCAAAATGTCTCATTTCTAGTCAAAACTAATCTCTTTCCACTTAAAATAAGACTCATCACCTAAAAATTTACTTGTTTTCAGATCATTTTCACTTGTTTCAAACAAATTTTCACTTGAAATAAGTAGAAAAATCTGCCAGTTGGAGGCAGTTTTTTGAGCTTGTAATAAGAAAGAAAAACTTGCTCCACTATCAGATTTTTCTACTTATTTCAAGTGAAAATCTGCTTGAAAGAAGTAAAAAGTGTCTAAAAACAAGCTGCTTTTTATGTGACGAGTCTTATTTTAAGTAGAATGAGATTTGTTTTGACTAGAAATTACATTTTTGACTAGAAATAAGACAAATATTCTTGGTAAGATATTTGAGTTTTTGCAGTGTGGGGGTTGGTGTTCGCCTGGTCGGGCATTACAGTTCTACATACTCTGGTCTTATTCTGATTACTGTCTTTGATTTGAATTTACGTGCATGATTTAGAAACGGACGATTATGATTTGAAGCATTGAATGCAACCTCTGACGTCTCCTGTGTTTCAGGTCCACGGCGTCGCTGGGAGGAGCAACAGCCAAGTGGAGAGGCCGTGGGAGAGCGGTGGAAGCAGCACAAACAACAGAGGGATCTTCAGACGGCTCACGGTGGGTTATATGTACATGCACCGCTACGCCGAGACCCCCTGTAACTCAGAGAAGCCACGGAGGACTCTGAAACTTCTCCCAGCCCTTAGTCCACATGAGGGGGAGGAGATCATGAGTGAAATTTCAATTTTGGGTGAACTATCCCTTTAAACTGAATTACTGTTTTTCTCGATTGCTAAGACACATTTCTCGAAAGCTTCTCTCCTTTTCTCTAAACTGTGAACACAAACCCCAGTTTTCAAGCTACATTCACAAAACCTCAGACTCTTCTTGCAAAACCAAACTTTCACCTCAAAACAGTTCAATCTGGTGCCCAAAACTGAACTGTGTTGTCAAATCAAAATTAAAAACACTACTGAGCCGTCACTAAACACTACATAGAAAAATAGAAAACACAACGCTCAGCACATGAAGCTGTAGAAATAAATGTTTATCGTTCACTGTAGCTAAATGCATGTTGCAAAACAAAAAACCTGTGCATTTACACTGTAGCACTTCTCTCCTTCCCTTTCTTTCACCCTCCTCCTTACCTCTCCACATCCCTTTCATCCCCTTTTCCTTCCTTCTTTTTTTCTGCCCAGTTCATCCCTCCCTCCCTCCCTCCCTCATCCTTTCTTTCTTCACCCTGTCGTCTCTCATCTTCTCCTCTTGCAAAACAAAAAACCTGTGCATTTAGCACTTGTACATAGTAAAAAAAAAGGAGTACAAACACCAGAAATCTTGTGCATTTACACGTAATACTTGTACAGTACAAAAACAAAGAGAAATCTTGTGCATTGAGCACTTGTATACAGTAAGCCTACGTAAAAATAAAGTACAAAAATATAGAAATGAGAAGTGCATAACTCAGCCACAGCATCATTTCTCTGTACTGGATCAGGCCACAGGACTTCATCCTGAACCAGCTACAGTAGATGTGCCCTCACATCATTAGACACAAATGTGATCAGATTGAGTTGTTGTGTTCAACCGATGAAACCTGTGCTTTAGTTGTGTTTGACTTTTGCCACCTGTGCTCAGCTTTATGCAACACAGGTGCATCACAATGAAAATGTGTTGGTAAGTTGTGTCTAAACAGGTGAAAAGTGCTGATGGTTTTGCCAAAAGAGACTGATTCAATCAGTGGGTTCAGACAACTGAGAATTTGGTTCAGACAACAGGGTTTAGTGTTTTAGCAACTGAGAAAAACTGTAAGCCAAGGCGGGCACATGAGGTTGACCCATTTACTCTATATATTGCACCCTCCCAGGTCACATCAGAGATGTTTATTCCAAGCTCTTCTGCCCAGTCTGCTCTAATCTTATCAAGTGTCACTTTATCGAATGATGTGATACTACTACATTTTTGAGATGAGGCCTCTACGGTGCGTGGGAACATGAAGAATTCTTAACAATCGATTATTGTTCAATTAATCAATTAATTGTTGCAGCTGTACAGTAATTAATTTCACAACACTATGAATGTGTAAAATCAAATATAGTAAACATATAATTGCATTAAATTATTTATATTCAAGTCATTAATTGTCATCTACACCAAATGTTTAAATTTATTTCAATCGTTTTTTATTACAAGTGATACGTTAACATTTAAATTCCTACCAATTCAATGTTTGGAAAATTACCTACTACTTAATTTAAACCATCTGTGAATTTACCTTTATTTTGGTGTTTATTTACCTCGTCGTCTTTTTTGTGACAGTCTGTAGGAATCATGACGATTAACTAATTGTGGCGTTTAATATCGTGGTTAATTGTGAAAACAAGTAATGGTGCCATCCCTGCTCACAACACATTACACACTGCAAAAACTCAAGTATCTTACCAAGAATATTTGTCTCATTTCTAGTCAAAATGTCATTTCTAGTCAAAACAAATCTCATTATACTTAAAATAAGACACATCATATTAAAAGCAGCTTGTTTTTAGACACTTTTTACTCCTTTCAAGCATATTTTCACTTGGAATAAGTAGAAAAAATCTGATAATGGAACAAGTTTTTCTTCCTTATTACAAGCACAAAAACATGCTTTCACTGGCAGATTTTTCTACTTATTTCAAGTGAAAATTTGTTTGAAACAAGTGAAAATGATCTAAAAACAAGTTAATTTTTAGGTGATGAGTCTTATTTTAAGTGGAAAGAGATTAGTTTTGGCTAGAAATGAGACATTTTGACAAGAAATGAGACAAATATTCTTGGAAAGATGTTGAGTTTTTACAGTGCAGTAACTACAACCAAACATCTGAGTTTGTGTGTCAGGTGGTGGTGGAGCCAGTAGGGGGCGCCACGGCAACACAGTTGGATCTGAGCTGATCATGAGACTGAATGCTGGGAGAACATGTAGTAACCCTTTAATTTACAGACTGTTAATTACGTGATAATGTCAAGAAATAGTCTAGAAATAACAGTCAGCTTCATAGAAAAAGTAAAAGTAAAAGATTACACATGCTGCTCTGGTCAAATTGGGGCCCTAAGCAGAATTGTATTTGGAGGCCCTCCCCTGGCCGACGTCAATAGTTACAACATGACTGTATAATCATATGCCATTTAATTTGACAACATTTATTACTAAGAACAAACCAGATAAAAAAAGCTTCAAACCAAATTCAATCAATAAATCCGAGTCACAAATAGTTATAAATTAAAAAAAAAAAAAAAAAAAGTAACTTCAACCTGAATGTCCTACAAAAAAAAACTATTAACAACGCCTTTCAACATGACTTTGAATTGAATTGAATTGAAAACTTTATTGAGCAACATTAGACAAGTGTTCAAAAGGATTAAAACACAATAAAGCCCAAAGGCTTATTTCCATTGTGGTCCTATTGGATGGTAGACAGTACACATGGATTTAAAACAAGGAAGACAAACACACAATACATAGACTAAAGGCACATAGACTACAACATTAAAGAAAAGATGAAATAGATAAAACAAGAGAATGAGGTTGGCTAACCATTTCTTTATTGAGGACTTAAAAAGAAAGTAGGAGGAGCTAACAGTTTTCAGGTTTAGAGGAAGGCCGTTCCACAAGACAGCTGCTGAGTAAAGGAAAGAAAACGTTCCCATACAGAGCCTGTAGTCAGTGGAGCAGAGCGCCCCCTGGTGGAGTAATTGTGTGTGTCACTGACTTTGGAGAAGTAGTTTACTAAATACTTTGGTGCCAGGTAATTTTTTATTTTATAAACTAAACACAGGTTGAGTTGAGAAACTCTCTCCTCCACTCTGAGCCACCTGAGGCTGGAGAAGTGGTCAGGATGGAGGTGTGTTCTGTTCTGGGATGAAGTTTATGTAGCTACTACTCTAATCAGTTTGTTTTGACATGTGTGTAGCTGTACTTTGAGGCCTTTAGAGGTGCCAGTGTACCAAGATGTACAGGCATAGTCAAAGTAGCATTGTACAAGGGCATCAGCTAAGGTTTTTAAGGTGTTGCTATCCAATAGGCTAGAAATTCTTGCCAGGAACTTAGTCCTTTGGCTCAGCTTTGTAATGACTCTTCGGGCCATAAACTCCCCTGGGGTCTCATTTATAAAACTGTGCGTGGGATCGTTACTAAAAGTGTACGTACGCCCAAAAGCCAAGTTTTGCGTGCGCCAGTAAATATTCAGACTTATAAAACCCTGCGTACGCACACTTGCAAGCAAACTTCCCTTTATAAATCACAGAGTTCCTACAAGTGTGCGCAGCTGAATCCGCTTCACGTTCCGCCCTGTACACGCCCTGTTTCAACCATAGATGGTCGATGCAAACCACCACATGAATGCGATCTGCATGTCAATGAGCCTGACGTGCTCTTGTTCTGTCTGTGTTGTGAATTAGCTGCAGGTGTGAACGTGGCGACGTGACGTGTTGCTGCAGCTGTTAACGGCGTCAGCGGCTCAGAGCGCACGCGGTGTTGTTTTGGTGCACTGCCCTCTCACATGCTGGACCCGGTTCAGCACATGGTTACAACCAGTGTTGGTAATAACGGCGTTAGAGTATAACGGCGTTACTAACGGCGTTATATTTTTCAGTAACGAGTAATCTAATTAATTACTTTTCCCATCGTTACAACGCCGTTGCCGTTACTGAGAATGTGAAGTGGCGCGTTACTACAGTTCGGTTTAATGAAACGCAAGGTGGTTTCGGCCACACGTCAGCTGCCTCAGGTCAGGGCATGACGGCGGGCTAAGGTAACGCAGCTAACGCAGACCGATCAGCTGTGCGCCAGTGCAGCCCCTGGGACACAGCTCGAGGGTCACAGCGAGACACACAAGCACCCACTCCACCCAAGCAGCAGCGGTATGAATCCGACAGACAGACGGACTCCAATTATGACGCCTGAAACGCTAAACACAGAGCACTCGCTGATCGATCGGAAAAAAAAAAAGACCGCTGGAGTGAATTTACCTACTTTCCGTCACTGAAAACAGGTTCTTGAATGTAACTCGGTCAAGATGCAGCATGATGATGATGGTAAAATTTACAGATAAAAATACGAGTTTTTTCATCAGCATCAGTCTACAGAAATGACGGATAGAGGGGGAAAGGCTTTATGCACAGCTCCACTGCTCCACTGCTCCTGATTCCAGGTGTCTGACCATTGTTGTG
>NC_140924.1:2045330-2067830 GCF_045865225.1 Trachurus japonicus | reverse complement strand
TGTTGAAAGTCCAAAGCGCCATATATAATATTTTTAATAGAGATTAATCGCGAGTTAACTATGGAAAAAATGCGATTAATCGCGATTAGAAAAATTAATCGTTTGACAGCCCTAGTTTTTTCGTCTCAATCGATAGTTTCTACCCCCGCACACACTCTGAGGGGGGGGGGATTTTTTTTTAACTCTGCTGTTTTACTGTTATTAGGTTAAAACTCTGGCCAATTAGGGCGCGGAAACGTTGAGTGACAGGTCCGAGCAGCTCCGTGGACAGCTGCTTCGAGGCCAGTGGGCGGGTTCTCAGCCGGCCAATCCAACATGGCGCTGTTCAGGCCGCCATGTTGGAGTCACAAATGGGCGTCATGCAATAGCTACTATCTGGTACCTATGCTCTCTTGCACTGTAGCACTTTTTGTCTTTTTGTGTCGTCTACATTATTATGTGTAAATGTGTGTACTGTCTGTAGTAGTGTCTGTAGTACTGTAGTAGTGTCTGTAGTACTGTCTGTAGTACTGTCTGTTCTCATCAAGCTGCAGTTTAACTGAAAAATTAACAAGTGTGAATGAGGTTTGGTTTGAGTTTCGACTTCCTGTTGTCAAAGATGAAGACAGAGTGTGAGTCTGTGTGTGTGTGTGTGTGTGTGTGTGTGTGTGTGTGTGTGTGTGTGTGTGTGTGTGTGCGTGCGTGTGTGTGTGTGTGTGTGTGTGTGTGTGTGTGTGTGTGTGTGTACCAGAAGACAAGGTGTGGTGGCCCTCTAGTCAGACAGACGAGTCTCTACAAGCATCGTACAGTCATTTAGTATGTGTAGCCCTGGGAAGGACACACACATACACACACACACACCTTTCACACACACACCGTCCAATCAGAGCGCTCCGTGTCCCAGCGAAGACGCAGTTATCAGATATATAACCCTCCTTAAGTACTGCAGTCATACTACCGTCTTTACTGCAAGTATTGCGGCTAATACTACAACTGTAATGGAGGTCCGCAGGTACACTGCAAAAACCCAAAATCTTTCCAAGAATATTTGTCTTATTTCTTGTCAAAATGTCTCATTTCTAGTCAAAACTAATCTCTTTCCACTTAAAATAAGACTCATCACCTAAATATTTACTTGTTTTTAGATCATTTTCACTTGTTTCAAACTAATTTTCACTTGAAATAAGTAGAAAAATCTGCCAGTGAAAGCAAGTTTTTTTGTGCTTGTAATAAGAAAGAAAAACTTGCCCCATTATCACATTATTTCTAGTGAAAATCAGCTTGAAAGAAGTAAAAAGTGTCTAAATACAAGCTATTTTAAGTAGAATGAGGTTTGTTTTGACTAGAAATGAGACATTTTGACAAGAAATAAGACAAATATTCTTGGAAAGATTTTGAGTTTTTGCAGTGTATAGCCACAGTCATTAGGTACCAGTGAGGTGAAGTGACGACGTGTGGCGGTTAGCGGTTCTGAAGTTAAACTCACTCACCCATAAAAGACGTGCAAACCCACTTGCCTAGTGGTCATTGACCTCCTACCGTCTGTACAGCAAGTACTACTGCTAATACTGCAACTAACACTACTGCTGCTCATACTATCGTCTGTAGGCTACTTCTAATACTGCAACTAACACTACTGCTCATACAAAAGACGTGCAAACCCACTTGCCTAGTGGTCATTGACCTCTTGGCGAAACGCGGGACCCGGGTTTCAAAACCCACAAAACATCGGTCGCACAACCAACACTACTGCTCATACAAGTACTACTGCTAATACTGAAGTTAAAACTCACTCATCACCCATAAAAGAAGTGCAAACCCACTTGCCAAGTGGTCATTGACCTCCTGTCTAAGCATCTATGACCCTTCTTCTAACCCATAAGGCATTAAATGGTCTGGCCTCATCCTCTGACAGCAACTGATTTGGTAAAGTGTATTGAGACCGTTGTTGATTTTACGCTTTGAATGAAGTAAATTAATATCAATACTACTGTCTGACTCTGCACTGTAAAAACTCAAAATCTTCCCAAGAATATTTGTCTTAAAAAAACCTAAAAATTAACTTGTTTTTAGATCATTTTCACTTGTTTCAAACAAATTTTCACTTGAAATAAGTAGAAAAATCTGCCAGTGAAAGCAAGTTTTTTGTGTTTGTAATAAGAAAGAAAAACTTGCCCCATTATCACATTATTTCTAGTGAAAATCTGCTTGAAAGAAGTAAAAAGTGTCTAAATACAAGCTATTTTTTATGTGATGAGTCTTATTTTAAGTAGAATGAGATTTGTTTTGACTAGAAATGAGACATTTTGACAAGAAATAAGACAAATATTCTTGGAAAGATTTTGAGTTTTTGCAGTGTATAGCCACAGTCATTAGGTACCAGTGAGGAGAAGTGACGACGTGTGGCGGTTAGCGGTTCTGAAGTTAAACTCAGTCACCCATAAAAGACGTGCAAACCCACTTGCCTAGTGGTCATTGACATCCTACCGTCTGTACAGCAAGTACTACTGCTAATACTGCAACTAACACTACTGCTGCTCATACTATCGTCTGTAGGCTACTTCTAATACTGCAAACTAACACTACTGCTCAAACAAAAGACATGCAAACCCACTTGCCTAGTGGTCATTGACCTCTTGGCGAAACGGTTAGCATCGTCGTCCCGCGGTGCAGGAGACCCGGGTTTCGAAACCCACAAAACATCGGTCGCACAACTAACACTACTGCTCATACAAGTACTACTGCTAATACTGCAGTTAAAACTCACTCATCACCCATAAAAGAAGTGCAAACCCACTTGCCAAGTGGTCATTGACCTCCTGTCTAAGCATCTATGACCCTTCTTCTAACCCATAAGGCATTAAATGGTCTGGCCTCATCCTCTGACAGCAACTGATTTGGTAAAGTGTATTGAGACCGTTGTTGATTTTACGCTTTGAATGAAGTAAATTAATATCAATACTACTGTCTGACTCTGCACTGTAAAAACTCAAAATCTTCCCAAGAATATTTGTCTTATTTCTTGTCAAAAATGTCTAATTTCTAGTCAAAACTAATCTCTTTCCACTTAAAATAAGACTCATCACCTAAAAATTAACTTGTTTTTAGATCATTTTCACTTGTTTCAAACAAATTTTCACATGAAATAAGTAGAAAAATCTGCCAGTGAAAGCAAGTTTTTTTGTGTTTGTAATAAGAAAGAAAAACTTGCTCCACTATCAGATTTTTCTACTTAGATAGGCTTGAAAAAAAAAAAAAAAAAAGTGCCAAAAACAAGCTACTTTTTAAGTATAATAAGACTTGTTTGGACTAGAAATGACATTTTTGACTAGAAATAAGACAAATATTCCGGGTAAGATTTTGAGTTTTTGCAGTGTGTACTTGTTTAGTACTGGAGTGTTGTAGTACTTGAAGAGTACTGATGTCGTAATGCTGTGGTGAGCTGAATATCGCACTGCTTCTCCCTCTCTCTCCTCGTCCACGGGCCTCAACACGCCCAGGTATGTGTGTGTGTGTGTGTCAGTATGTGTGTGTGTGTGTGTGTGTGTGTGTGTGTGTGTGTGTGTGTGTGTGTGTGTGTGTGTGTGTGTGTGTGTGTGTGTGTGTGTGTGTGTGAGGAATGCAGCGTGTAGCAGCAGAACAGTGACTCGGAGCAACATTCTCCTGCTGCTGCTGCTGCAACAACAAGTCCCACAATGCACTGCAGCATTTCTTATTTTTCCTACCTAAGGAAATACATCACTGCATTGCATTGCATTGCATTGCATCCACCATCAATCAATCAATCAATCAATCAATCATTGGTCTAAACGTGTCTAAAATTTGTTGAAAAAGGTGATTTTTAGAGGCTTATACCTATTCACCGTAGGGATTTTAAGACAGGTGAAGGTTGTCTTAAAGTTAAGAAAAAAGTAAAGAACAAATTTGAGAACTCTGATTTCAAGAATACCATTTGTTCTTAAGTTTTTTCTTAAAAGAAGAAACTTAAGAACAAAGTTGAGAAAATACTCAAGAACTTTTTTGGAGAATATGACTTCTTCTCTTTTTTCTTCTTACGTAAGACAGAAGTTAAGAAAAAAATGACACTTAAAGACCCACTCCCGTGAAAATCGTGTTTTTTGAGCTTTTCACATGTTCCTGTGGCATTTTTCTTGTGTTAGAGCACTTATCAGCAGAGAAGGAAGTGCAAAATTGCATTTCTGAGTTTTTCTGCCTTCAAACTGCTGTGAACCAATGGCAGACTCAAACTGGCAGTTTCAGGGAGACTGGAGCTGACGTGTCACAGCTCCAGGGGAGGGCACTAGTGCTACAAGCTGCCGCCCCGTTCTTCATCTGGCTTAGAGGTGAAAGGCTTGGCAGCTCGGTGTAGCTGTCATGGTATAATAGGTATAGCTCACCTGGTAGAGCAGCTATCACTGTGAGCAAGGACTATGCTCTAGTCTGGGATCGAATCCCAGTGTGGAGTTTTACACTAAATGCGCTGAATCTGTAATTGTACAATGTCCAGCTGTCAGCAAGCGGGGGGTGGGATGCGAGGAGGTGGCTGGGCGGGTGCAAAACAGCGCAGTCTCCGCCCACCCCCCAGAGGTGAATTGCTAATGTGCATGGCTAATGAGCTGGTTTTAAAATGGCCGAAAAGGGTCGCGGGAGTGGGACTTTAAAGGGATAGTATCATTTTTTTAAAAGTGGGGTTGTATGATCTACAAATAGCCCCTAAGTGCTTTAATTGCAGTAGAAGACTCTCTGCACTCCTCCCGTTAGCAACGCCAGCCCATAATAGCCCTGCCCAGAGATTTACAACATACAGTGTTGTGAACAGACCCAAAGAAACAGCCTATTTTCACGGCCTAAAAGAGGTTTTACGTGAAAAAAATACACAGTTCCATTGTTCGCTATAATATAATTTTTCAGCGGGCGCTAACCCTGGGCGGAGGGATACATGAGTTGGTTAGGTCCAAATAAAAACTGTGTTTTTCCTGCACTTTGAGGGGCGGGAAAAAATATTATAGCGAACAATGGAACTGTGTTTTTTTTTTTTCACGTAAAACCTCTTTTAGGCCGTGAAAATAGGCCGTTTCTTTGGGTCTGTTCACAACACTGTATGTTGTAAATCTCTGGGCAGGGCTATTATGGGCTGGCGTTGCTAACGGGAGGAGTGCAGAGAGTCTTCTACTGCAATTAAAGTACTTAGGGGCTATTTGGAGATCATACAACCACACTTTAAAAAAAATGCTACTATTCCTTTAAGAAGATTTTTTTCTTAACCCTAGAACACTAATGTCCGGTGATTTTTCAACATTTTCATTATGTTGCTGTTGTCTGAGTTTCATGGGTCCCTGTAGCTTCATCCTGCTCACTGACGTCATTGAAGGTCGGCATGTTTCCCTGCTCCCATCCCTAGTTTTTTCAGCAGGCACATGTTCGGGTGGATTTCACCCGACGTTAGTGTTTATGTATTAAATCTGGCGACCGTTTCTGGTGATGCTGAAAATGTTTCTTTTTTCTTTTAACTCCACCAAATAAGGCTCAAATGTCCCACAAATGGGTCTGAAGGACAAAGTCTCAGCTCCATTAGTTTTTTTTTTAAGGACGTTTTTGTTAAAAAAAAACTAAAAAAAAATCACAAATTTTGGACATTTTTTTATAGGGTCCTCCATGATACCTTTTTTTCATTTTGTGAAACATTGTATAGTGGAAAATTAAGGAAGTGTACTTCAATTTGCCATGTATTGTTGTATTTTAATATACTTTGATGAGAAATATTTTTGTATGGGTATATTATATCGGGTAAAAAATACCCGGCGTTAGTGATGATGTTACTATTTTTAACGTTAGTGTTCTAGGGTGAAGAAGGTTTTGTGAATCTGGCCCCAGGTCTGAGTTACTGACAGCAGCTCAGTTCAGTTCAGTTTAGCTCAGCTCAGCTTCGACCAATCGGCTGCTCTCTCTCCGTCTCTTCCTCAGCTCAGCTCCGACCAATCGGCTGCTCTCTCTCCGTCTCTTCCTCCGCTCAGCTCCGACCAATCGGCTGCTCTCTCTCCGTCTCTTCCTGGTTGCGGCAGCAGGAAGCGTCCTGCAGGCGTGGGCGTGGCCTCGTCTATAAAAGTTCACTTCTCTTCCTCCTTTCTGCATTCTCTCCCTCCCTCTCTCTCTCTCTGTCCCTCACACCTGAGACTCTACCTGCACAGGTAAGACCATGACATCGCCTCTCTCTCTCTCTCACACACACACACACACACACACACACACTCAGTCTGACTGCTGATTGGTTCATTGATTGATTGTATAGTTCTGTTGTTGTTTCTTTCTGTCGACTTCTTGGTTGTTGTGACGCATTAGTGGCTGTCAATGTGTAACTAATCACTGTGTGTGTGTGTCTGTGTGTGTCTGTGTGTGTGTGTCTGTGTGTGTCTGTGTGTGTGTGTGTGTCTGTGTGTGTGTGTCTGTGTGTGTGCGTGTGATTGGTTATTGATCAGGATGACGTGGCAAGGATACATCGATAACTTGAAAGGTCACCCGTTTGTGGACCAAGCGGCCATCTGCGGGTTCGAACCTGATGCGGAGTCGGTCTGGGCGTCGACACCTGACTACGCTGGCATCTCAGTAAGGACACACACACACACACACACACACACACACACTTCCTCAGTCCTGCTCAACTTGTCTTTGCTTCTTTAACATCTGTGTGTGTGTGTGTGTGTGTGTGTGTGTGACCTGTGACATCGCTGGGCGCCGTCGCCTCATTGGCCGGTTCGTTTGGTTTCCGGTCTGCTACTAAAACACAGCTTTGACATGTTGCCGAGTGTGTGTGTGTGTGTGCGTGTGTGTTAATTGTGTTAATTGTGTGTAAGTTTAGTTTGTGCGACTGCAGAGAAAATGGCAGGCGGGCGGGGTGTGATGTCACGGGGATCTGGAAGCTGATTGGCTGTCAGTCAGAAACCGCCAACATGTTCATATCGGTTGTTTTTTGACGATGATGGTTTTACTTTAGCTCTTCTTGTTCTCCACTGAGCCAAGTGATGGTTGTACGTACGCATCACTTCCGGGCGTTGCCGTGGTTTCCTGCCTCGGTTCGATCGACTGCCTTATAAGGACATGATGCTGAAAACAGCAGCAGGGACAGGAAGTGGAGACGTTCACTTCTCCTTTTCTCTCTTTCACACTCTGAAACGCTGAGGAGGGAGGGAGGGAGGGGTGGGGGGGGGGGTAACACACACACACACACACACACACACACACACACACACACACACACACACGGTTCCCTCGAACTGAACCTTTGAAGGTTTGAGAACCAGACTCTAAAAACCTAGTGTGTGTGTGTGTGTGTGTGTGTGTGTGTGCGTCATGTCTTGACTTGTCCTCCATACACATTCTTTTCCTCTCCTTCCTTTCTTTCTTTCTTTCTTTCTTTCTTTCTTTCTTTCTTTCTCCTTCTTCGCTGTTTCCTGCTGCAGCTCGTTCCAGACACCTTTAGGCCTCCTGATCGATCAATCAATCAATCAATCAATCAATCAATCGATCGATCAAATGATTGATTGATCTGTTGTATCAAAGGCCTCTGAGTCTGAGTCTGAGTCTCTGTAACGACCGGCTCTTCCGCCCGCCCAGAACAGAAACTGCTGCGGTCAGTCACACCAAGAGCCGAGAGAGAGAGTCGACGCTTCAAGTTCCTCCAACACTTCCCTGCAGCGAGCGCTCGTTATGCAACAGACATTTTGCAGTAACCCTTTAATTTACAGGCCGTTAAAATGGCGCGATCGTGTCAGGAACAATTCATTGTGTCATAATGTCAAGAAATAGCCTAGAAATAACAATTAATTACGTGATAATGTAAAAAAAAAAATACCCAAAACATAACAAGTATAGTTGCGTCATAATGCCAAGATATCGCCAAGACATAACGGTCGATTGTGTAGAAATGAAAAGCAGCATGCGTAACCTTTGACCTTTACCTAAAAAAATGACGCTTCTATGAAGCTGACTGATTTCTACACTGCAAAAACTCAAAATCTTTCCAAGAATTTTTGTCTTATTTCTTGTCAAAATGTCTCATTTCTAGTCAAAACTAATCTCTTTCCACTTAAAATAAGACTCATCACCTAAAAATGAACTTGTTTTTAGATCATTTTCACTTGTTTCAAACAGATTTTCACTTGAAATAAGTAGAAAAATCTGCCAGTGAAAGCAAGTTTTTTGTGCTTGTAGAAAAACTTCACTCACTATCAGATTTTTCTACTTATTTCACGTGAAAATATGTGTGAAAGAAGTAAAAAGTGTCTAGAAACAAGCTGCTTTTTATGTGACGAGTCTTATTTTAAGTAGAATGAGATTTGTTTTGACTAGAAATAAGACAAATATTCTTGGAAAGATATTAGAGTTTTTGCAGTGTAGACTATTTCTTGACGTTATCACCTAATTAACAGTCTGTAAATTACAGTAAAGGGTTGCCACATGTTCTCCCAGCTGTGTTGCCGTAGCGCCCCCTACTGGCTCCACCACCACCTGACACACACCCCCACTTCTCAGAATTGTAGTCAATGTGTTGTGAGCAGGGATGTTTCTTTTCACAATGAACCGCGGTATTAAACGTCACTACAGACCGTCATAGAGGTAAATAAACGCCAAAATAAAGGTAAATGCACAGATGGTTTAAATTAAGTAGTAGGTCATTTTCCAAATGTAACATTGAATTGGGAGGAATTTAAATGTTAAAGTATCCCTTGTAATAAAAACAATTAAAATAAACTTAAACATTTGGTGTAGTTGACAATCAATGACTTGAATATTGTGTGTAAATAACAAGTAATGCAATTATATTTTTACTATATTTGACTACTATACTACTACTATATATTTTTTACACATTCATCATTAATGTTGTGAAATCAATTAATGTAGAGCTGCAACAATTAATCGATTAATCAAACAATGAATTGATTATTAAATTAATCGTCAACTATTCTGATAATCTAATAATCAGTTTCAGTAGTTTTTTTACATAAGAAAAAACAAGTCCAGATTCTCTGATTGCAGCTTCTTCAATGTGAATATTTCTGGTTTCTTTGTTCCTTTATGACGATAAACTGAGTCTCTCTTTGGTTTGTGGACAAAACAAGACATTTGAGGACGACGATGTCTGGTGGTTTGAGAAACACTGACTGATGTTTTTAGACATTTTTCAACATTTTATTGACCAAACTACTAATCAATTACTGTAATCGTTTAAATAATCACCAGATAAATCGATAATGAAAATAATCGTTAGTTGCAGCCCTATATTAATGTATAATAATCGTAATACTGTGATGATTTCTCTGACAATAATCGTGACATTTGAAGGCTTCACTCTTTTTCTATCGGTAAAAGCCACATGACCATGTTTTACATTCATTGTCATGTTTTTCTGCTCCAGGCGGCCGAGATCAAGCGTCTGGCCGCCAAAAGGACGGACTTCGCCCAGAGCGGCCCCTTCATCGCCGGCCTGAAGTGCCGGATGCTCCGCAACAACATGGACGACGAAAATATGTGCACCATGGACCTCAAGTCGGCGGCCGACGCCGAGGGCAATTCCTACAACGTGTGTGTCGGCAAGAGCACCAAAGGTGAAGCTGCAACACTCATCGATCAGTAGCAATCGATAATCGTAAATAAGTTCGGTCTTGTGGTTTGTCAGATAATTTGTTGAATTCACTAAAACTAAACTGAAATAAAAAAGCAAACTGAAAACCTAAATAAGAATAAAACGAATGAACCTTTTAAAGGGGACATATTCAGCTCATTTCTGCTTCTTGACATGGTACCTTGATGTCTAAAAGTCATGTTAGTAACATGCTTTGGTCAGAAAAACCAAAAGATTGAGCACAGCTGGGTTCTCTACACACACTGCAAAAACTCAAACTCTTACCAAGAATCTTTGTCTTATTTCTAGTCAAAACAAATCTCATTCTACTTAAAATAAGACTCATCACATTAAAAAGCAGCTTGTTTCTAGACACTTTTTACTTCTTTCAAGCAGATTTTCACTTGAAATAAGTAGAAAAATCTGATAGTGGAGCAAGTTTTTCTTTCTTATTACAAACACAAAAAACTTGCTTTCACTGGCAGATTTTTCTACTTATTTCAAGTGAAAATTAGTTTGAAAGAAGTAAAAATGATCTAAAAACAAGTTAATTTTTAGGTGACGAGTCTTATTTTAAGTGGAAAGAGATTAGTTTTGACTAGAAATGAGACATTTTGACAAGAAATAAGACAATCGGTCGGTTTAGAAGCTTCGCTCCGGTAGCTGAGGAAACCATGGTAACCACGGGAGCGAGGGCTTGAATGTTCAAATCAAACGGTTAAAAAAATTAAAACGGTTTGTTCAAGCAGAAGTAAGTGATATATTTGTGTTAATCTAAGTCTTAAATAGTTGTATCTTCCGACAGCAATCACTTCTATAGAGTGTTTGGTCTGAAACACGGGTCTGTCAGTCACTCTGCTCTGCTCTGAGCCCAGGAGAAAACTTTCCTTGTATCCTACAACCTTTATCCAATGAGGAGAGAGAACGGCATAAAGGGGCAGTCCTCTCTGTGTGTGCAGCCAAGGGATGCGCCTGAATGTGGTGACGTAGGGACGAGGACTGTTATGGTGCGTTCAAGGCAACTCGTAACTGGTGTTTTTCCGACCTGTGAAGTGGTACCAGTTCGATCTGGTACGAGTTCACGGGTCAGAAGTTACGAGTGGCCGTTATAGTGACTTTCACAGGTAAAACAGGTCGGAAAAACACGAGTGGGTTGGCTGGAACGCTACAAAGTCGTAATTCGTGACTTGAAGCTGTAATTTACAGTTTCAAACGCCTGCCTGGAACGCAGCATTAGCCAAAACCACCGGATCGCTTACTTCTGCTTTAAGCGACACATTTTCTGACTATGGCAGTTTATAAAATGTTGACGTAGTTGTCAAAACTTACCTTTTAAGGGGTGAAGAGGCACTCTGGATATGCAAATACACATACTAAAGCAATGAAAAAGTGAGTTTTGCATAATATGTCCCCTGTAAATCTATAATAACATGTCTCTCCTCTGTCTCCACAGCTCTCGTCATCGCTAAAGGCACTAAGGAGGCTAACGGCGGCCAGCTGGCCTCCGCTGTGTACACTATGGTTGATTACCTGAAAAAGGCAGGTTACTGATACAAGATGGCCGACACCTCTCCTGTGCCCACCCCCCATCCCATCCATTCCTGACCTCTGACCCCCGACTCCTCGACCACTCCTCCTTCGTGCCAACTCAAGAAAACAGCCGCTGTTTTTAGCTTCTTTAGTTTTTTTTTAATCACCTTTGAGCCTTTCCAGGCGTCCAACAGGGAAAAATAAAGTGTTTAAAGTTTTTAAAAGACAACGTAGCAAACTAGTGTTGAACGTTGTGTTCAGACCTGGGCTGACTGCACACAGGCAGGAACCAGTGTTATATACGTCACCGTGGAGATGCACCTGTGGCCAATCACAGCACAGCAAAATAAAAACTCCCACATGTTTATTACAACAGCCTCCGTGTGTGTGTTTATGTGTGTGTGTGTGGTTATTTCTACTGTTGTAGTATATTTCAATTACACACTACACTACAAAAACTCAAATATCTTACCAAGAATATTTGTCTTATTTCTAGTCAAAATGTCTAATTTCTAGTCAAAACAAATCTCATTCTACTTAAAATAAGACTCATCACATAAAAAGTAGCTTGTTTCTAGACACTTTTTACTTCTTTCACGCATATTTTCACGTGAAATAAGTAGAAAAATCTGATAGTGGACTAGAAATGAGACACTTTGACAAATATTCTTGGAAAGATTTTGAGTTTTTGCAGTGCAGGGTTACTACAACTTATCAATGTTCACAGTATCACTAATTCAATTTAATGTTAAAAAATAAAAATACATCTGATACAGGATATAAGTCCTCCTTGACAGGATTCATGGGGGCCCCCAACTTTTGTTGAAATTTTACCATTTATTTGTAGAAAGTTAGAACTTTTATTTATTTATGTATTTTGAGAAATTTTTACCACTTTTTTGAGAAATTGTACCACTTTTTTCTAGAATTGCTTTTGAAATTTGTGATGTCAAACTGGGGTCATGAGCCAAAAAAGGTTGGGAACCACTGGATTATGGTGAGAGGAGGATCTGACTAAATGTTGTAAATAAGTAGAATGTCCCTTTAAGATTTCTACATAGTGTAAATCACCTTATTTATATATTTTGAGAATTTTTTACCACTTTTTTGAGAAATTGTACCATTTTTTTCTAGAATTGCTTTTGAGAAACCTTACCACTTTTTTCTGGAAAGATTTTAAATTTTATTTTATATTTATTTTAACTCTTAGAAATCTTACCACTACTACAATATCGCCAAAAATTCACACCACTGGCCCTAATTTGAACTCAAACAGTAATTCTCTTCAGTCTCAGAACACAAATAAAAACTTCAATAATCCATACACAATATCACATAAATACAATAAAGAAAATCATCCAAAGATAATCTAATAGCCTACTACACCTTAATTGCTAATGATAGTAGGCTATCACTGCTACTGTTGCTATGACAACCTGACCTGGTGCCCACATTCAGTTATAATACTCACAGCGCCCCCGTGTGGAAGAGATAGAAAGTACTGCAGGAAGAGTTGTTAGTACAGTCAGAGAGCGAACTAAGCCCCCAAAAGGCAAGTCACTTTTAAAATTGTAGTGTGTAACTTTTGTCGATCCTTAGAGAAACTTAGTATTGTTACATTTCAAATTGTTGTTGCACTTTTCCGTTGCAGTATATTTAAAACAAAACAGTAATGTCTGTTGGTTTTTTATTTTGTTACTTTTAGTCGACCTATCCACCACTTTATTTTCCCATGATCCATTGCGTCACACCACAACGGAAGTGGGTTTTAGTAGCGTTCTAGCGAGCGGCTAACTGGTAGCGTTAGCAGCTAACTGGTAGCGTTAGCCACCAGTTCTAGCGAGCGGCTAACTGGTAGCGTTAGCCACCGGTGTAGGTACCAAATGTGGGGGCTCCGGGCTGCCAAAACCGTTTTGACTAAATCTGATGTTTGTTAAGTCTAGAAAACGAATTATTGAACAAACATTACTATTTCTATGTGCACGTTTTTGTAATTAGTCATGGTTATCGTAGTTGTTAGCTTAGCTGCTGCTGACAGCTAACAGCAGCAGCTAAGCTAACATCAGGACGTCAGCTGTTAAAACCCTCCCATTGTGGGACACGACATGAAACTACTCCAGTTAGCTCAGTCATGTTGGAACTAGGATATCCGCTGGAGAAAATATTTTTTTCATGGGCCGTTTGATTGATTGATTGATTGATATCTTTATTTCGATCATGTAAACGACAGTGTAAAAAAAATAAAATAAAATAAATAAGATAAAATAATAATATAATAAGTGAACAGAAAAATGTACATCTCATAAGCAACGCAAGTTGAGTTATTTAAGACACTGCTAACGGCTAACAGCTAACAGTTAGCCCAGCTAATCTAAAATGTTTGTTCAACAATTCGTTTTATAGACTTAATAAACATCAGAGTAGTCACAACGGTGATATAGTGATGTGAAAATGTGACATAAAGCTAAAACCTCGTCCGTATTGTTCTCATTAAAATGACGTGATGATTATAAATAAAGTCATCACGGCCGATGTCTATCAACCAGTCTATGCTATCAACAACACAGTCACGGTGGAATGGAGTGTCATGGCGACACCCAGCGGCATTCTCCGGAAACTTGTGGATAGGTGACATTCAGTATCCCAGTACTATCAATTTGAAGATTAAATGTAAATCAACCCCAGGCTGCTACTTTTAGCTGAATTTGGTGCCATTTCAGAATAAAAACCATAGATGGGTAAAAACCTGCCAGGATATGATGATATGATGTTACCTTTACCTTTACCTTTACCTTTACAGTTACAAGTAGCCCACTAGTAGCCTACTGCTGATACTATACTAGTACCTCGTGTATAGGTCACATGTAAGGAGTATGTACTTTATTTATATTAATCCTTCACAGGAAATGAGTTGATTACAGCAGCCATTACTGAACACAAACATATATGTAAATAAATAATAAATAAAGTTAAAAACCAGAGCATACTGACAAAGTGCTCATTAACAAATGATGAACATGAGTGAAACAAAGGCTGTATTCGAAACCGCATACTATACTGCTGGTACGTAATGATTTGGCCAAAAAGCAGTATGTAGTATGCAGTATGCAAACAAAAGTAAAATCTGCAGTATGTAAAAAATTCCCGGATGTCGTACTGATTCGGGAAATATCTCCAGTATGCATCTGACCAGTCTACATTGTGTACTGTAACCCACAATGCAATGCTCCCGACTTCTAACCGTAACCAAAGTCAGACGGTAGTGAAGTATCTTTGCCGTGTACCGTAACTATGTTATATAGTTTAATAAAATAAAACTTAATGCAGACTGGTCGGTTCATTGTAAAACATGTATTTATTGATGTAAATGTGGTGGTTTGTGTCCGTAGGCTCCAGAGCCCCGAGGCAGCGCTGCTCTTCTGTCCAATACACACAGGAAGCTTCACTTTACATTCAGACTAACTAATGCTACTGATACAGCTGTTAGATTTCATCACTGAGACCAACATTTATCTCCTAAAAATAATGTAACCAGCCGGTGGTAAACCTCTAAAAACCTGCGGGTAAGTTAATTAGCGATGGTTTTCTCCCCCGGGATGACGACGGAGGTTGGCCGGCCGAGCAGCTCTGCAGACCGGCTGCTGTCTCTGTGATGTCCCGGTCGCTGCAGAGCTTCACTTCTCTGAAAAACATCGGAGCAAACTTCTACACAGCCGTCGTTTGGATAAACTGGCCGTAGATTTGGGGTCTTAACAGTTACTTTCTCGCATGAAAACATATTAAAACTTAAAGGGACAATGAGGAGTTTTGGAAAAGTGAAGTGTTTCCACACTACATTTATGAGCCTCCGCACCGTGAAATTCTTTGACCGGTGCAAGACAGACTCATATTTTCATTCATCAAGAATCAAAGTCAGAGGTTGGAAGACGATCACATACCGTCGTAGTTCCCACCATAAACGGAGATTCATACGGCGGCGTTATTCTCATGACTCGCCACGAAACCGAAAGAAAAGAAACGCTGGTCGGCTCGCCCAGCATTTCCACCACCACTAATAATAACAAAATAACCATAGAGACAAAACCATAGATTTATAGAAAATGGAGCCATTAACAAGTGGTAACGTAGATTCATGAGAATTTTTTATTGTCGCGGATTTTTCGTTCTGCCGCTGGAAAAACTCCTCGTTGTCCCTTTAATAAAGTGACGTAATAACAGCGCTAGAGCGGGAAATAAAACAGCTTTTCACCTGTTTTAGCCTACAGCTACCGCTAACGGTTGCCGCGAAATGCATTCTGGGAAACTTGTATACTGTTACTGCGGTGTGAACGGTGTTGGTCTGTTGAAGTAGCAGACTGAATCCTACATTCAGTATGTAGTATACAGTACTTACTAACGCAGTATGTAGTAGGCAGTAGTAGTAGTATGCTGCACTGCAAAAACTCAAAATCTTTCCAAGAATATTTGTCTTATTTCTTGTCCAAATGTCTCATTTCTAGTCAAAACTAATCTCTTTCCACTTAAAATAAGACTCATCACCTAAAAATTTACTTGTTTTTAGATCATTTTCACTTGTTTCAAACTAATTTTCACTTGTAATAAGTAGAAAAATCTGCCAGTGAAAGTAAGTTTTTTGTGCTTGTAATAAGAAAGAAAAACTTGCTCCACTATCAGATTTTTCTACTTATTTCAAGTGAAAATCTGCTTGAATGAAGTAAAAAGTGTCTAAAAACAAGCTACTTTTTAATGTATAACTATGTATGTATATGTATATGTATAAATATACTTATTTTAGGTATAATGAGATTTGTTATGACTAGAAATAAGACAAATATTCTTGGTAAGATTTTGAGTTTTTGCAGTGTGTTTCAAAAACAGCCAAAGCCCTGTTTGTTTGGGTCTCACATTCAAATGTGCTTTATTGACACAGCGGCTCGGTGACAGCAGAACAACTAAGTACAGTAGCAAACAACACACACACACACACACACACACATACTGTCTGATATAAAACAGTACTGTACTGTATATATAAAATGCAGACGATCCACCCACCCACCCAACACCACACAGACCCCTCCCCAAAGTCATGTGCAGTTATATTTAGCCTGCAGTAAAGGCTACAGGGACACTGAACAGGCCACAGCGTGTGTGTGTATAGTTAAAGGTGAGTGTAAAGGGTAAGATGTCTTGTGTGAGTGCGTGTGTGTGTGTGTGTCGAGGTTACTGCCCTTTGCAGTGAATGCTGAAGCCGGTCTCACATTTCCCCTTTAGATGAACTTTGACCTTCTCTATGCGAGTTAGGGACCGTCGCTCTAGTTCAACACTCAACGTTTAATCACTTCACATGTGGACACACAGAGAAGTCTAATACCTTTATCTTTATATAGCCTACAGAAAACTAACATGAATATATGTTATATGGACAGAGAGAGAGAATAAGTCAAAGGTCACCGACACATTTACAGGTTTGAGGAGGAATATTTCAATAAAAAGCTTCATTGCTGCTAACACTGCAGGTGCTTTCTATACAATCATTTGCTGCTTCTGATGCTGCTAGTACACTGATGCTTTTATGCTGCTATTCTAGTAATATTAATTCTGTATTCTAAACCACATACTACACTGCTATATGTGGCCAAAATGCAGTATAGTATACAGTATGTAAACAAAATCTGCAGTATGCGGAAAATTCCTGGATGTCGTAGCTACTGATTCGGAAAATATCTGACCAGTCTACATTGTGTGCTGTAGTATCCCACAATGCAATGCGCCGATGACTTCTAACCCAAAACCAAAGACGGTTTAGAGTAGTGAAGTATCTTTGCCGTGTACCGTTCTGTCCAATACACACAGGAAGCTTCACTTTACATTCTTTATTATGGCAGTGCTTTTCAACCTGAAATGTCTAGTAATTGATTAAAAAAATGACTGATAAAAATAATAATAATTTTCTTAACTAATTATTATTCTTTTTTTAAAAATGATGATTAAAAAACACCACATACACAATCTTAAAGGGACAACGAGGAGTTTTGGAAAGCAAAGTGTTTTCATACTATACTTACCATGAGCCTCCGCGCGGACGGTGAAATTCTTGGACCGCTGCAAGACGGACGGACGTCTTGCCAAGAAGAACGATAGAGACAAAATGATATATTGATCGAAAATGGAGCCATTAACAAGTGTGAGTAGCGTAGATTCATCCACATTAATGTGAGACTTTTTTATAACCAAATAGAAACTCCTCGTTGTCCCTTTAAGCAACTGTATTGTATACTTTCACTTTCTCGAATATACTACATTAGGTCCCAATAAAATGCAGCATATAAAAATATCTGTATTTATTACTGTTGTTCTAGCCCTGACTGCACTTTATATTTTATATTTTTATATTTATTTTTATATTCTATATCTATCTGTGCCTTTTTAATGTATGATCGGTGCTGTACTGCTTGCTGGAAACCTCCCAAGGGATTAATAAAGTACTATCTATCTATCTATCTATCTATCTATCTATCTATCTATCTATCTATCTATCTATCTATCTATCTACCTATCTATCTATCTATCTATCTATCTATCTATCTATCTATCTATCTATCTATCTATCTATCTAAGCTGGCGCATCTTGATTGACAGCTCAGCTCAGCTCACGATCATTCCCGGGTCGCCAGAAAATTGTGATGTCAAAATGGGGTCATGAGCCAAAAAAGGTTGGGAAGCACTGGATTATGGTGAGAGGAAGACTAAATGTTGGACTGTCCCTTTAAGAGTTCTACATAGTGTACATCACCTTATTTGTGTATTTTGAGAAATTTTTACCACTTTTTTGAGGAATTTTACCACTTTTTTCTAGAATTCTTTGAGAAATTTTAACACTTTTTTCTAGAATTTTTTTTTGTTTTTTAGAAATCTTACTACTTTTTCTGAACGTTTTTTTTTACATTTTTTTTGAGAAATTGTACCACTTTTTTCTAGAAAATTTTTAAGTTTTGTGTATATAAAAAATATCTGAGCTGGTGCATCTTGATTGACAGCTCAGCTCAGCTCAGCTCACGAACATTGGTTCCCAACCAAAAAAAGGTTGGGAAGCACTGGATTATGGTGAGAGGATCGAGGCTCTGACTAAATGTTGGACTGTCCCTTTAAGAGTTCTACATAGTGTAAATAACCAGAATGTAAATTTTGCTGCTGTGTGTTGACCTTTCCTGACCCCTGTGTGGTAGTTTGATGTTATTTCAGCCGTGTCAGCTGGTTTTTCTGTTTCCTGCAGTCTTGTCCCATGCAGACGCTCCCTGCCTCCCCCCTCCTTCTCTCCTCCCCCCTTCCCTCCTTCCCTCCCTCCCTCCTCCCCCCTCGGTCAGGGAGCGTCTATAAAAACCCTGCAGCGCCGCAGACAGGCACTTTCCACGTCAGTCGGACAGTCAGACGGACAGACAGACGGCCACAGACGACACCCCTGTTCTCTCCTCTAGCAACACAACTCAGGTAGGCTCCCACAGCTGCTGGTGGGGGGGTAGGAGGGGGCTGGGGGGGGTCATATCAGTCTGTTTCCTGGTTCCTATAGCTACTACTCTAAAAACTGTCCCCACACCTGAGGCACAGTCTTTTATTTTGAAAGGCCAGTGTCTATAGTTTGCAGACTGTGTGAGTTGTTAGTTCTCCTGCAGAGGAAGTGTGATGCGATGCTGCTGCTGCTGCTGCTGCTGCTGGGGGGTCGTTTCATGTCCTGTCTGATTTTATTTTAAACTTTTTTGATTCTTTATCTGAAGACAAAAAAAGACACAAAGAAAAAGAAGGAAAAAAAAGAGTTTTGACTTTGAGCAGCGTGAAGGTCAAAGAGCTGAAGAGCAGCAGAAAACTGACAAACAGAGAGAGAACAAAGTCCAGAGGGAGAGGAGGGGAGAGGAGGGGAGAGGGGGAGATAACGTACAGTAGGCCTAGATGTGTCTACAGACAGACACTTTATAATTCAGTGTTTTTACTTGTGTAACAGAAAAAGAAGAAGGTACAAGTGAACAAGACACACAAACACACACACACACACACACACACACACACACAGAAACACATGCCCTATGTTCCCACAGTTCACAGATTTTTCTCAAAATGAGGCCCTATGTTCCCACTGGACTCTCTCTACCTATCTGGACTCTCTCTATCTGGCCTGTCCAGCCTCTGCCGGGTCTTTTTACTAAACTTAACCAGCTCTTTTCTTCATTGCCTAAACCCAACCAATGGTGGGACCAAATAAAAGGGCTGTGGGAACATCTATAGGGCCTAATTTTCTGTGACAACAAAAGTTAGAAATGTGGGAACATAATTAAGGCTGAGGGAACATAGGAATGACCCCCTGTAATAGATAGATAGATAGATAGATAGATAGATAGATAGATAGATAGATAGATAGATAGATAGATAGATAGATAGATAGATAGATAGATAGATAGATAGATAGATAGATAGATAGATAGATAGATAGATAGATAATACTTTATTCATCCCCAGCAGGGAAATTCAAGTTAGTCCAGTAGCTCACACAACAATGGCACAAAAAAGATGAACACAAAAAACATTTTAACAAGTGTTATAGGGAACCAGGCATCTGTCAAACAGGCCTCAAACCAAACCAAACCTCACTAGATCTCTCATTAAAGTAGTCTACAGGGCTCAAACCAAACCAAACCTCGCTAGATCTCTCATTAAAGTAGTCTACGGGGCTCAAACCAAACCAAACCTCGCTAGATCTCTCATTAAAGTAGTCTACAGGCCTCAAACCAAACCAAACCTCGCTAGATCTCTCATTAAAGTAGTCTACAGGGCTCAAACCAAACCAAACCCCACTAGATAGATCATTAAAGTACAGAGCTGTTAGCTGTTAGCTGTACTTGTCTGTAACAACGTCTCTCATCTCTCACCCTGAGCTTTCTCCTGGTTTTCCTCTGGAGTTGTTGCTCCTCAGTTCCTCAATGTGAGGGTCTAAGGACAGAGGATGTTGTTATGATGCTGGGTAAAAGCCTCAGAGACAAACCGTTGGTAAAAATTGACTAATGTAGGTAATAGTTTCTAGTCAGTAGCCTATAACTGTCAGCTGTAGTCTCCTAGTGTAATAAGTAGTGTTAGCTGTAGGCTAGCTGTTCTATTAGCTGTAATGTAATCAGTAGGCTGTAACATAGGCTACTGTTAGCCATACTATTAGCTTTAGGCTACTGTTCTGTATTATTAGCTGTACTGTCATCAGTACTGTAACGTAGGCTAATGCTAGCTATGTTGTTAGCTGCACTGTAATCAGTAGGCTACTGTTAGCTGTACTATTAGCTGTACTGTAATCAGTGCTGTTAGCTGTAGGCTACTGTTAGCTGTACTATTAGCTGTACTGTAATCAGTGCTGTTAGCTGTAGGCTACTGTTAGCTGTACTATTAGCTGTACTGTAATCAGTGCTGTTAGCTGTAGGCTACTGTTAGCTGTACTGTAGCTATAGTCAGTGTAGTGTACTACAACAAATTAGACACCACTGGCTGTAGTGTAATCAGTAGTGTAATCTGTAGTGTAATCAGTAGTGTAATCTGTAATCAGTAGTGTAATCAGTAGTGTAATCTGTAGTGTAGTAGTGTAATCTGTAGTGTAGTCAGTAGTATTAGCTGTACAGTGTGTTGCATCATGTGTGTTTGTACAGTAAAGTCTCTGTAAAGGCCACATGTGGTTTCAGGTGGACTGCAGCCACTCAGCTGTTGTTCTGCAGACAGACAGGCCTGACCTATCACGCACACACACACACACACACACACACACACACACACACACACACACGCACACAGTATTACATAACAGGCTCTCAGACACAGAGGATATCAAATGAGACCGAGCTAACACCAGACAGACTCACACTCTGGTCACCTGTTGTGTTGTGTTGTGTTGTGTTGTGTTGTGTTGTGTTGTGTTGTGTTGTGTTGTGTTCAGGTGCAGCTGATTCCTCTGTAATCAGATTACTAAAGGTTGAAACCATCATCTGACGCCACTGACACCTTCACTTATCAGCTCACACACACACACACACACACACACACACTGATCCCTCTGCAAATGTCAACACTCAACACCACGGACAGGAGTGTGTGTCTGTGTGTGTGTGTGTGTGTGTACTGTAACTCTATAAAGGACAGGAAGAAGCCTTGACCTGTGTAGAAAGGTCAGGGAAAAGGTCAGAGGGTTTTACACACACACACACACACACACACACACACACACAGCGGCCTTACTGTATTAATAACTCCACCACGACACACACCCCTCCTCTGACACCAGAATGGTATCTCCCTCTTTCCTTCCTCTTGGAGCTCTCTGATTGGCTGTGTGACAGTAGAGGACAGCATGTGTGTGTCTGTGTGTGTGTGTGTGTGTGTGTGGGTGTCATGGCGCTACACAGGATCTCTGCTGCAGGTCACACACACACACAGACACACACACACACAGACAGACACACACTGGCTGCGTTTACATGCACGTACTGAAGTTCATGTAAACGCAGCCACTGATGAGAGTTGACTTCCTGTTTCAAGGTCATAGGAAGAAATCTGTCTTTTCTTTTCTCCTTCTACTGTTTTAACCCTCCTGCTGGAAGGAAGGAAGGAAGGAAGGAAGGAAGGAAGGAAGGAAGGAAGGAAGGAAGGAAGGAGTTAGGAAGGAAGCAAGGAAGGAAGGACAAAGGGAAATAAGGAAGGAAGGAAGGCAGGAAGGACGAAGGGAAAGCAGGAAGGAAGGAAGGAAGGCAGGAAGGAAGGAAGGGAGGAAGGAAGGAAGGAGTTAGGAAGGTTGTTTTTAGACACTTTTTACTTCTTTCAAGCAGATTTTCAGTTGAAATAAGTAGAAAAATCTGATAGTGGAGCAAGTTTTTCTTCCTTATTACAAGCACAAAAAACTTTTTTTTTTTAGATTTTTCTACTTATTTCAAGTGAATATTTGTTTGAAACAAGTGAAAATGATCTAAAAACAAGTTCATTTTTAGGTGATGAGTCTTATTTAAAGTGGAAAGAGATTAGTTTTGACTAGAAATGAGACATTTGGACAAGAAAAAGGACAAATATTCTTGGAAAGATGTAGAGTTTTTGCAGTGCACTGTCCTGGTCTGTCTCGTTCTGACCTCTGACCTTTGACCTTTCTGTCTCTCTGTCTCCTTGTCTCACAGTCAGGATGTCCATCACTAAGATTCACGCCAGGGAGATTCTGGACTCCAGAGGAAACCCCACCGTGGAGGTTGACCTGTGGACCGCCAAGGGTGAGGCCACCGCCCCTCCGTCCAATCATCTGTTTATGTTATTCTATCAGGTTTATGGACAGTGTTGCCGTGGTATAATGAGCATATATA
>NC_140924.1:2017052-2045230 GCF_045865225.1 Trachurus japonicus | reverse complement strand
GTTTGTACTTGTTTTTAATGTGTACACACAATGAATTTACTCAATTTAAGCTAAAGTGGATAGAAGTGATTGTAATTAATGTAATGCCGGCAGGTGGCTTGTTTTTGTATCTTTCAAAATAAAACTTCAACTCAATAATATAATTCCTCAACCCTGCTCTAAGAGTCATTAATCCCATTCGTATATCTTATCTTAACTAATTAAAACCATTATAATCTACTGTTGCATTGTACTCTTTAAAATAGCGTTGATCTCATGATTTAGTTTGTAAAGGCAAGGCAAGGCAAGGCAAGGCATCTTTATTTATATAGCGCATTTCATACCAAGGCAACTCAATGTGCTTTACATAAAGACAAAACATTAAAAAAAAGAAGCATAAGACAGAATAAAAACAAACAAAACACTGAAAACAGAGTTAAAAGCAAGAGCAAATAAAAGTAAAATAAAAGAAAATAGATAAAGTTTTAAGTTCTCAGCTATAAGCATGTGAAAAGAGAAATGTTTTTAACCTGGATTTAAAAGTGTTTACAGTTGGGGCTGATCTCAGTTCTGCTGGTAGTTTGTTCCACTTGTGTGCAGCATAGCAGCTAAATGCTGCTTCACCATGTCTGGTCTGAACTCTGAGCTCCACTATCTGACCTGAGTCAGTAGATCTCAGAGCTCTACTGGGTTTATACTCTACTAACATGTCATTCATGTATTCTGGACCTAAACCATTCAGTGATTTGTAAACCAGTAGGAGAACTTTAAAATCTATTCTGTAGCTGACTGGGAGCCAATGTAAGGTCTTAAGAACCGGGGTGATGTGATCTGATCTCTTTGTTCTGGTTAAGACTCGAGCTGCAGCGTTCTGAATGAGCTGCAGCTGTTTGATACTTTTTTGGGGGAGACCAGTCAGAAGACCGTTACAGTAGTCTAGTCTACTGGAGATAAAAGCATGAATCAGCTTCTCCTGATCAGTTTGGGACATAAAACCCTTAATTCTGGATATGTTCTTAAGTTGATAAAAGGCTGATTTGGTGACTGATTTGATATGGCTGTTGAAGGTCAGATCTGAGTCTATCAGCACGCCAAGGTTTCGGACTTGGTCTTTAGTTTCTAAAGACAGTGCCTCAAGGTGTTTACTGACAGCAACCCTCTTCTCTTTATTTCCAAAAACAATTACCTCAGTTTTTTCTTGATTTAACTGAAGGAAATTTTGGCTCATCCAATTTTTGACTTGCTTTAAACAGTGACATAATGACTCTATTGGACTGCAGTCATCTGGAGACAGTGCAAGATATATCTGTGTGTCATCTGCATAACTATGATAGTTGACATTAGAGTTCTGTAGAATTTGACCCAAAGGCAGCATATACAGGTTAAACAGAAGGGGTCCAAGGACTGACCCCTGAGGAACTCCACATGTCATAGCCACTCGATCGGATTGATAACTACCAATGGTCACAAAATAACTCCGTTCCTCTAAGTAGGACCTGAACCATTTCAGGACTGTCCCGCTGAGTCCTGCCCAAGTTTCCAACCTGTCCAGCAGTATACTGTGATCCACAGTGTCAAACGCAGCACTGAGATCCAACAGGACCAGAACTGAGACCTTGCCTGAGTCAGTGTTCAACCTTATGTCATTTAACACTCTAATAAGAGCTGTTTCTGTACTGTGGTGAGGTCGGAAGCCTGATTGAAATTTGTCAAAGAGTCCACTGGAGTTCAAGAAGTTGCTGAGTTGATTAAAAACCACTTTCTCAACGATCTTGGCTATAAAGGGAAGATTTGAGATGGGTCTGTAATTGGTTAAAATGGTAGTATCCAATGTTCTATTTTTTAAGAGTGGCTTGATGGCAGCTACTTTCAGGGGTTTAGGAAACGTGCCTGATTGAAGTGAGCAATTTATTATTTGCTGCAGATCTGTTTGGACAGAGCTTATAATAGTTTTAAAAAAGTCAGATGGTATTATGTCAAGACAACATGTCGATGTTTTAAGATGCTGAACTGTTTCTTCTAAGGTTTTTTGGTCAACTGTATTAAACTCTGACATTACAGTTGATTTATTCCTAGGTGATTTTAGGGATTGCATCATTGTATTATTTTGCTGATTTGTGTTGATATTTAGCCTTATGGATTTGATTTTTTCATTGAAGAAGTAAGCAAATTCATTGCATTTTTCTATGGAAAAGAGTTCTGAAACTATCTCTTTTTGGGGGGTTGTAAGCTTATCAACCATAGCAAACAGAGCACGAGTGTTGTTGATATTCTTATTAATCATTTCAGTAAAGTGTTGCTGTCTAGCCTTGAATAACCCATGGTTAAAATTACAAAGACTTTGTTTGTAGAGGTCATGGTGGATTTGAAGTTTAGTTTTTCTCCATTTATGCTCAGCTTTCCTGCATTCTGTTTTCAGAGCCTTTACCATCAAATTGTTCCTCCATGGTGTTCTCTGTCTGGCCAAGGTCATCTTAGTTTTAATAGGTGCAATGGTATCAATGACATTTGAGATTCTGCAGTTGAAATTATCCAGGAGTTCATCAACTGTCTCTGCACTCACAGTTGGTGACATGACTATAGCCTCCATAAACTTAACACTGGTATTCTCATTTATGAACCTTTTCCTAACAGATACAGAGGGTAACTGCATGTCCGGAGTTATCTGTAAGTCAAAGAACACACAGAAATGATCAGAAAGAGCCAAGTCCTTGATATCAACAGAAGTAATGTCAACACCTCTACAGATAACCAGATCCAGAGTGTGGCCTCGGGTGTGTGTGGGCCCTTTCACATGTTGGGAGAGGCCAAAAGTGTCAAGAAGAGAGCAAAGTTATTTGGCATTTGTGTCCATGTTATTGTCTATGTGAATGTTAAAATCCCCTGTTATGATAAAAAAGTTGTAGTCAGTGCAGATAACTGACAGCAGTTCGGCAAACTCATCAAAGAATTTTCCTGGGTATCTTGGTGGTCTGTAAATAATTAGGAAGAGAACTTTTGGATCCCCCTTTACTAGAAAACAGAGGTATTCAAAAGAGCTAAAATCACCAAATATAGTTTCCTTGCACTGAAATACAGATTTAAAAATGGCAGCAACTCCCCCGCCTTTCTTACCACTTCGACACTTATTCATAAAACTGAAATTTGTTGGTGCTGCCTCATTGAGAATGGTAGCACAGCTACATTCAGTCAGCCATGTTTCACTAAGAAGTAAGAAGTCTAGATTATAGGTCATAATTATGTCATTTACTAACAAGGATTTGTTGGCTAGTGATCTTATATTAAGTAGAGCTAACCTTGTGGCGATAACAGGAGACACTGGTGAGTTTCGAGGTTGACAAGCTATACTCACTAGATTGGTAGATTTAATTGAACCCTTTTTATTTCTCACCAGTTTGATCACTTTTCTGTTACCCGTCACCACAGGGATTGAGAAAGCTGCCTGAACTCCATAGGGCCCTGACTTTTCCTGGGAAAGAACATTCTTGATATCAGTATTGCAGCCTGGACCCGGCACATATCATTCAGACTCAATGATATGATGATTCAGAGGAAGTGGGGGGGCTCGGTGACTTTTGGTCGAGGGTTGTTTCTGACGCGGTGGAATGCGAGGGGGTGGACGATGTGGGGGGTTAATGGGGGAGAATATGGGACCCTGGCGTGGTGTTAGTTGGATTCTAGTAGTGAGAAAGCTCTTCATCCTGTCAGGGAAATCCAGAAATGGGGAGTCAGGACTAGATGAAGAGAGTTGGGGGCTGGATGGGGTTCGGGGGGTTGAATGTTGGGAGTCTCCTGTTGGGGCCGGGGGAGACTCCCCCTTTGGGGCTTTTGGGGCTAAGGGAGACTCCTCGTGTTGAGCTGATGGGGCTGGTGGATGATCCACTTGTTGGGGTGCAGATGATGACGTTGGGGCTGGTGGATGATCCACTTGTTGGGGTGCAGGTGATGACGTTGTTGGGGCTGGTGGATAATCCAGTTGCTGGGGTGCAGATGATGGCGTTGTTGGGGCTGGTGTATAATCCACTTGATGGGGTGCATATGATGATGTTGCTGGGGCTGGTGGATAATCCACTTGTTGGGGTGCAGATGATGACGTTGTTGGGGCTGGTGGATAATCCACTTGTTGGGGTGCAGATGATGACGTTGTTGGGGCTGGTGGATAATCCAGTTGCTGGGGTGCAGATGATGGCGTTGCAGGTTCTTTCTGAGTCTGCTGTCCTCCGTTGTCAATCCTTATCTCAGCGCCCTCACCAGAGCGCCGTCTTATCTGCTGTTTTGGATTGTTTTGTCTCTTGTCCTTGACAGGGACTGCTGGTGCCTGACGCAAAAAGTAAAAGATGTTGGCACTTAGCAGCTGTACTCCTGACTTGTTAAGGCTAAATCCATCTGCCTTAAAGAGGTGCCTGCGTTCCCAAAAGATGTTGAAGTTGTCAATAAAGTTCAGTGATTGAGCAGTACATGTATCTTTAAGCCATCTGTTCAGCATCACCAGCCTGCTGAATCTCTCATCTCCTCGCCGAACTGTTGGCAGAGGTCCACTGAAAAACACCTCAGTATTTAAACACTGAACTTTGTTTATCAGTTCCATGAAGTCTCGTTTTAATAGCTCTGATTGTTGCTTCACAACATCAAGGGCTCCTGTGTGTATGATGAGCGATTTCAATGTTGGATGTTCAGCAACAATCTTCAGGATCTTTTTTGAAACATCAGACACCATGTCATTGGAAAAACACAGTACCTTGGTGTTGTTCTTGCTGCAAAAGCGTTTTATGTCATACACAGCTCCGTCACCCACTATCAGGGTTTGAGGCCCAGTGGTTAGCTCTCTCTGTAGCCCTTTAGCATCAGATTTAGCCTCATACCTTTCTCTGGTCCTGGGAGATGAGCCTTCTTTTGGGGAGTCTGGGTCCTGTGAAAGTGGAGCAAATCTGTTCACAAGTAGAATCCCTGTGTCTTGGGGCAGTTTGCTCGTAGCCTTGGTCCGTGGTTGTTTTCTCCGTGGTTTTGGGGTTGAGGAGACAGTCCTGTGTGATGGCAGTGCAGGCCACTCTGTGTCGTAATCCATCTCCGAGTGCTGGGTTCTGCCTGATAATCGTCTTCCCATGTTTGAGGGAGGTATTTTGTGGTGCTTTGGCTTTGCACCAAGAGAGTTCCAGGGAGGGCTGTTTGATTTACTCCCATTTACACCTGGCTCCGGCCGTGCCTTGGTTGTGCCCGTTAGCCTTGTGTTAGCCTGCTCCCTTTCACTGTTTTGGAATATCGGCAGAGTAGTATCATTTCCATATTGTCCATTTATCTCCACGTTCACTTCGAGCCGATGCATTTTTGTTTCCAGTACTGCTATCTTCTGGAGCAGTTTGTGGTAGTCCTCCGTGGAAAAAGGAGGCATCTTGCTGCTAATTAGCTTCTGTTAGCTGTGCTCCTCAATCCCGGTCACGACAGTGCCGGGTTGTGCTGCTGATAAGCCACACTCTCAGGGTAAAACAGTTTAAAAAACAGTCGTAGCCTCCAGTAACTATCATAAATTAGGCTCCCAGTGATATGTAGGTATCCAGGAAAAAAATACAAATAGATTTCAAAAGGAAAAGATTGCAATGGGAAAAAAAAGGGAGAGTGAAGCGGAGAGCAAGGGAGTGAAGCGTCTGCACTCAAGCAAAGCAGGAAGAAAACACGTTTATCATCTACTATCTGTCTCCACTCACCAGCTATCAACCAGCAGAAGAGGAAGACAGACATAAGTAAGTTACACATTATGCAGGCTCCACGGAGCAGGTTGCAGAAGTCTTGGTCGTCCCCCTGGGCAGAGGGCAGGCAGGAGAACATGTTCAGCACCAGACTGAACACCCCCATCACGATCAGATAGATGGGGATGAAGGGCTGCTGTGGACACTCATTCAGATACACTGACCCTGTTGGACACAGAGAGATCTGTCAGTGTGCAGGGTCACTAATGTCATGACTTTCTGGCATGAAGTCATGTGCAATGTGCACATCATTCATCATCATTAAAGGGACATTGTGTAGGAATTACTCCCATCTAGCGGTGCAGTCCTATCGAAACCAACTCCGTCGTATTCTTGATGCTGCATTCACGTAGCCTGGGTATTACCCATGCTGCTGTGCTCATGATTTTATTCGCTCTGCAAATCAGCCTGGAAACCATGGACACAATTTTCCCCTCAACTAGGGAGCCAATCACAGAATGTGGGAGGGGGCAGCAAGACGATGACGACACACCGAAGCAACTTTGTTGATAGCTTGTGGATCCAACATGGCGGCAGACGCTTTTCCTTTCGGTTCAGCGTTAGGAAGTGTTTTAAGTAGTTTAGACCGCAAGTTTATTTTGAAAAAAGAGCAACGTGTAGCATATCTTTCCTTATCAGATTTCTATAGCTCTACATATGTCATCGGGTATGATTGATACGGTTGGCTAAGCTTCATACAGACGCATTTGATAGACATTCGTAGCGCCCAATAAACAGCTTTGGGCTTTCTGTCGTCGACCAAAATGACATCCAGTTTGTTTGCCGATGGCCATCTGCCTGACTCCACCTGAATGCAGCATCAGTGTGACCTCCATCCTTCCTCACTCTACATGGCGGTGATGCTTTTCACATCACGCCACCTCGATCGTTTCTCCGCGAGCCGACTGTTCCAGTGTCTCTGGTGAGTTTCTGTGGTTACCTACGATTATGCTGCCGCTGAGCGTAAAAAATGGCGGCACAAATGGCGGCCAGCACTGAGCTTACCAGCTCTATGTAGAATGGCAAATTCAAAGCTTACCTGAACACTTCAGTTTGTTGATGGGAATAATTACTGAAACACATACTTTTAAATGATCATTTATTTTCCTGAACAGACAACAGGAGAAGCTACAGAATGTCCTTTTAATAAATCTAAACTCACTCACCAATTACAATGTATGCAGAAGGCAGGATGCTCAGAAACAGCTTAGGACATACTGAACGAAGAGAAAATATAGGTGTCATTTGAAAGAACAGACACTTTAAGACTTTCCTCTGAACCTAAGATGAATCAAATAGAGACACAAGTGTGTGACCATTGGCTCTCACCCACTGTCAGCACTGAGCGTTGAGGAGGGTCGTGGATAGGTTGAAGAAGAGGGGTTCTGGACATTGTAGCAGTGATGAGGGATCCAACCTGCAGAGGAGGAGACCGATCTGAGAATAACGTAAAAAAAAACAAGAAATCAAAAACAAGTAAATAGAAAGGTCTTAAAAATTTTAAGACCACACATTTTGTTTTCTGCCATTCAGGAGCACAAGACAAATTCAACATTTTCCACATGAAGGATGGTATAAAGTTGATAATTTTATCCACAAAACGAGTTAAATTAATCATCAATTAATCAAGTCGAGCAAGAATTTGATTCGTGTGTAAAATCTGTTGAAATTGAAATAATGGTGAACAGAATATATCACAATAATAGAGTATAATCAAATATTCAGCACAGTCCAGATCTTTACCTTCTCTGTTCTCACTCTTCAGCTTTAAACCAACGGTGGACGTTTCCTCTCATGAGAAACTGAAGCTTGTGAGAGATCATGAGTGCGCTTAAATAAAACCAAAGAAAAACAGGAACACACTTTATGTGCTGGTGATGTGATCAAGTCATGTGACAACGGTGAACTGCACCAAAAGTTGAAAGCAGAGAAATATACAACAGCCTTGCCTGAACTTTTGATCCCTCAGGTAGACAATACAGAAAATGTAACAGTGTGACAGGGGCGTCCTCCACACCACTACCAGGCCTGTACGCAAATTGCAGGGTATCCTGCACCAGACCAATGGTCTCCTTGTTGGCTGCTGTGTGTGAAATTCCTCTTTTAAAATACTTAGATCAGCTCATTGATCTGTGGAAACGGTAACACTTTACTTGAATTTGCTTTATAAGCGTGTCATAATAGTGTCATAACACAGTCATGAATGTCATAAACATTATGTCAATGTTATAATCGTTTATGACTGTTGTCATTAAGTGTCATTCGGTTTTTGTAATGACAACTTGACGGGATATATATACTATTTATATATATATCCCGTCAAGTTGTCATTACAAAAATGACATTATGTCAATGTCATAATTGTTTATGACTGTTGTCATTAAGTGTCATATATATATATATATATATAGGCTATCATTAAGTGTCATATATATATATATATATATATATATATATACATATATATTAGGGTTGCACATCTCTCTGTGATAAACGATTCGATATGAATCTAGATACACAGATTACGATTCGATTCAAAAACGATATCCTTTTAATACAGACCGATTCGATCCGATTCGATACAGTGTAGGACGATTCGATTCTACGGTTAATATTTGTTGTAGGCTAGATATTTTATAAAATAAAGGATTGACTATCTTACAGTAGTACTACAATATTTTTTCAAATATATCCCCAAGCATTGTTGCTTTAAAGCACTGGCAAAAAAAAGAAAGAAGAAAAAGAGAACTAGAAAATTTCCTCTCGGGAAATTTTGAATGGGCCGCGGGGCTACTGCCGATTTTGCCATCTCTGTCAACATGGGAATCAAACCCACGATCTTAAGGTCAAGACAGAGCTGATCAGACAGACACATGATCATCTTTCTATAAGCACTGATATGGAGGAGCTGTAATCACATTAGGTTAACTGTGTGTGTGTGTGTGTGTGTGTGTGTGTGTGTGTGTGTGTGTGTGTGTGTGTGTGTGTGTGTGTGTGTGTGTGTGTGTGTGTGTGTGTGTGTGACACCAACAAGGTTTAACTTTAAAACCAGATTAAATCATGGTTTAAGTTTAAATTCTGTTGCACGTTAACTGTGTTTTAATCACATGAAGGTGTGTGTGTGTGTGTGTGTGTGTGACTGTAATCACATGAAGCTGGCTCTAGAGTCTGTGTGTGTGTGTGACTGACTTGACACATAGTTAGTTAGTAGCTGCATCCTGTGTCAGTCTGATTTAGCTGTGTCTGTGTTTATAAACATTTAAACGAGCGCCAGGTGGATTGTTTATGAAGTTAACGAGCTCTGGCCTGAGGATCAAAGAGGTTACCACGGCGATAGGGGCCCCCGCAGGCTGAGACAGACAGAAACGTGGAGAAAAAGAGCCATTTTCTGCCTCTAAACCGGTCTCACATTTAGGCTTAGCATGACAAAACGGTAACTCCTATCAGAACAAAACACAGATCAACGTTGCTCTAAGGACTTACTGAAAATTTCGGTACGATTTGGTGTTTCTACAGTAAATATTTTGGCGACGCTGGCAGTTTTAAAACATCAGGCCGTTCTGCTCCTCTCAGAAAATATTTGTATTGGACTCAATGAGGAGCAGAGACAGACGTGGCCGCACTCAGAGGCTGATTCTGTAAGTTCTGTAAGTCTCTCTGATATTTTGAGCACATGACATGAGAGATAACAAGTTTGTCTTACAAATTCTGAAAAAATTATGTCTGTAGAGTGTAAATTGTGGCCGTGCTGACAGTTTATCCAGAAAAAATACAGAATGTTTCTTCACTCTCTCCCACTCTAACCGATGATGTCACGCACTCTGACACTAACACTCCATGCAATACACACCCATTATAAACTCATAATTTCTCCAAAAATGATCATGGTCATTGATCAGGGATTGATCAAAAACGATATGACCTATCAAAACGTGGAGTAATACGACAATACACAAGACTTGTGTCTACTGTTTAAAGTTTAAATGGAGTCTCTAGGTGAAAGTATGCCTGAGCAGTAGACGTTTGTTAAACTCCAATGATTGGTCTTTTTCGCTCTTTTTTTCCCGCCCGTCCCATTGACTTACATGCAAAATTTTTGCGCAGTTTTTCGCGACATACGTCGCGAAAAATTCGTAAACTGTTGAGAAAAGTAATAGCACCCCGATCCCGATCGAACCGCACGTTTTGATATATAATATGTGACTAGTTGCGAATCGAAAATCGTCCGGAAGATGAAGGAGAACTAGAAAAAGCATTTCCAAGAATGGAAATGGTGTGACTGCTGACAGCAACTGAACGCTGTTGCAGAATTAGCAAATAGTGCAAGCTGTGATCACCATACAAATGTTTGACCAAGGTCAGAATCGAACCCACATCCTCATGGTCATTAGACTTCCACTCTGCCTCTAGGCCACAGTGCACACACAGTTGCAGAGACTGTTGTCTGTTAATGATCTGCACACTGTCAACATCAAGAAAGCTTGAGAGTCAAGCTTGAATGACTTAGAATGAAAATGTCTGTGAATTTCAGGCTGAGCATTAACCATATGGCCACAGAGAACCTGAGTTACAATGAGCTTTATACTATGAGGAATCAAAGACTGTCCAATGACAGCTGAATAATTGGAATCAAAAGTCAAGCAATGAAGTGAAAAGACTGAGGCAGGAATCGAACCCATGACCATATGATCACTAAACCTTTACTCTGCCACTCGGCTACAGAGAGCACACTGCTTTCAAAACTGTTGTCATTCATTGTAATGTGATGATGTGCTGCAAACTGGTATGAGTAATCAAGGAGATAACAAACACCTGTAACCAATTGAAGGCAGTGGAGGAGAGCAGAATTCAACATAACATAACAAGAGTTCTTCCCTTGGATTCGAACCAGTGACCTTAGGGTTGGCAAGCATCTACCCTAAACCCTACACTACAGTGGAGTTGTGAAGAAGAGAGGTTGAGACTTTGATGAATGTGAGATTTTTTGTGAAAAAGTTAAATATTTGAAAAAGTATAAATAGTTAAAAAGAGAAAAGTAATGCCGATAAAGTTCAAAAAAAGCTGCACGTTTTGATATATGAATTGTTGAAATAGCACAAAGTATGAAGGACTAGAAGAAGACCGTAAAAAGGCGGAAGAAAATGGCCAAAAGATTGCTGAAGCAATGCTGAATGAGCTGAAGAAATTGTTGAATCAATGCTAAATTAGTTGACGAAACTGCTAAAGCAATGTTGAAAAGACTAATGCTAGAGTAGAGTAGAGTAGAGTAGAGTAGAGTAGAGTAGAGAGTAGAGGAATACTTTATTCATCCCTAGGAGGGCAAAAGCTGAAACATGTAACTCGTAGTGTGAGATGAATGCCTTTTTAAAGGTAAAAAGCAGTAGAAATGCTAAAGGGAGAAGAAAACATTGAAATTCTGCATGTTTAAATGTAATGGTTAAATAGTTGAAATCTGCAGCTAACCTGACAGGAAGGACAACTGATGAACCAGCACTAACATAGCTGAAGCAATGGCTGAGAATATATTTAAAAGTAGAAGATGTGAGACTTTGTATGAAATGGCTGGAAATTACTTGAATTGTCAAAGAAGAGTTTGAAAAATTCCTGAATTAGGAAAAAAGTTAATGCCTACTGAAATACATTGTAAACTGACAGCAGAAGAACATTGTTGAAGAATATAGATGGAGCATTAGCTGAGGAGTAGAACATGTAAACAGCGGGTTTAATGGTGTGAAATGGTTGAGAAGAGCCTCAGTAGTTTAGGATACGTGTAAAACAATGTGTTCAACATGACCAAAATGGGGAAATGTGTATTTTCAGTTTAAATAGCTAAAGAACAAAATTAACAGCAACGAGTCCATTAACTACAACAGGAAGATAGAGAGGTACATACAAAACAGTCAGACAACTGTGGGAAAAGTGTGTGTGTGTGTGTGTGTGTGTGTGTGTGTGTGTGTGTGTTGGATATGTGTGTATGGTCAGTGTGTGTCCATTTGTGTGTGTGTGTGTGTGTGTGTGTGTTGGATATGTCTGTATGGTCAGTGTGTGTGTGTGTGTGTGTTGGATATGTGTGTATGGTCAGTGTGTGTCCATTTGTGTGTGTGTGTGGTCAGTGTGTGTCCATTTGTGTGTGTGTGTTGGATATGTGTGTATGGTCAGTGTGTGTCCATTTGTGTGTGTGTATGGTCAGTGTGTGTCCATTTGTGTGTGTGTGTTGGATATGTGTGTATGGTCAGTGTGTGTCCATGTGTGTTTGTGTGTGTGTGTGTGTGTGTGTGTGTGTGTGTGTTGGATATGTGTGTATGGTCAGTGTGTGTGTGTGTGTGTGTGTGTGTTGGATATGTGTGTATGGTCAGTGTGTGTCCATTTGTGTGTGTGTCTGTGTCTGTGTGTGTGTGTGTGTGTGTGTGTGTGTGTGTGTGTGTTGGATATGTGTGTATGGTCAGTGTGTGTCCATGTGTGTGTGTGTGTTGGATATGTGTGTATGGTCAGTGTGTGTCCATTTGTGTGTGTGTGTGTGTTGGATATGTGTGTATGGTCAGTGTGTGTCCATTTGTGTGTGTCCATGTGTGTGTGTGTGTGTTGGATATGTGTGTATGGTCAGTGTGTGTGTGTGTGTTGGATATGTGTGTATGGTCAGTGTGTGTGTGTGTGTTGGATATGTGTGTATGGTCAGTGTGTGTCCATGTGTGTATGGTCAGTGTGTGTCCATGTGTGTGTGTGTGTGTGTGTGTGTGTTGGATATGTGTGTATGGTCAGTGTGTGTCCATTTGTGTGTGTGTGTGTGTGTGTGTGTGTGTTGGATATGTGTGTATGGTCAGTGTGTGTCCATGTGTGTGTGTGTTGGATGTGTGTGTGTGTGTGTGTGTTGGATATGTGTGTATGGTCAGTGTGTGTCCATTTGTGTGTGTGACCGACAGACAGTCAAATAGAGAGAATGTGTGTGCGTTGCCATGGTGATGTTGCCATGGTGAGGTTACCATGGTGAGGTTGCCATGTTGAGGTTACCATGTAACTGGTGGCTGGTGGCTTTAAGGCATGGTGGCAGCTTTAACCATAGGCTTTAACTGCTCTGTGACACCCTCAAACAGATCTAATGTACGACAAATGTGTACTTAGTACGAGCAAAAGGTTTACATTTTCCGAACCATAAGACCTTGCTGAACGCGTCCATGTCACTTTGGTATTTCTAGAGTAAAAATTGTTGATTGTGTCGCAGGTTGGAAACTTTGGGACGTTTAGAAAATCAGCGCCTACTTTTGAATGGGAGTCAATGGGAGGAGAGAGGGAACTGGCTGCCCTCGGAAGCTCTTAGTTTAAATTGTGTAAGTCTCTCTGGTTTTTTGAGCACATGAAGAGATCAAGGATGAGCTTGTCTACAAACGTGGCCGAAATTATGTGTGTAGAGTGTGATCTGTGGCCGTGCTGACAGGATAGAGAGAAAAATGTGAGAGGATTTTTAGACCCTCTGTCACTCTGCCAACTGCCAACGTCCGAACATTCCGTCCCATTGACTTTCATGTTAAATCTGAATTTTGTCAGAAATTTTAATGATTTTAAAACTATACATATATCTGAAACTGTTGAAGATATCAATAAGCTGAGATATAGCTGAATAGTTGAAAGGTTTGTGAACAGTTTAAAAGTTGAATGAAGTCTGTAGCTGAAAGTATGCTGAAGCTATTAGAGGCTGAATGAAGCAGAAGATTTGAAGAGTTTGAAGACTGTTTCAATGTATTCCTATGGGAAAAAGATTTGCAGAAAAAGTTAAATATTTTAAAAAGTATAAATAGTTGAAAAGATAAAAATCATAGCCTAAATGTCCTGAAAAAGCCGCACGTTTTGATATATGAATTGTTAAAATGGCACAAAGTATGAAGGACTAGTTAAACAGCGAAAAACGGAAGAAGAACCCAGAATAATAATAAGAACTAGAAAAAGATAGCATTTCCTGCAGAAAATGCGTGTGAATGCTGAAAGCAGCTGAACGCTGTTGCTGAAGCAATGCTGAATTAGCTGAAGAAATTGTTGAATCAATGCTAAATTAGTTGACGAAACTGCTAAAGCAATGTTGAAAAGACTAATGCTAGAGTAGAGTAGAGTAGAGTAGAGTAGAGTAGAGTAGAGAGTAGATGAATAATTTATTCATCCCTAGGAGGGAAAAAGCTGAAACATGTAACTTGTAGTGTGAGATGAATGCCTTTTTAAAGCTAAAAAGCAGTAGAAATGCTAAAGGGAGAAGAAAACATTGAAATTCTGCATGTTTAAATGTAATGGTTAAATAGTTGAAATCTGCAGCTAACCTGACAGGAAGGACAACTGATGAACCAGCACTAACATAGCTGAAGCAATGGCTGAGAATATATTTAAAAGTAGAAGATGTGAGACTTTGTATGAAATGGCTGGAAATTACTTGAATTGTCAAAGAAGAGTTTGAAAAATTTCTGAATTAGGAAAAAAGTTAATGCCTACTGAAATACATTGTAAACTGACAGCAGAAGAACATTGTTGAAGAATATAGATCATTAGCATTAGCTGAGGAGTAGAACATGTAAACAGCGGGTTTAATGGTGTGAAATGGTTGAGAAGAGCCTCAGTAGTTTAGGATACGTGTAAAACAATGTGTTCAACATGACCAAAATGGGGAAATGTGTATTTTCAGTTTAAATAGCTAAAGAACAAAATTAACAGCAACGAGTCCATTAACTACAACAGGAAGATAGAGAGGTACACAAAACAGTCAGACAACTGTAGGAAAAGTGTGTGTGTGTGTGTGTGTGTGTGTGTGTGTGTGTGTGAGAGAGAGTGAGGAAGATATACAAAAGTGTGTGTGTGTGTGTGTGTGTGTGTGTGTGTGTGTGTGTGTGTGTGTGTGTGTGTGTGTGTGTGTGTGTGTGTGTGAATGAGGAAGATATACAAAAAGTTCTGACCTGACAACTGTATGAAATGTGTGTGTGTTGGACATGTGTGTCTGTTTGTGTATGGTTAGTGTGTGTCCATTTGTGTGTGTGTTTGTTGTGTGTGCATGTGTGTCTGTTTGTGTGTAATTGTGTAAATTGTGTATGTATTTGGTAAGTGGTTGTATGTTTGTTGGGTGTGTGTGTGTGTGTGTGTGTGTGTGTGTGTGTGTGTGTGTGTGTGTGTGGTAGTTAGTGTGTGTCCAATTGTGTGTGTGTGTGTGTGTGTGTGTGTGTTGGATGTGTGTGTCCATTTGTGTGTGTGTGTGTTGGATGTGTGTGTATGGTGAGTGTGTGTCCATTTGTGTGTGTGTGTGTGTGTGTGTGTGTGTGTGTGTGTGTGTGTGTAGTAGTAGTTAGTGTGTGTCCATTTGTGTGTGTGTGTGTTGGATGTGTATGCATGGTGAGTGTGTGTCCATTTGTGTGTGTGTGTGTGTGTGTGTGTGTGTGTGTTGGATGTGTGTGTATGGTGAGTGTGTGTCCATTTGTGTGTGTGTGTCCATTTGTGTGTGTGTGTGTTGGATGTGTGTGTGTGTGTGGTAGTTAGTGTGTGTCCATTTGTGTGTGTGTGTGTGTGTGTGTGTGTGTGTGTGTGTGTGTATGACCGACAGACAGTCAAACAGAGAGAATGTGTGTGCGTTGCCATGGTGACGTTGCCATGGTGAGGTTACTATGGTGAGGTTGCCATGTTGAGGTTACCATGTAACTGGTGGCTGGTGGCTTTAAGGTATGGTGGCAGCTTTAACCATAGGCTTTAACTGCTCTGTGACACCCTCAAACAGATCTAATGTACGACAAATCTGTACTTAGTACGAGCAAAAGGTTTACATTTTCCGAACCATAAGACCTTGCTGAACGCGTCCATGTCACTTTGGTGTTTCTAGAGTAAAAATTGTTGATTGGGTCGCAGGTTGGAAACTTTGGGACGTTTAGGAAATCAGCGCCAACTTTTGAATGGGAGTCAATGAGAGGAGAGAGGGAAATGGCTGCACACAGAGGCTCCCAGTTTAAATTGTGTTCGTCTCTCTGGTTTTTTGAGCACATGAAGAGATCGAGGATGAGCTTGTCTACAAGCATGCCCGAAATTATGTGTGTAGAGTGTAATCTGTGGCCGTGCTGACAGGATAGAGAGAAAAATGTGAGAGGATTTTTAGACCCTCTGTCACTCTACCAACTGCCAACGTCCGAACATTCCGTCCCATTGACTTTCATGTTAAATCTGAATTTTGTCAGAAATTTTAATGATTTTAAAACTATACATATATCTGAAACTGTTGAAGATATCAATAAGCTGAGATATAGCTGAATAGTTGAAAGGTTTGTGAACAGTTTAAAAGTTGAATGAAGTCTGTAGCTGAAAGTATGCTGAAGCTATTAGAGGCTGAATGAAGCAGAAGATTTGAAGAGTTTGAAGACTGTTTCAATTCATTTCCTATGAGAGAAAAATTGCACAAAAAGTTAAATATTTTAAAAAGTATAAATAGTATGAAAGAGAAAAGACATAGCATAAATGTCCTGAAAAAGCTGCACGTTTTGATATATGAATTGTTGAAATAGCACAAAGTATGAAGAAGGAGTTAAACGCAGAAAAAGGGAAGAAGAAGTAAGAATAATAATAATAACTAGAAAAAGATAGCATTTCCTGCAGAAAATGCGTGTGAATGCTGAAAGCAGCTGAACGCTGTTGCTGAAGCAATGCTGAATGAGTTGAAGAAATTGTTGAATCAATGCTAAATTAGTTGACGAAACTGCTAAAGCAATGTTGAAAAGACTAATGCTAGAGTAGAGTAGAGAGTAGAGGAATACTTTATTCATCCCTAGGAGGGAAAAAGCTGAAACATATAACTTGTAGTGTGAGATGAATGCCTTTTTAAAGGTAAAAAGCAGTAGAAATGCTAAAGGGAGAAGAAAACATTGAAATTCTGCATGTTTAAATGTAATGGTTAAATAGTTGAAATCTGCAGCTAACCTGACAGGAAGGACAACTGATGAACCAGCACTAACATAGCCGAAGCAATGGCTGAGAATATATTTAAAAGTAGAAGATGTGAGACTTTATATGAAATGGCTGGAAATTACTTGAATTGTCAAAGAAGAGTTTGAAAAATTCCTGAATTAGGAAAAAAGTTAATGCCTACTGAAATACTTTGTAAACTGACAGCAGAAGAACATTGTTGAAGAATATAGATCGAGCATTAGCTGAGGAGTAGAACATGTAAACAGCGGGTTTAATGGTGTGAAATGGTTGAGAAGAGCCTCAGTAGTTTAGGATACGTGTAAAACAATGTGTTCAACATGACCAAAATGGGGAAATGTGTATTTTCAGTTTAAATAGCTAAAGAACAAAATTAACAGCAACGAGTCCATTAACTACAACAGGAAGATAGAGAGGTACATACAAAACAGTCAGACAACTGTAGGAAAAGTGTGTGTGTGTGTGTGTGTGTGTGTGTGTGTGTGTGTGTGTGTGTGTGTGTGAGGAAGATATACAAAAAGTTCTGACCTGACAACTGTATGAAATGTGTGTGTGTTGGACGTGTGTGTCTGTTTGTGTATGGTTAGTGTGTGTCCATTTGTTTGTGTGTTTGTTGTGTGTGCATGTGTGTCTGTTTGTGTGTAATTGTGTAAATTGTGTATGTGTTTGGTAAGTGGTTGTATGTTTGTTGGGTGTGTGTGTGGTAGTTAGTGTGTGTCCATTTATGTGTGTGTGTGTGTGTTGGATGTGTGTGTATGGTGAGTGTGTGTCCATTTGTGTGTGTGTGTCCATTTGTGTGTGTGCGTGTGTGCGTATGGTGTGTGTGTGTGTTTGTGTGTGTGTGTGTGTGTGTAGTAGTTAGTGTGTGTCCATTTGTGTGTGTGTGTGTTGGATGTGTATGCATGGTGAGTGTGTGTCCATTTGTGTGTGTGTGTGTGTGTTTTGTATGTGTGTGTATGGTGAGTGTGTGTCCATTTGTGTGTGTGTGTGTGTCCATTTGTGTGTGTGTGTGTGTGTGTGTGTGTGGTAGTTAGTGTGTGTCCATTTGTGTGTGTGTGTGTGTATGACCGACAGTCAGACAGAGAGAATATGTGCGTTGCCATGGTGACGTTGCCATGGTGACGTTGCCATGGTGAGGTTGCCATGGTGAGGTTACCATGTTGAGGTTACCATGTAACTGTTGGCTGGTGGCTTTAAGGTATGGTGGCAGCTTTAACCATAGGCTTTAACTGCTCTGTGACACCCTCAAACAGATCTAATGTACGACAAATCTGTACTTAGTACGAGCAAAAGGTTTACATTTTCCGAACCATAAGACCTTGCTGAGCGCGTCCGTGTCACTTTGGTGTTTCTAGAGTAAAAATTGTTGATTGTGTCGCAGGTTGGAAACTTTGAGACGTTTAGAAAATCAGCGCCTACTTTTGAATGGGAGTCAATGAGAGGAGAGAGGGAACTGGCTGCACTCGGAGGCTCCCAGTTTAAATTGTGTTCGTCTCTCTGGTTTTTTGAGCACATGAAGAGATCAAGGATGAGCTTGTCTACAAACGTGGCCGAAATTATGTGTGTAGAGTGTAATCTGTGGCCGTGCTGACAGGATAGAGAGAAAAATGTGAGAGGATTTTTAGACCCTCTGTCACTCTGCCAACTGCCAACGTCCGAACATTCCGTCCCATTGACTTTCATGTTAAATCTGAATTTTGTCAGAAATTTTAATGATTTTAAAACTATACATATATCTGAAACTGTTGAAGATATCAATAAGCTGAGATATAGCTGAATAGTTGAAAGGTTTGTGAACAGTTTAAAAGTTGAATGAAGTCTGTAGCTGAAAGTATGCTGAAGCTATTAGAGGCTGAATGAAGCAGAAGATTTGAAGAGTTTGAAGACTGTTTCAATGTATTCCTATGGGAGAAAAATTGCAGAAAAAGTTAAATATTTTAAAAAGTATAAATAGTTGAAAAGATAAAAATCATAGCCTAAATGTCCTGAAAAAGCCGCACGTTTTGATATATGAATTGTTAAAATGGCACAAAGTATGAAGGACTAGTTAAACAGCGAAAAACGGCAGAAGAACCCAGAATAATAAGAATAAAGATTTGAATAACAATACTGTGAATGCTTCCAGCATTCACACTAATAAAGATTTGAATAACAATACTGTGAATGCTTCCAGCATTCACACTAATAATAACTAGAAACAGCATTTCCTAACGGAACATGCGTGTGAATGCTGAAACCCAATGCTGAACCATGCTGAATTAGCAGAATAAATTGACAAAGACATGCGGAATGGCATACAAGAAACATGTCCATGGAAGGAATTGAACCCACAACTCCATGAGTGGTAACCTAACACACTAACCATACGGCCACAGAGAACCTGAGTTACAATGAGCTTTATACTATGAGGAATCAAAGACTGTCCAATGACAGCTGAATAATTGGAATCAAAACTCAAGCAATGATGTGAAATGCCTGAGGCAGGAATCGAACCTATGACCTTATGATCATAAAGCCTTTACTCTGCCACTCGGCTACAGAGAGCACACTGCTTTCAAGACTGTTGTCATTCATTGTAATGTGATGATGTGCTGCAAACTGGTATGAGTAATCAAGCAGATAACAAACACCTGTAACCAATTGAAGGCGGGGGAGGAGAGCAGAATTCAACATAACATAACAAGAGTTCTTCCCTTGGATTCGAACCAGTGACCTTGGGGTTGGCAAACGGCCACCCTAACCCCTACACTACAGTGGTGTTGTGCAAAAGAGGTTGAGACTTTGATGAATGTGAGATTTTTCAATGATGCTTAAAAAAAAAGTAAGGAAAGTGCAGAAATTAGCCACACCAAGCAAGAAGAGGACTTTTTTGTGACCTGTGACTATTTTTTGGTGAATTAAAATGAATTAAAAAGCACTTAACAGCAAGTTACAAAGTTGAGCTCCTTCTCCTGCTGCAGAGCAGAGAGCTCCCTGGCTGCATTTAAAAAATATTTTAAATTATTATCTAAGAATGGAAGAATGAAGAATGGAATGGAATTGTTTGTTTGTGTATGTGTGCATGTGTGACTGTGTGTGAGTGTCTGTGTGTGTCTGTGTGTGAGTGTGATACCTGTGTTTGTGCGTGGACATCCTCTGTCAGTCTGGTTTATCATGTGTGTGTGTGGGGCTGTGTTTAAAAACATCTTAACGAGCGGCCAGGCTGCACCTGCACTTGTTCTATTTATAGACTTTGATAACGAGCTGGCCCCTACAGCTGGACCAACTGCACACAGAGCAGAGCAGAGCAGAGAGATTTGAGCTCAGTGCAGCTTCCGAAAAACAGCCCAGAAAAAGAGAACCGTACCTCTGATCAGAATGTGGCCATGTGACTACTGGGGCAAGGAGACCTTCCTGAGCACATTGATGTGCATTAAATGTTTGTAGGGCAAAAACTTTTCTCAGGGTCGCAAGGTAGAAAAGGGGGGCATTTCTGCTTTTCTAAAAAAATCAGCTCCTACTTTTATATTGAAGTGGATGAGCCACTGGAGCGGGTCTAGCTGGACAATTAGGCTCATAGAGACAATTCTGTAAGTGTGTCTGCTGTTTTGAGCACATCAGATGAGACACGACAAGTGTGGCTACAAACCAGTGAGGAAATCATGTGTCTAGAGTTTAATTTGTGGCCGTGCTGGCAATTTATCCAGAAAAAATCCTGAATGTTTTTTCGATCCCTCTCACTCTAACGATGATGTCACTCACTCTGACCCAACCCCATACACACTCATTGAAAAGTGTGAAATTTGTCAGAAATCCTCATGTGCTTTTAAAGGATTTATCTCAAAAACGGTACAAGCTATGAAAAAGTTGTAAATACAGGATGAATACATTAGAAGTTTGTCTACAGCTCAGGATTTGAATGAAGTCTCTAGCTGAAAGTATGTGGACGCTTTAAAGGCTGAAAGAAGTAAGAAGATTTGAAGAGTTTCAAGACTGTTCCAATGCATTCTCTATGGGGGAAAAAAAATCAGAAATAGTTGAATATTGCAAAAAGTATGAATAGTTGAAAAGAGAAAAGACATAGCACACCTGTCCCGAAAAGGCTGAACATTTTGATATTTGAATTGTTGAAATAGCACAAAGTATGAAGGACTAGTTACATGACGAAGAAAGGCAGAAAATGGCCGAACCGAATAACAATAGTGTGAATGCTTCCAGCATTCACACTAATAAGAAGAAAAAATCCACACAATAACAGTAGTGCCCGGGCTTTGCCCGGGCACTGGTCCCTGCAGCTATTTCATAGCTGTTGGGACCAGTGCCCGGTGCGATTGCCCGCGGCCCTAATAACAACAAAATCACATGTCAATGTATTTATTCTTTGACATGGACCAATATCTGTGAGAACGTTTTTGTAATTAGCCCTTTTCCACCGAGCTGGTTCCGGTGCTGGTTCGGAGCCAGTGCCTGCTCAGCACCAGTTCTTGGTTCAGCACCAACTCCTTGCTGGGTCAGAGCTTAGAACCGGTTCTTCCAGGGGCTGGCAGCGGAGTTGCCTTAGCAACAAGACTGCTACGTATTACGTTTGTTTATCGATGAAGCTAACTAGCTGAGCTACAGGCGGTGGCTAACAGCAGCTAACGCTCATATCAAAATATACGTCGAAACGTAGTTGCCGGTCGCGGCGATTACAGCGAAGACGGCTGCTTTTTTTCAGCCGGGTTTAGAGTTATCGCTCATTAGCCTAGGCCCTAGTCTATGCTTCCACGTCGGGTCCAGCGTTCAACACCCGCAGGTCGGACCAGGTTGTCTACCTGTAGCAGGCAGCAGAGACAGGAGCAGCTCCTGGATGGGGAGTGTGCTAATAGCAGCGGGCGCATGACGTCTGTCCGACTACCCATTTCTCCGACCACCCATTTCTCCGACTCCGACCATACATTTCTTTATTTTTGCGTCATCAGTCCGACCTCCCACTTCTCCGACTTAAAGCAGATATCAGTGGAATGTTTTTGTTAATATAAGTCCTAAATAGTCCTATTTTCCGTCAGCAATCACTTACATGAAGTATTTCAGCCTAAACACGAGTCTCTCCGTCACTCTGCTCTGCTGTAACCCGAGGAGAAAATTTTCCTTGTGGGATACAAGTGTTATCCAATGAGGGGAGAGAACGGCATGAAGGGCTGTGTGTGCAGCCAAGGGATGCGCGTGAATGTGGTGACGTAGCACGAGGACCAATTGATGCCTGACAAGGGCGGGGGCTGCTAACTCATGGTGCGTTCAAGGAAACTCGTACTTTGTGTTTTTCCTTCCTGTGAAGTCATACCAGTTCGATCTGGTACGAGTTCACGGGTCGGAAGTTACGAGTGGCCGTTATAGGGAACTTTCACAGACAACAGGACGGTAAAAACACGAGCTACGGGTTACCTGGAACGCTACCAAGTCGTAGTTGTGACTTGAAGCTGTAACTTACGGTTTCAAAAGCCTGCCTTGAACACAGCATTAGCCGAAACGGCCGTGCCGCTGTTATCTGCTTTAAGTAGCCCTAACCCTTAACCTTACCCTAAACCTAACCTCAACACTGTAGAATGGTTAGTCGGAGAAATGAGCCGTCGGACTTGTGGGCAGTCGGACTGACGTATGCTCCCCAATAGGCAGCAGCAAAGCTAACATCAGGACGTCATCTGTTAAACCCCCCGTCCCCTCTGTTAGTGGACACAACATTAAACTACTCCAGTTAGCGAATCGTGTTGTAACAAAGATATTCGCAGGAAAAAAAAAGTTTATACGTGGCCCGTTGATTGATTTATGAGCTATTAAAGACACCGCTAACGGCTAAGCACTCTAGCCCATAGCATACCTGTCAAGTATCCCGTTTTGGCCGGGAAAGTCCCGTATTTTACCCCTCTTTCCCGCCGTCCTCCCGTATTAGTATTTTCCCGTAAATCTCCCGTATTTTAACCCGCGTTATTAAAAAATAATAATACCCCGGGCCAGTCCCGGCGGCACCCCAGACTGGACGCTGCTATTTCATTTGGGTTTTGGTTTTTACCTCGGAGTGGCCAACTCTCTATTAATCCTATCTTGGTTAGCGACGATGAGCGTGCTCGTCGTCACTACTGTATGTGCGAGTACACAGTCCAAAGCCGACATCACCGCGGCACTGACTGAGGTCCTGCCCATCAAGCTTGTAACGGGTCGACCTGCGGTTGTTGCAAAAAAAAAAAAAAAAGACTCGTATTTTCTCGAACCAGCGCGTCCACACCGGTCGAGTTGTGTCGTCCATGCTCACTTAACCCAAAAGAACAGCTAGGCAGCCCAGTCCAGAGAGCAACAGAGAGGGACAGCAGAGTAACAGGTGTGTGTGTCTGTGTCTGTAGCCTACCTGCTGTAAAAGACAGGGTCATTCTATAATCATAGAAGGCTGAAAATCCCTGGACATATCTGCTCCAATTATTCAGCAGTGTAAAGCTAAAGCATGTGTGGGCCTTCTGTCATATAGATATCTGACAGTAGCTCCAGCTATCAAAATACAGATGAGAATAGGGCAGAAGTTGTGGAAGAAGACAGTGTGGCCTGAAAGAGCTTCATGGTGAAGCAGAGGAAAGGGCGCCTTGAAAGGCCAGTCCAGGCCAAAAGATTAAAAAAAAAATAGTTTTGTTTTTGCCCACCAGCCACAGCTCCACACTAAACCAGTTCTGAGTTCACTTTAATACACTTTCATTCTTGCAGTTACAATGATAGGAACCTCAGTCAGTACTGAATCTGCTTTAAAAGAAAAAAAAAATGAAGCAATGTTGTCTTTTCCCTCTGTTTCTCCTCAGAGTACACCAGAATGCCTCATTTATGTGTTAGAAAAAAAACAAAAAACATTATTGTTGTTGTGACTATTGAGGTCAGGCACACCTGGATTTATCAGTTTGTCCAATAATGGCAGACGGGCTGGCTGAAGATCAGGAAGTAGTGCAACTGTGCATAAAGCCAGTGATTTTAGCTTTCTTGTCTTAAAATGTAAGGGATACTGGAGCTTGGTTGGGGTGGCAGCACTGTTCGCGGCGGGTGCCGGAAAATTTCCCTTATTTTCAAATCCAAAACTTGACAGGTATGGCCTATAGCGATAACCGGTTCATGACTCTACAACCGATTCATCTAGGAATTCATGGCTAATTTGTATCGATTCAGGAGGCTGCTACCGATACAGCCGAATCTCTCACTTGTTAAACCGAATATCCGGTCGCATCGGTTTATCGTTCACAACCCTAATATATATATATATGACACTTAAAGCTCCAGTTGGTAAGTTGACGAAAGTGAAAGTAAACTCCGCGACTTGGTCGGAAATTTCAAGACAATACTCCGTCAGGTCCCTTTATGAACCTCTGCCAAGCGCCCCACACACACACAGACACACACAAAGTAGCCATAAACGCACCCACAGAAGATGTACCGTATCCATAGCATGACGTGTAGGAGCGGCGATTGGCTGCTCCTCCTGCTCCCTCTACCTGACTGGTGGAGAATCGTCGGTCGCGGTGGATTTTGGCAAATACGATTACAGGCTGTAGGTGGAGCCAGAGGAGTTGGATTTTGTCCTAAATTACTCATTTAATGTCTGACCATCAGAATATAGTGACAGTTCCAGCAAATATGACTGAACAATTGTTACCAACTGAAGCTTTAATGACAACAGTATATATATGACACTTAATGACAATCATAAACAACAGTCATAAACAATTATGACATTGACATAATGTTTGTGACACATTCATGACTTTATGACACTGTTATGACACGCTTATAAAGCAAATTCAAGTAAAGTGTTACCGTGGGAACTGTGACCACTTCCTTGTCTACCTTCTTCCAAGTCATACAGATACTGCAATAGTTAAATATTTAAGAGCAGAAGCAAAAGATACCAAGAATCAAATTTCCTCTCTATTACAACAGTACCTGCTCAACAGGCTAAACTTTATTCAAGCCACTAGAAGTGAGTGTAATAAATGAATATAATGCACACAGTGTAATGCCAGCAGGTCAGAGGAGAAGACTGGCTCTTAACTAAAATATAACTCAAAGAAAGAGGTCAAAGGGAGTAACTGGTTAGAATACACTGGTAGAAAGGGCACAAACTCACGATGTATGCAAATGATGAGATTCTTTATTTTGCCAAAAGGTAGAGGTAGAGATAATCAATACATGTATGTATAATATATTACACTGGTACAGTACCATAAATATTTATCCACAGTATTTGGCCAGTAGAGATCAGCATGACCTGGTATTTGACATATTCTGATTTTTTTTTTCTTGATGTCTCTCTTTTCCAGGCCAGAACTATGTGTTGATGGGAAAAGTTGACACACTGTAGTAGGGGATGCTTTTAGTAAATTTGGATATAGGATTATATGATATCCAATAAGTCCCTGCAGGCTAAACTATATTCAAGCGAGTGGATAGAAGTGACTGTATTAAAGGAATATAATGCACACAATGTAACTCCAGCAGGTCACAGGAGAAGACTGGCTCTTTTTGTTTCTCTCAAAATATAATTCAAAGTAGGTTTAAACTCAAAGATTTTTTAATTCCTCAGCCCTTCTCTGACAGAGTCTGGATTATTTTTTTAATCATCTAAAATGCATAAGATCAGATCCACACACTGTCAAAGGGAGTAACTGATTAGGACATCTAGTGGCTGCTACATGTCACTACAGTGTGTTGATTCTCCAGCTGGAGCACTTTGATGCAAGAGGTAAGACAGGGCTTACAGTCTATGGGCTCTACATGGGAGAAAATTATAAAATAAATATTGGATCATTTATTTTCCATTAAACAAACAATTTTTCTGAGAAATATTTTTCAGTTTTTCAGAGTAATTTTTTTCGGAGATTTCAGAATCCTGCGAGAAGTTCCCACCTGCAAGTAACGTAAGGACTTACTATCATACACTCTACTGGTGTTAGAATCTGTCTCATGTTTGAGTTAAGCATGGATCTGTTGGTCGGTGGTAAAATGACACATATTAGTCTTGTGCTGCACATTGTGTGTTTAATAAAGAGTGTTCACTCTGATGTGAAACTGTGCTGTGGTCGTTTACAAGCCTGGACACGTGTGACAGAGGAACTACCAGCTTCAGCAGCAGACGTGATGTGTTCAGGGGAGCATGTCTTCTAGGCAATGGCTGTTAAACAGGCAGGAGTAGAAGAGTCTACCACATGATCTGCTTCTGCATGATATGGTGCTACATAAAACCTGAGCATTTGAAGCAGCAGATGCCGACCAGTAACAGGATCACAATCGGGGTGGTGGTCCAGAAAGCGAACAGGTAGAGCGTCTTGTTGCAGTACGGCTCCACATGCGTCATGTTTTTGTAGTAGTTGGGCTCATAGATTACGTAGATAGACACACTACCTAGAAGGGGAAAAAAGAACTTTGTGAGATCCTGATCACTGTTTCAGAGCTTCAGCTTCACACTTACAAACTCTTACACACAAACCCCCTGTAGTAAAAAAGGAAATTCTGGTAGACTCTCAGAGAGAGGACTCTGAGAGTTCACCCACAGAGAGCTCCTAAAAATTCCTACAGTAGCAAGGTATCTTAGTGTGGCGGATGTGCACTCACTCCACCCATAAAAGACGTGCTAACCAACTCGCCAAGTGGTTGTCAACCTCTTGGCGAAGAGGTTAGCATTGTCGCCTCCGGTGCGGGAGGTCGTGGGATCAAACCCCACCTAGGGCAGGCCGTGAGAAACACAACGCAGAGGGTCAGATATGACATCGGCTACATTAGCTTAGCTTAGCGAACGGCGCTCTCACCTCAGTGCCATCCCCTACTGGCAACCCCTAACCACTTACACACACATTCACACACACAGGCTTTATAGGTCTCCTAATTTTTTACATGACTGTAAATAATGAAAATAAAGATGTATGTAACCTCTACAATGTCACAGAGGTTTCTGAGCAGGCACAGAAGAGGAGAGGATGACTTTAAACTTTGAAAAAGTTCTAACAGCTTAGTTAAATTAAAAATTGTTCTCGTACAGTCCCACACTGTAAACGTGTTCAACATCTATAGCTAATCATCACTCACCAACTATGAAGAAGCAGAGGATGAAGCAGGACATCACTGAGTACAAACAGCGGCCACATCCTTCGTCTGGGTCGCAGGACAGGCAGGAGGACAGGGTCAGCAGCACGCAGAGCACCCCCATCATGACCAGATAGACGGGGATGAAGGGCTGCTGCGTACACTCATTCTGATACACTGACCCTGTTGGACGCATAAGAAATTTGTCAGTGTTCAAGGTCACTAATGTCATGACTTTCTGGCATGAATTCAGATACGTCCGGGAAAAAAAATGTTTGTGAATGTGCACAACTCACTCACCAATCACAATGTAAACTATAGGCAGGATGTTCAGACACAGTTTTAAAGGTACTGGAACTTTGGAGGATGAGTCCATTGTAGCAGTGATGAGGGCTCCGACCTGCAGAGGAGTAGACAGCTCTGAGAAGCATTGTTGATAGAACAGTGACATTTTATACAACATGATCTTTACAAACCAGAAGGCGAGAGGAAAACAAATGTCTAAAAATACACACGTTTCATCTTCCACCATTCAGCATCACAAGACAAATTTAACATTTTCCACATGAAGGATGGTATAAAGTTGATCATTTTATCCCCAATGCAATTGAGACTAATCATCAATTAATCAATCATACAACCAGGAGTAATTTTTCAAGCAAGTCTTTGCATCTGATAGCCTACGTCGGAATCTGCTGTTGTCTTTGTGATATACAGCATACTGAGAATGATCGTTTGATAATTTAAATAATAACTTGATGATTAACTTAAAAGTATCTTTCCTTATACACCAAGCAATTAATTACTGTAATTAATTAAAACAATAATCCGAGTAAGCTATCAATGTAAGCTATGAGTTGCAGCTATGATCCCAATACATTTATAACTAAACGAACATTCAAACACTGAATCTATCTGAATTAAATACACTACATGTGTAGAATCTGTTTAACAGAAAATATCACAATAATAGTGTATAATTACATATTCAGCACAGATTACCTTCTCTGTTCTCACTCTTCAGCTTTAAACCAACGGTCGACGTTTCCTCTCATGAGAAACTGAAGCTTGTGAGAGTTCATGAGTGCAATAAAACCACAGAAACAGGAACACACTAAGTGCGTACATATACGTTCATACGTGATCAACTCAGTGTTACAAAGGTGCACTGCACCATTACTGTCAGCTCTGTGAAGTTAGGGAATCCACAGATGTGACAACAATGGTCAAAAACAAAGCAGCAGAGGTTCAGATACACTGACGCCTAAAACGCCTGAAGTTCAACATTTATTTGTCTTCATTTAAACAACACACAGTTTGAGATTCATCCTTTTTTCCCCATAGCTACTTTATTTCACATTACAATTTACATTTCAATTTGAAACTCACATTCAATTTACAAAATTTGTTTGAGGAAACATTTGCTTGCATCTGTAACATTACAAGCTTACAACACAT
>NC_140924.1:1945498-2016952 GCF_045865225.1 Trachurus japonicus | reverse complement strand
CAGTACATCTTTGTAAAAGATGGAAAAGACCGTGAAATTCTTTCAGTTGAACGACAGAATGATTTTCACTTTTCTCCAACTCAAAAACAAACAATATACTTACAGGAAAGGCCAGGATCTGTTCCCTCGATGAAGTCGGCTTCATCTCCACTGGCGACGCAGCTCGAAAACTACGCGCAGGTTGTAAAATCGTTTCGCGCATCTGGGTTTTTGCAGTTGCAATTCTACCAGCATCGAAATGCAAACGGGATAGCAGGCGCTTTTTTTTATTTTACACCTTTGACCAACTGGGATAAAACAAAATCCAACCCTCTCTTTATTATTGCTGTTTCTACCTTAAAGCAGAAGTAAGCGGAATGTTTGTGTTAATATACTGTAAGTCTTAAATAGTTGTATCTTCCGACAGCAATCACTTCTATAGAGTGTTTGGTCTGAAACACGGGTCTGTCAGTCACTCTGCTCTGCTGTAAGCCGAGGAGAAAACTTAGTATATGGGATAAAACAAAATCCAACCCACTCTTTATTATTGCTGCTTCTACCTGAAATCTAAGGCAAATTGTACAGTTTTTTACAACTCGTCCCGGTTTCCTATTGGACGAGCTGAGTCAGTCATTTTATTGCATGGGGGAGAGATTATGTTGTGGTAACTGTGTGAAGAGTTTTGAAAAGCTGTAACATGTTTGACTGCACTCTTCCTTTAGCAGCTTCCATCCGATTAACCTCAAACATCACTTAGTGTCCCTTTAATACAACTGATGCTGCAGCCAGAGCCGAGCGTAGAGGTAGCCAGGTAACGAGCAGAGCCGAGTCCCACCGACACCAAAGAGGAGAGGAGGAAAACTGGAGAGCCGAAACCGAAATATTGGCCTTTTAACAATAAATAATATTGCAAGTAAGAGGAAAGTGTGGCGGGATTTTCTTCACTTAGTCCACGTGTTTCTCCTCCTCCGATGCACCTTTCTGCCTACCGGTGTGCAAAAGTGTTTCCATTCATCTACACGTGTCGGTGTGTTAGATGAATGATATGATAATAACGTGTATGGGTGATTCTTAGACTACGGGCACTTTTATGTTCTTTGGTCATATCTAAAAAAATACACATCATATTGTACAAATTCCACTTTCTTTGTCAAACTAACAATAAAACCACCTTAGAAAAAATGTACCACCTTTCTATTATAATTTTTTCATACTTTTCAACATTCTTACAATTGTCAAAATCACTGCTTTCCCCTTGTCGCACACCCAGACTTTTAAACTTCAACAATGAAAATAATGTTTAAAAATGTGATTTATTTGAAAACTTGGCATGAAATTCTTTCAGTTGAACGACAGAATTATTTTCAGTTTTCTCTAACTCAAAAACAAACAATGTACTTACATGGCATGGGTCTGTTCCCTCGATGAAGTCGGCTTCAAGTCGGAAATCGGAATCCAGACCAGATGAGCTTGAAAACTACGCGCAGGTTGTAAAATCGCTTTGTGCGTCTGGGCTGTTGCAGTTGTAATTCTACCAGCATTGAAATGCAAACGGGATAGCAGGCGCTTCTGTCGGCATTGAAGGGATAGTTCAGCATTTTGTCAAACTGGCCCATTGCCATAATCCCTATAGTCATAGCAGTAGGTTCATTACCTTTAATTGTCGGTGCAAGCTGTTTTTAGAACGGCGGAGCAGAGCCGTGGGCTGCTCAGAGCTACGCTACGGAGGCTCATTATGGGATTTCTTGGTTTCCCTCATCAAACTCATCAAATACACAATCCAACAACTCCACAACGCTCTGGTGGACAAGTTGTGAGCTGCACATTCACCACGCTATGAGATAATAACACAACGTTACCACACAGAGTTGTTTTAGAGGGAAATTCATGCAAAACCACTGATGCACGTTGCCTTCAGGGACAGTTTTTCATCAAGCAGTCTCTGTATTTCCCTCTAAAACAACTCTGTGTGGTAACGTTGTGTTATTATTAATTGTGTAATTCTTCTGCATTGCGTTTTATTTTTATTTTACACCTTTGACCAACTGGGATAAAACTAAATCCAACCCTCTCTTTGCTGTTTCTACCTTAAGTCTAAGGCAAATTATTACAGTTTTTTTACAACTCATCCCGGTTTCCTATTGGACGATGCTGAGTCAGTAATTTTATTTCATTGGGAAGAGATTATGTTGTGGTAAGAGTTTTGAAAAGCTGTAACATGTTTGACTGCATTCTTCCTTTAGTTTAGTAGCTTAACCATCCGATTAACCGCAAACATCACGGAGCGTCCCTTTAATTCCTCGGATCAACACACCTGATGCTGCAGCCAGAGCCGGTAGAGGAAGCCAGGTAACGAGCAGAGCCGAGTCCCATCGACACCGAGGAGGAGAGGAGGAGAGGAGGAGAACCGGGGATCAGGAGCTGCAGCCCGGGTCATCAGATGCTGCTGGTCGGTAATTCAACCGCTGTCATTCTTCTGCGTCCTGTTTTTTTTTTTTTTAAGGAGGAGGGAGGAGACCATATCAGGCTATTTCAAGCGTCTTTATTAGCTATCTGACGAAGATTAAACCAAACAATAAATGAGCAGCCAGCCAGCCCATGTGGACATAACAGTCTAGATATTTATCAAGTCAAGTCAAGTCACAATTTATTTATAGAGCATGTTTAAAACAACCTCAGTCGACCAAAGTGCTGTACAATTGCAAAAAAGCACAATATAGTTAATCATAAACACTAGGCTACAAAAAAACACAAGGGATGATAGTCAATTTAAAACAAATGTATATTATATTATATTATATTAATATTGAACGAATTGCCTTGTTGTTTACAACTGCTTTATTTTTAATGTCACTATATCGCCGTTTAGACTAATCTGATGTTTGTAAAGTTTATAAAACCAATGATTGGACAAACATTACTATTTACGTGTGCACATTTTTGTAATTAACTTAGTCGTGGTTATCATAGATTAGCCGGGCTAACGGTTAGCTACCTGTTTAACTTTAATAACTCAGTGACTCAGTGAATAAACGGTTCATGAAAAAATATTTTCTCCAGCGGATATCTGAGTTATAACATGACTGAGCTAACTGGAGTAGTTTCATGTCGTGTCCCACAACGGGAGGGTTTTAACAGCTGACGTCCTGCTGTTAGCTTAGCTACCGCCGTTAGCTTAGCTACTGTTAGCGTAGCGACCGCCGTTAGCTTAGCGACCGCCGTTAGCTTAGTTGCCACCGTTAGCTTAATTAGCTACCGTCGTTAGCTCTGCCGTTACCTTAGCAACCGCCCTTAACTTTGCTACCGCCGTTAGCTTAGCTACCGTTAGCTGTCCCTGTCAGTTGCAGCCACTGATGCTTTCTAGACACTGTGATTCCCTCAAACGTAATAAATACCACACATAGCAACACAAAACACACACAGATAAATATTAATGTTTCTTTAATCATTTCATATGTCTAAAAGGTGATAGGGCGTGAAAAATATAATATATTATACAGCTAAACTCTGGTTCGTTACTACTGTTCTCATTCAAATTACGTGCTGGTTTTCTACCCAGAAGTAGTTGTAAATAACGAAGAGATTCTGTCTATTAAATTAAACATAAAGAGGATGGACAGGAAGCATGGATGTGTTATAACAGATCCCTGACAGGAACACTGCTCACCTCTCCCACAGAGCACCGAGGCCAGAGGGAGAGTTTTGGCGGGACAAGGGTCTTTATAGAAACATGGAGTTACACCAGAAGAGGACCGGGGGGAAACACAGGCTGATGAAGGTTCCACCTGAGGAGGAGGAGGAGGAGGAGGAGGAGGAGGAGGTCACAGTCATCAGGTACGGAAACAAAAAAAATACATTTAGTGTAATTATATAATCGTATGCATAACGACAGGTTACACTTTGAGTTGTTGGATTGTGTATTTGATGAGTTGTGGGGGAAGCAGTCGTAGCGTTACATCCTGACAGACAGCGACCTGTTGATTGACAGGTATGATCATTACCATGGCGACAGGCTGCCGGTCTCCTCTTTCAAAACACACATCTGTCAACTGTGTGTGTGTGTGTGTCTGTGTGTTACAGTGAAACTAGAGGACAGCAGATCAGATAACGTGTGTGTGTGTGTGTGTGTGTGTGTGTGTGTGTGTGTGTGTGTGTGTGTGTGTGTGAGAGAGACTAATGACTCTTAACACAGTCTGTACTTCTGTCTCATTATTTCCTCCTCAACTGGACCTGGACCTGGTTGGACCTGATTGGACCTGGATCTGGATCTGGACTAGTAGCAGATAAACTGGGTAAGTAATGTGACATATATTTGAGAGTTTTATACAACAGTAACGCAATAGTTACTTTTCCTGGTAATCACTGGTTAAAACTGCTAAAATAATTGCTGTCTGTGGTTCGATATGGGCTGAGGCAATAATAATAATAGCTTGTAGCAGCATATTGAATTTCTATTCTTTTCTATTCTATTTATTACTGTACTGTATGTTTGTGTTTTTAAGCCGTGGGTCCAAAGACAATTTCATTATCTAGTATAATGACAATAAAGATACTCAACTCATTGAAAAAAAGTTTTGGAACCGTGAACAAAATGTTGAATTATGAACTATGAACTGAACTAGTTCATTTTAAAATTTGTGAACTGAACTTCTAGAAAGTGAACTTTCCCAACACTGCATTTGGTGATGCAAAAGTTTGTGGAATTCGATGTTGTATGCACGCGGCCAGGCGGCAGAGCTGTGGCGTTATCGCGGACTCGACGTTGAGCAGATCGGAGCAGACTTTAGCGTTTTCACCCTTTAAAGGGATAATTCAACATTTAGTCAAACTGGCCCATTGCCATAACCCCTATAGTCATAGCAGTAGGTTCGTTACCTTTAATTGTCGGTGCAAGCTATTTTTAGAACGGTGGCTCAGAGCCGTGAGCTGCTCAGAGCTACGCTACGGAGGCTCATTATGGGATTTCTTGGTAAATTCATACAAAACCACTGATGCGCGTTGCCTTCAGGGACAGTTTTTCATCAAGCAGTCTCTGTATTTCCCTCTAAAACAACTCTGTGTGGTAACGTTGTGTTATTATCTCATAGCGTGGTGAATGTGCAGCTCACAACTTGTCCACCAGAGCGTTGTGGAGTTGTTGGATTGTGTATTTGATGAGTTTGATGAGGGAAACTAAGAAATCCCATGAGGATCATGGCAATGGGCCAATTTGCCAAAATGTTGAACTATCCCTTTAAACGTGATTCACTGTTGTTACCCACCAGGAAATACTCTGGACCGGCCCTGAGGCAGACGACTGTGTCTCTAGCAGCAGCAGATCTAACAGAGGGACGACTAACGCCAGGAGTACACTGGGAACGACCACAACGCGATTACGTAAGCGGGGCGGAGCAGAGTTTTTTAAGCACGGACGTGACGCGACACGGCTTCACTGTGTTTGTTGTTGCAGCTTCAGCTTCACCTTGTCAAGCTGCAGTAAATTAGTGCACTTTATGTATCTCAACACATTTTTACATCCTTCCTGTTAAAATGGATTGACAGGACCTTTTTCACAGGTAATTTACTGACTATGTAGGTTTACAAGTGCAGACTATATTAAATGGTATCAATTAACTGTTTAACTACACGATCATGGATCCGCAATGTAAAAAACAAACCCCATAATGTTGCACTGCTACTGGCTTTGCCTCTGGTACATGAGACATTTATTTAATCACTTTTAAATGTAATATATTAGTTTTATACACAGTTCTCTGTAGTTTTCTACCTGTTAGAGGGCCGTTCCCAGTGTATTTCAGCCGTTACTGTTACCGTACCGACGAGCTACGTGTCCCTTTTTAAACTCCTCTCCTTCGGCCCCACGTTCTCACACCAGCTGTTTTGTTATTAATAAACCTGACGGTGACGCTGCAACCCAACTACACAGCTGTTAAATGATTGGCTGTTTATCTGTCACTCACAGTGTCTAGGGATTGTCCAGGGGCCTCATTTATCAAAGAGCGTGTAAAAGTCCTCTTAAATTTCCAGTACGACGGAAAGGCAAAATGTGCGTACGACCAAAAAATATACACTCTTTTCAGATCTATCAAACTCTGCGTACACACGGCTGCACGGTATTTCCCTTGATAGATCACACCGGACCTGAGAAAAGCGTGGATGAGAACACGCCTCATACCCAGCCCCCTAAACGGCCCCACACAACCATATGTGGTCAATGCAAAACAGTACGTGCATATTAAGTAGCCATGTGCACTCTGGAAACGTGTGGAATGACGTCAGTGGAAGACGGTGAAGACAAAGTCTGTGCGCGCTCCCGTGCCGGTGGCTTCCCTGGTTGCTGTAGTTACGCGCAGCGGCCGTCGCGTCACTGGCCGTTCTCATTAATCCTGCCCTATGATCCTTTAAGTTGTGTTTCTTAAGCATATAGCTCCCGAACGGTCGAGCATGTCCTTTTCCATATAAAGTTGACGGTGTTTTCCTCTTATTCCTGTTTACAACATGGCTAGGGTTACACGTGGTAGCTAACCTGCACTTTCCTTTCATTTTACATTTTTCAGCCGTGTATGTGTGTGTGTGTGTGTGTGAGAGAAGAAGAGCTGGACTAACTTTAAATGTGGATTTCTCTGCCAGGTACACTTTGTGTTATTTTATGTTAGTTTTGAGAATGTTTAGGCAGTCGGACTATGCTACTTCCCTGCCGTGTATGTGTGTGTAAGAGAAGAAGAACTGGACTGACTGTAAATGTTGATTCCTCTGCCAGGTCAGTCCATGTGTGCATAATAAACGGCGAGGTTGCCAACGGTGAAGGTCTGACTCGTATGTTAAAACTACACAACGCAAGGATGAGTACCAAAACCGCTACACTCGCACACCACAAGGCTCCAAAATGCAGTCCATTTATTCACAGGAGAGGTGTAACGTTTCGAGCGACAACTGCTCTTCATCAAACAACAGCAAGGAGTTAATCCTATCAATAGTTTTTATTTATTATTATTTCATTGACCGTTATTTAACCAGGAAGTCCCACTGAGATCAGAACTCTCTTTTCTAAGTGAGACCTGTCCACGGCAGCAGCCTTATAAAACCAACACGTACAAGTAGGGGTGTGACGATACTCATCTCACGAGACGAGACGAGACACGAGATTGGGTTCACGAGATCGAGACGAGACGAGATTTTAAGAAAGCTACAATGACAAAATATGACTGGACCAACAGACTTTTATTTAACCGAGTTGCACATGCATTTTGAAATGTTTTATTGTAACTATTTACATGCATGATGTAAGCATGAGCTTTAAATACATTTCTTCTTCCACAAATTGAAACTAAAACTAAAATTTATAATAGTTAATATAAATTAAATTAAATTAAATATTTATTTATTTTTTTCAAGTGCAAACAATATTATGTGCAGTGTTTCCTCTAGGATTTTTTTAAGTAGTGGCAGCGACCCCTCCTCCCCCCCAGTGCCATTTCACTACTCGGATACTCGGATCCCCCCGCCCCCATCCCTCCTTTCCTCCCTCCCACGTCGGACGGTCTAACCGAGCGCATATGTTTATTACCGTCACAGCGCGACCTGTCACCTCTGGTGGTGTTCAGGCTGTTTCTAGTCTGTGCTGGTGGTTTTGGTAGCTCTGTAGTTTCTGCTCTGAGGAGGTGTGGAGCGGTTCACCACAACCAACACGGAACCAGTCACATTTTCCATCAGATGTGTGAAACTCAAAGAACCACACGAGTGAAGATACCTGAGTTTATTGATGCTACTGAGAAATCAGACCACTGCTGCAGGAACAAACAGTTAATAATAAAATACAGAAAAACAGGAAAGTTCAATAAGTTCATCACTGAACATCATCACATGTAGAAATTAAGAGACACATTGGACACTGTCCTTAAAGCAATTCTTACCTTTCTGGAACTTTTGCACATTTCTTTGTCTAAGTTAAAATGTTATTAATAATCTGATGATACATTAAAATGTAAGAGAAACCCAACAGGGTTAAAAACTCATCATTTTTCCATTCTCATAGAATTCTGAGAAAAGTCTGACCAATAATATTATTCGGTCCTATTAATAAGATTTGACAAGCGACCGAACATACTTAATATGTAATGACTTTGTGCTCTCCTCTCCTCCTCTCCATCCCAACTAGGAAGAACGCTTAAAAAAACCTAACTTTATTGACACCAGAGCAGTGGCAGGACACAGAGAGCAGAGGAGACTACAGTCACTCACAACACACACTAGAAAGAAGCTTTTTGGAAATAAATCGTTTTTTAAAAGACCAATAACTGCAGCCTGTAGCAACTGCAGAAGGTCAATAAATTGAAATATTTGGTGTATGGATGGATCCCACCTTGTCTTTTAATACACATGTTGAAAGTATTGTACGTAAAGTGAATTGTCGGATTAATATGTTATACAGGTCCAGAAAATGTTTTACTAAGTGTGTCAGAAAGAGACTTGTTGTGCAACTTATCCTACCGATATTTGATTATTGTGATGTTGTGTACATTTCTTCTTCTAAACGTGTTTTAGCTCCTCTTAACAAAGTGTACAATAGAATCTGCAGATTTATTCTTGATTGTCCTTATCATACTCACCATTGTTCAATGTACCAGTCTCTTCACTTCTCTTCTCTTCATACTCGATGACAGATACACTGGTTCCAATTTATATTCAAATGTATTTACCTTGATTACCCGCCTTATCTAAAACAGAATTTTGTGCAACTTACATCCAACTATCAAACCAGGCAATCCACTTATCCCTACTTTTCAGTGCCTCATAATAGGAAATCAATAGGTACAAAAGCATTTATGTTCAAAGGACCAAACGACTGGAACCATTTACCTGTGGGTGTTAGATCATCGCAATCACTAATCTGTTTTAATCAAGTCCTATCCTCCTATTTTGAAACATCTTGCTCATGCTTTCATTAACTCTGTCACCATACTTCATCTAATATTTGTTCAAACTCTGGTTGCAATTCCGTCTAAGTGATTTTTGTATATGTTTGTCTTGTCTGTTTTTTTATTTTATTGTCTGTGTTGTATTGTATTGTTTCCTTTCATTGTATTGTGCTGAGTTGTGTTGTCTTGATGTTTTGTGTGTAGGACGCCCTCGTAAACGAGTTGTGACAACTCAAGGGGTTTATCCTACGAAAATAAACAACTTCTGATCACGCAGCCGCAGCTGGTTGTGGAGTTTCATGTCTGATATTGTAACGTTGATAGTGATCGGCCCCGAGTGATACGTAAACACAGGAAGTCACATGTGTCTAAGCATCCAGTGCTAACAGCTAGGCTACTGTTAGCTCTGTGAGTTCTCAACGGTCCAGACCCGGTTGAACTCCGAACCGGCGGGGCTCGACACGGCCCGGTCGCGGATTTATTTTGGCATTGAACCAGCGCATCAGGTGGCGCTGGTCTGGCCGCCAGCCCGGCTCATTGAGAACTGTAATCTGTAACAATCACTTCCCCTGCGTCTCCAGTAGCAGTAGGCTAACAACAGTTTATTATAAAACTCATCAGTCATCACTGAGTCCGTTCATACGGTTTAAAACTCTGGTGTTGTTCCCGTTTCACTCGCGTTCCTGTTCTGTTTACCGTTGCCATGCCAACGCATGCAGCGGGGAGGGAGGGGGGCACGTGGAGGTGCAGCAGGAGGAAGAGGTGGGTGGGGCTTGTGAGGGAGGTGGAGCTGTTGATTTTCAAATGTTTGTGCTGTGCTGTGTGAAATGCCAGATCGGTAAGAATTGCTTTAAGGACTTTGACCAACTTATCTACATTGTTATGTTCATATGTTTCAGAATAAACCATGACAACAACAGGATGAACTGGGGAGGAGGGGCTGCAGCAGCAGGACATCAGTGGTGGGACAGGTGTGAAGGTGTGAAGTCTGTCCTCAGTGAAGAGTAGACGACATCCGGCTCCGGTGGACACTCTGAACACAGACACACAGTTCAGTATGAGTCCTACCTGTCCTCTAACTCTCCTCTACCCAGAGGTGGGAGAAAGTCCCTATGTTGCAAGTCCAAGTAGAGTCTCAAGTCTTTGCTCTCAAGTCTCGAGTAGAGTCTCAAGTCTTTGCTCTCAAGTCCCAAGTCAAGTCCAAGTCCTAAGATTTTTGTTTCGAGTCCCAATCAAGTCCTAAGATTTTTTTTCGAGTCCCAACCAAGTCCTAAGATTTTTGTTTTGAGTCCCAAACAAATCGATTATAATTAATGATACATAAAGATCATGACAACGCCTCAATTGTTAAGTTGTTTATATTTTATTGTTAATGTTCTGTCACTTATTCATCTGTAATATTCTATTGTGATATGCTTTGTCAATATAAGCACTGCCTTCTCATGCCAATAAAGCTATTTAAAATTGATGTACAGTAACACGCCAGAAATCTCGTGTGATCAAACGTGTTCTGACGTACTCTGTTGATGGTAGCCATCAAAGATACTCTATTAAACCGTCTTTGGTAGCCATGGAGCCGTTAGCCACACTGGTTTGTTATGCTACATGTGCTGCAGTCAGCTCGCTTCTTTATTGGTTACATTCAATTTCACGTCACATTCTGCGGAGACGTGGACTCAGGATTGTCGTGTTCCCCCACACACAAGCCGACTTTTGATCGAAACGGTCACGATTGTTGGGGCCAACAATCGTAAATATCGAACATGTTTAATATTTACGATTGTCGGGAGAATTTAAATCTTATAACACCACACACTACAGGAGAATCTCATAAAATAATCTCAAGAGCCTAAGATAATCGGGCGATTTTTGTCTTTGGTCAGAAGGGGGAAAATCGGGGCAAAATCAGCCAGATTATCTTTATGTGTGGTACGCATTAGTGTGTTGGCATTAATTATACAGCCAAGACTGATAACAGGAATAGAATGTCTCTGGCTGGCTGCTGCAGTATAACATTGATGTGACACTTTTTAAAATATTTGAATATTTGTGCTTGCTGAATGTGACTTGACTTGAATTCAAGTCTTTGGCATCAAGTCCCAAGCGAGTCCAAGTCTTTACCCTATGATATATTTGTGTTAATATAAGTCTTAAATAGTTGTATCTTCCGACAGCAATCACTTCTATAGAGTGTTTGGTCTGAAACACGGGTCTGTCAGTCACTCTGCTCTGCTCTGAGCCGAAGAGAAAACATTTATCGTATCCTACAGTTTTTATCCAATGAGGAGAGAGAACGGCATGCAGGGCTGTGTGTGCAGCCAAGGAACGCCGTGAATGTGGCGACGTAGGGACGAGGACTGTTATGGTGCGTTCAAGGAAACTCGTATTTTTCCGACCGTGAAGTGGTACCAGTTCGATCTGGTACGAGTTCATGGGTCAGAAGTTACGAGTGGCCGTTATAGTGACTTTCACCGGTAAAACAGGTCGGAAAAACACGAGTGGGTTGCCTGAAACACTACAAAGTCGTAAATTGTGACTTGAAGCTGTAATCTACGATTTCAAAAGCCTGCCTGGAACGCAGCATTAGCGAAAACGACCGGACCACTTACTTCTGCTTTAAGTCATCAAAATCGGGACTCGAGTCCAAGTCAAGTCTCAAGTCTCGAGTCCAAGTCCCCATCTCTGCCTCTACCTGACTTCACCTTTCTCATTCTCTGGATGACCCAGTATGACGTAGTAGCAGGGCTCCAGACTGTGACTAAATGGTCGCATTTTGCGACTAAAATTTGATACAATGCGAGTAAATTTTTCATCTACTTGCGCATGTGCGACCAGTAAATTTGTCGATTTCTTTTTTTTTATTTTTATTATCACTGTGATTGGCTAATGTGTGAAAAGAAACGTGTGTTTCTCTTCTCTACATCTCGGAGCGGAGGAGACGTCTTTCCACAGCAGAGCTCCGTGTGAAACAGCAGGAGACACACAGACCGGTGACCTGCGCGCGTGTGTGTGCTGAACATCACCCGCGATGTTTTTTTTTCTTCCGATGGCTCGCTACAAACCTTAAACATCCCATAATATGCTCGCGCTCTCAGCAGCGGTACTCAAATCATCACAAGGCAACAAAGCAGGTTGACTCGCGTTGCAGAACAGCGCTGCACAGAGGCTCCCAAACGGAAATGATTATTGATTGATTGTTGATCGATAGATTAACGACGAAGCCAAGGAGTCCGTGCACATGTGAGGCCTAACTACAGGGGCTGTCCTACACAGGCACCCTTGGGGGTGGGGTGGGGGCGGGGGCTGTTCTTGGATAAGTTTACCACAAGTGGTGTGTCTAAACATTATAGTTTCTGCATTTATCAAAGTATTTATCAGTAATACAGTGAAAATTTGAGGAAATGTGAAAATTTACTTTGCAAGTCGATTTCGGTGTGCGCCCCTAAATTTTCTGTTTGTGCTCCTAAAATTTTAAGTTAGGGGCCACTGTGCTCCTAGTCAAAAAAGTTAGTCTGGAGCTGGGCCGTAAAGTATACCCCCGCAGCCCCCGCGAGGCGGGGGGGCCCCGCATGCCGTGGGGGCCCCGCCCCCGCCCGTTAAGCCGAGTTTCCACCGAATCAACGGTCCTTCTTTTTTTTTTTTTTTTTTTACACCACAACATATGGTTCACGTCATGATAACTTCTGTATTTTGGCCATTCAAGCTTCCACAGTCCATAGTTCTCTTCTTTGTTTGATATTTCAAGAGACTTTTGGTTAAGTAACCATGGACAGCTCCTAGGCAGGATTGTTCTGCTGTGTTGTCGCCGCCGTCAACCCCCGGCCCGCCCCCCCGTCATCGCGGCCATCGCCTCGCCGCCGCACCCCCCCCCCCCCGCCGTCACCGCCGTCATCCGCGGCGAACGGCCGCGGGGGGGCCCCGCACGGTTACGTTACGGCGCTGGTCTGGAGCCCTGGGTAGTGAGACCATTATCTGACGACCAGACTAACTGGACCCCAACTTTCCTGTTCCCAGGCCTGAGGGGAAATGTAAAGTTTTAGGTGATTTATTCCTGACGAACTTGAAGACGAGATGAAACCTACAAAGACTGAACAAAGCCGACTAGTCTGAAGACTGAAGAGCAGAGTCTTAACATATCACACAGTCCAGGACTTAATCGAACCTGGTCTGGATCGAACCTGGTCCAGATCATCTTAGTTAAATCACGTTAATTCGGGGGGTGGGGTTCACAACCAGTCCATTAATCAACTACTTGAAGGAAATCAATCAACTCATACTTTGATAATCAATCAGTTGACAGGTAAAACTACAAAATATTTACTAGTTCAGTCTCTTAAAGGATAATTACCGTTTTTTACAATCTGGACCTTATTTCTAGCATAAAATGCGATCATTTCCTCCCCCAGATAACTTTGGTGTCATTACAAGTGGTTGTGATGAAATGAGCTCCAGCCGAGAGGCGCGTATATCCGTATAATGGAGTCTACAGGGCAGCAGAATGCAGCCTCTAAATAACACATTATCTGCTGAGAAACTCCTTCATTTCACCAATATTTAGTTCTGATAGGCTAGTGCTATTCCCCTCTGAGTCCGGGGTTAGCTGTTATCAACATCCGGGGTCTGTAGGTTGATCTACTGACCTCTGACCTGGATGATGTCATGGCTCCATAGACAGAAGTGTTTTTCTATCTGGCAGTCTGTGCTGAAATCGCTACAACTAGAGAAGTTTATGGTCAACCAACTTGATCTCTGGAGGACGGGGGGTTCTACTCTGTCTCACGGTACATTAGACCATGGGTTAAATGTACACCGGAATATCCCTTTAATCTGGGCTGGTCTGGATCAAACCTGGTCCAGATCATCTACATTAAATCACATCAATTCTCAGAGATACAGCTGCACAAACAGAATCATAACCAGTCAATTATTCAACTTCTTGACCAACAGGAAATCAATCAGCTAATACTTTGACAATCAATCAGTGATCAGGTAAAACTACCAAATATTTACTGGTTCAACCTGTTAAGGTTAGAACTACCTGAGAGGTTAGCTTAGTTTAGCATAAAGACTGGAACCAGGGGGGACTATTAGCCCCAGAATCTCCCTGTAGGAGCAGCTTTACCTCTGGTCCTGTTTGCTCTGATGACCACTTGTCCATAAGTGACGTCGTCCGTCCTCACTGTTGAGTAAAGTGCAGCTGGTTCCCTCTCTAGAAAACAGAACAGACTTCAGATCAGAGCAGGAACCACAGCTGATACCAACACTGGTCCTTGATTTACTGCTGGACTTAGGACCCTGAGGAGGACGGGACATGTGATGCTACTGAGGTCAAGTCAGGACTCTATCAATATTTTTGGGTTTTGTCTTAACACCTCTGCTGTGAACCTCAAACACACTGTCACACCGTGTGCATGAGCATGATTGGACAGAGCAGAAAACAGTTGTGGTGAGAATTTCAGACCTCAGCTCAGTGTTGTCTACAGGAAGAAGCTGCTGCTGTGGTTTTACATGCAGAGTTAAAAAAAGATAAAAGCTGTTAGAGAAGCAGCTTAACGTCTCTGCTCCGTCCACTCTTTAGTATCCTGCTACACATTTTACAAAAAATCAATCTATGATAGATCAATAGACAACACTCATCACCTTCAGTGGGTGATACCAAAGCAGAATCACTGAACGGACAGTTTGTCAGAATAAACTGGTCTTAATGGTGTCAGACCAAAGTGGCAGGGGTTGAACTGGTTCTGGTGTTGGACCATGATGGTGAAGAAGAAGAAGAAGAGAAGCTGTACCTCTCTTCTTTGATCTCTTGTCTTTGATGACTATTGGTCCATAGGTGACATCCTGAGTCCTCACTGCAGAGTCGACGGCAGCTGGATCGCTCTCTGGACGAGACACAACACATCACATGAGGACACTGCAGGAAACTTTGTCTTTGGTCCAATCACAGCCCAGCAAAGAGCCACAGATCTCCACAATCTGAGCTGTATAATTTCAATACAGATGGACATGATAGTTAGATATCCTAGTTTACTACTGTCTTGTTTAATGAGAGGACTGAAGCCCTTTGTCCTCTTTGTACCAGAGGATTTGACAAGTGTCCAACTCCAATGCACACAAAACGATGTCATCAGCATATTGTGTGGCTGTGGTGATGTCAGGGCTCTGTTTGTGTAACTCATGACTCTAAAACAGACTGAACCACTCAGAATTTAGGACAGGTAGGAGGGAGTATTGCTGCTGAGGTACTAACACCACAGACTCCATCAGTCCCAAACCAGTGTCATGGTGGGACCACAGCACTGCTTTACTTCATTGTCTTAATAAAAAGTTTGAACTGTGCCAAACATATGAACAATGAGATGTGTCCTATTTTATCATGGGTGAATATTGACAGTACTTGCTGTATTTGATACTTCTGCTTCATTAATGCAATAATCAAATAAACAGTGTTTAATACTAAAAAAGGTTAACACTTACTATATGTTTAGATGTGTGTGCATAGGTGTACTGTAGGTTATGACCAAGATTGTCTTTGTCTCTAATAATAGGCTCAGAGTGGAGCGTGTGCAGATTCACACTCAGCTCAGGTTGGACCACAGAGCTGTTTCACCACAGGACACAGATCAGATACCAGCTTCCCCCCTACCCCACCCCACAGAGTCAGGCTGATCTGTCCTTCATATCTCAGCTGAGGCAGTGATGAACTCTGGGAAATAAGGTCCTTTTCTGGTGGATTGATTTTCTATTATGTTGTTGTGTAAAATGTCCCTGAATGCACCGTGGGTCCCCAAATCACACACTGTCCAACAACGTCCTCACAAACACACTCACTGTAGTTTGTCTATTTACATTTGTGAGGACCATCATAGTCTCAATGTCACTGAAGACAACAGTGACGGATGGTGACTGAAGAAATTGGGTAGGACAGGAAGAAAACCAGTCCACAGCGTCACGTTATTTTATACTGGTTGACTATTTATCCCTACTTTCTTATATTAAATGAAAATTAAGCAGTTAAACAATGTCTTACAAGATTAAAAACAATAGTGATTTGCATTTATATAGCGTTTTTCACGATACCCAAAGCGCTTTACAGAAACCATTATTCATTCATACCACATTCACACCGGTGGTGGTAAGCTACTTGTGTAGCCACAGCTGCCCTGGGGCAGACTGACGGAAGCGTGGCTGCCAATTCGCGCCAAACGGCCCCTCTGACCACCATGATCATTCATAACATCCACACGAGGCAAGGCGGGTAAGGTGTCTTGCCCAAGGACACTACGAACCGCCGACCCTCTGATCATTGGACAACCCGCTCTACCACCTGAGCCACTGCCGCCCCAACATCATTTTATCGAATCCTGCTGTTTTCAGATAAACCATATAGGCCTAATGAAAAACACTGAGCATGGGAATCTGGAATTATTGACAAACTAATTATTTACAAATTAATAACAAAGCAAAGTGTCCCACTCAATTTACATAGATACTTATACTTTTAAAGCTTTTATCTGGGCTTTTAGGCGCGGGATTATCCAGACAGGGACTGCGTGTGACTGAAATACATTAACAATCCTTATTACTGCTTTTTGTACTCTGGTCGTGTTCTTGCATAGATAGTCGGCAAGCAAGGGAACGCCCACAAAACATCAAATGCCCAGGAGCTGCTGTACCCTTTAGCCACCGGGTTCTTCTCCTAGGCCAGGGGTATTCAATTAAAATTCATTGAGGTCCAGTTACTAAACTTTCATCCAAGTGAAAGGTCCGAACCTTATAAAGTCCAAATGGTGTCTTATAAGCTATAGCCTACCCCTATGTCATTTAAATAAAATCAATCAAGTGCATTTTCATATCTATTGTCAATTTTCAACACAGGAAACATTTAACATAATGCACTTGTATAGTAAACAACTAGCTTTTAAAAATTTTTTTTTTTTTTTACCATGAATAAAAGTAGCTCCCAGGCAAATTAATTTAAGGCCTGTATTTCAATTAAAGAGAACAAGAAAGAATAAATAAGGGGTTTTCCCTGTTTGTTTTTTTTGGTGCTTTTTTTTTTTCTTTCTTTTTTTGAGGCCAAGGTGTCAAAAGCATCTTGATAGCTGCACTATCATTGTATTGTTCCCCTCCATTAAATATGGAGGGAGGCTGAAAATCACAGGATATGTCTGTTCTGTTCTGGTGATACAAGTCAGTAGTCCTGAAATAGGTGTTTCTCTTCTATAACACACATTCTACATCTCTGAAGCGACGTCTTCCCGCATACGGGCTTCCTTCTCCTTTCAAACGGGGCAGAGCTCCGCGTGAAAAAGTTTACAGACCGAGGGAGAACCGGGGTCTGACACAACACCGGCGGAGAAGCAGGAAACAAGCACGTCGCACTGAATACGCACCGCTACGGCGTCGCTCTCGGTTGTGAGCGCACATTAAAATAATGGGCTTGTGCGCGCAACAAGAGACCCATCTGAACGGCCCCCACGCACGCACGCACACACACACACGCGCGCACGTGCTTAACCAAGGCGGCGGCGGCGGCCACAAACGCCCCGAAGCTGCCGTATTGACCTATAGCTGAGCCCGCTGTCCCGTCGGAAAAAAATGCTCCAGGAAAATGTTAACTTATTAGAGATTGGTCTCGGGTCCGGATCGAACCATCACTCGGTCCGGGTCCGGACCGAGGTCCGCCATTTGGTGATGCCTGTCCTAGGCTCTGTGCTTTGGTTTCGCAAAATATAAACTTTAGATTTGGATTTTTTAGCTTATTAGTTGTACAAATTATCCACAGGGTTCTTCTTAATTAATTAACGCATTCACAAACGTACCCTGCCATGCAGTTGCAGTGGGCAACTGCATGGCAGTTAGCCTCTCCCTAACTGCGACCCACGTCTGGTGCGGCTGTCACCCTCCAGGATGGCTTTACATCACATCGGAACACATAGGTATCAGAGGAAGGTCATTTGTGATGAAGCACAACTCCAACAAAGCCACTTGTAAAAAGGTTGTGTGCCTCTAGGGACCAATAGTTTTTTAGGCTGCTGTGTGTGTAAATCCCTGTGTGATATACCAAGTCGTCAATAACCAATATGTGCAGCTCATGACGACTATTATTATATATATTACTATTATGCAATAACAACCATTGTGTGGTGAACAAATTCACTAAAACGTGATAATTTCCTATTATGCGAGGTTTAATTAATCAGTTAACGTGATTTACTGACTTACCGGGTGATTCAACCAGGTAGCAAAAGATATCAGAGAATGAAATTTCAGGCCATTTAGTCAAATCATTCGTTCACTCTTTAGTAAGATACGGACAAGAATCTGATCCTATTAAAGTTATTTTTTAACGTATCTATCCCTATCAATGGGCTGCAATGACTCAATGTATGTCATGTTCGTTTAGCATTAATATCAACATTTTAAATCTGCGCGCTTACAGTGCTCCGGGTGAGGGGGAAAGGATTGTTTTCCCCCTCGAAATGCCCCACTACCAACTGTGACACAACACCAACTGTATGCATTGAGTGAATGGAAGGAGACCCCGCCCCCTCCGTCCTCCTCGAGCCCCCACCTTCCTGCTCCTCGCTCTTCACACAGACTGCTCATTCTCCTCTGCCTGCAGAGGGTGCTGTTCAACCATTTTGAGTGGATTTTCTTCCAAAGAAAAGCTTAAAAAATATATTTCATAAATAATACTGAGATTTGGTAAGGGTTTATTTCAACCAGTTGCTCTCTCTGCCTCTATGGACCAGCCTCCACTGGAACACAACTACAAACAACTGAAGGTAAAGGTAAAGGTACTTTATTGGTCACATATACAGCTAGCCCGGGGACCAACTCCAGATTATGAGCCAGTGCCTTTGGTCAGGGGCACTGACTGGAGGATTAACCTAGCCAACATGTTTTTAGTGGTAGGGGAAACCGGAGCACCCGGAGGAAACCCACGGGGAGAACATGCAAACTCCACACAGAATGGACCTGGGCGGCCGGGGATTCGAACCCAGGACCTTCTTGCTGAGAGGCAACAGTGCTAACCACTGTGCCACCGTGCCGTGATGTCAACATCCAACCTTCACCTTCAACAACAACAACAACACACAAACAAACTCATTACCTCTGCTCCGTCTGTTTGGCTGCCGTTGATTACGTAATATTTTGACATCACTGTATGTGATGTCATTTCCTCCAACTTCTTCATCATCAGCTGGAAAGAACCAAAATTAACAAGAACTTCATTCACCATATGAAAGTGATCATTAACAGGTAGATTAACAAAGAGATGGAATCATAATCATGGTTATTTATTATAAATAACACATTAATAAGGAAAAAGTCCATATAGTTTTAAATAAGGGAACTACAAAAATGTTTCTCACCTGTAGGTTTCCTCTGTACACAGTGTCTGACTAGTAGAACCAGCAGAATAAGTAGAACCAGAACACAGACTAATGCAACAGGCAACAGCACAGAGAGAGGAGGAGGAGGAGGAGGAGGGGTGGTGGAGGAACCAGGAGGAGAGGATGTTGTAGGTCCAGGTGTGGTGGTGGGGGGGGCTCTCTCTGAAATAAAAGACACTTAAATGGTTAAAAAGGTCAAACATGGAGTTGTTTTTGCTTTCCCCCAACTCTCTGAATCAAACATTTGACCTTTGACCTCCTGACCTGTGACGGTGATCCAGCTGGGTGGAGACCCTCCATGGCCTGTGATGTCACAGCTGTAGAGGCCTTCATCAGACTTGGTAACATGGTGGATGGTCATGTGACGTGTAGGCTCAGTCCTGATGAGGGAGCCATCTTTATAGAAAGCAGCTGGGGGGTTGGAGGGAGGGCTCTCCTTTGATTGACAGCTCAGAGTGACATCATGTCCCTCCATCACAGGGAGGACAGGACTCTGCAGGATCACTGGTCCACCTCAACACAGAGACAAAGTACAGCAGTTGATCCATTTCCACACAGCTTCATCAACACTGACTCCACAGTCTGATCTTACCAGTCACAGTGATGTTGATGCTGCTGCTGCTTGTTGCTCCCTCTCTCAGCTCACACCAGTAAACTCCACTGTCTGATGAGTCAACGAAGCTGATGCTGTAGGAGGAACCAGTTGATTCCCTCCATCCAGTCCTCTGTTGTCCTTTGGTTGTGTTCCTCATCACCTTCCATCCAGCAGAGCTGTCGTCCTCCTCACAGCTCAGAGACACTGAGTCTCCAATGAACAGCTGAGAGCTGTTGGGACTCACAGTCAGACGAGCTGAGGGTAGAAATCACTGAATATTTGAGCAAACTTATGAAATAAAATTCATCTAATCATCCAAGTGTTCATAAACAAGTTCTGCCATCAGCAGGTGAAGATCGACCAGTGAGTGTTTTTTACCACATCATGAAAACAACTCATTTATAATATAAACATACTCCAGGAGAACATGTGTGAATGAGGAACTGCAGTGACTATCTGATCCCAGGTCAGATTAACCAGTCAGTGTGAGTCTTTGTTTTTCTGGTTGTCTTCTTCCCTTCAGCCTGTATCCACTGCTCTGTCTGCCTCTCTGACTCCTGACAGTCACTGCTACAACCTGAACTCATCCAGTTGTTGATCACATTCAGACTGAGAAAAGAGGCGTTCACTGACCTGTGTGTGTTGTGCAGCAGAGCAGAGACATCAGATCTGCAGAGACATGACATCAGCTTTAACACTTTAATACAAACATGAATAAACACCAGTTCCTGTTCCTCTGACTCCAGATCAGATGTGAGTGAGGGTCTGAAGCCGTGCAGAGACACGAGGTGAGGTTCATCAGCTCTGCTCCACAGTCTGCTCTCTAACCGACAGCACGAGTTCTCATCACTTCATTCTCCTCAGGTAAAGATCACTAACTTTTCTTCTGGTGTTAAAGGTGTACAGAAATGGACGTTTGTCCTGTTTGTCGCGCCGAGTTGTCACGAGCTGCAACACGAGTTTACCCGAGTAAGGAAAACGAATTTGATTGGTCGTTATCGAGCGGGCGGGATATTCAAAGTTTGGGGCGAGACCAAGCTCCGTGTGTGTGTGTGTGTCTCAGACGTTTGATTGACGGATGACAGATCCAATATCAGTGGCTGATGAATCGTGTACAGGCTGACGTATAATCCGTGTACCTGCATTATCCAATGCGGAAAAAAAAACCACACTTTTGTCCCGGATTTACTCAAAAATAGAATTTTGCACAAAGTTTGGCCTACATCGTCTGATAGATGAGTTATTACACTAATTTTATTACCCAGGGTGGGCTCAAATTCAATTTTCTTTTCTGTACAGCTTTAAACGTTACAGTGAAGACACCAGGAAGAGGCTTTTATCTGTCTCTTCTGCTTTAAAAAGATCATTTATATTTTCTATCTGTCTAGATTAGTCAGTTTTCTGATCAATAACTAATATTGATAAGTGTGTCAGTGTGTACTTACAGAGCAGCCTCAGCAGAGATGTGTCGTCCATTGTTCCTCCGGTTAAATGAGCTCCTCTCTCTGCGTGGTCACAGTAGTCTGTCTACGCTTCCTTCCTCTCTCTAGCTTTTGATGGTGTTGGGGACGCTGCTATTTACGGATGTCCCTGAACGCCTCACATGTAGACTCAGAGACAGTGATGCTGAACTTTACAGTAGTTCCCTGAATGTGTCCTGTGCAGACAGAGTGGATGTAGCTGCAGCTGCAGTCAGGCTCTGGAGGGTTAACATGGTTTACAGTCCTCACTGTATAAAGAGTGAAATGACAAAAACAAAGTAAAGGTCTCTGAGGGGAGAGGAGCTCAGTAGGACGCAGCCTCCTTCCTGTTCACTGTCCTGGCTCTGTTGTCAGGGAAACAGGATTACAGTGTCCCAAAATATAAACATAAACTTAGATGTAAATGAATTAAATTGAGTTTCTTATTTAATTCATCAGGGACGGACATGTATTGACAGTTGTGTGAATGACCATGTTATCTAGTGTGGTGCAGCAGCAGCAACTGGCCAGTAGAGGGAGAAACGTGACCTCACATCCTTCACCCTCAGTACTGAGACTGAGTGAAGTTTCAAATACTTTAACTAAACAATATATAATAATGTGAATGAGTACTCTTACCCATTGTACTGTTACATAACAATACAATGTTACCTGAACATCCAACGTTCACTCACACAGTCTTATCAAATATTTCACTTTTAATGTTTTTCACTTTCTACTGGTTTATATATTTAACTACATATCTTTCTTTATTCTGTTCCAGTATGGTACTGTACCACTGCAAGATTTAAGCAAAAAGAAGTGTCTTGAAAAACTCCTAAAACTCATGTTAACTTGGTCTACTGTATGAGACATATCATCCATCCTCTACTCTTACTGTATACAGTAGGTATCTGACAGGACAAAGGCAGGTCATTTACTAAACATGTCACTAAAGATCAACTGAAACAAAAACAGACATTTTCATTAGTTTGAATACTCTGGTGTGATATCAGAACATGTTTATTTATTTAGTTTTTTGCAACAGCCTCCTCCTGACACATACAGGGGACAGCCAGTTTGCTATGGTCAAAGTCAACCTTTACTATCTCTTGGTGCAGACAACCACTGTGTTCAACCACCAACCGCCAACTCCCCACGTCTCACGTAACTACGTAGTACATCTGTCCTCCTATGACATCTTCCACTTTTGGATACTGCAACAATCCCTAAACTATAACACTTATTACTTAGTGCAAATAACAACATCTGCTTGAAGCCAAATAACAACAATGCCCTCTAGTGGCTAAAGTGTGAACGTGTACCAAAACGTAAGTGCATTATAGCACTTACCAATAAACACTTTGTATAATATTGTCATTTCTTTTCTTTTCCTTTCCTTTTTCTTTTTTTAGGTCAATGAACAGTTCAAACAATATTTCTCTCACTCTCACAGGTCAAGTCTACGGACAGGTTTGACAGGCCTACCAGACCTGGTTTGGGGCAGTCCATCAGTGTTCACTGTTGGACCCGGGATTCTCGTTGTTGGGCTTGCCTAAGTGTCTGGTGGGCCCTTTTTCAGGGCTCGTGTTGGCTGTCGCCTTGGCCCCCTCAACAGGCACATCTTGAAGGTGGTGACGGTTTCGCCTGTACAGAGTTCCTTGCTCTGTCTCGATGATGTAAGATCTCTGTGTGGTGCTCTCACCTGCCACCACAGCAGGTGTGGTCCAGGTCTTCTGGTTGTCCAGCCTGGTGAGAACATGGACTCCTTGCTGCAGTGGTGTGAGCTGCCTCACACCATGGCGCTCTGAACTCTCTGTCTCTGTGGTTACTGTAGCTTTACTGTGGTCACAGTGAGCATAGATATATATAAGAACTAGATGACTCACCCGCAGCTGTTTCCCAATGACAAAGCGTAGCCAGTATGGCGGCCATCTTGGGACGGGCAACTCTCTCCCTCAGAGCATTAAGCCTATGGTGCATGTTCTGCTATAATGACCATAACTTGCTCAGTTTTTGTCCGATTTCAAAACGGTTTGATTTTTATGAACGTTTATGCAGTTATGATGCAGCATATTTAGAATCACGGATAATTTTAATAATGTATTTTTTTTGTAAAAGTAACATTATAGTGACATTATGCAAATAGTTAAAGTAATATCTACATACTGATTTATTTTTCACAGAGTTATGAATCGTTTTTTTAGTGCAGATGACTGGATCACCTATCTACTGCACTGTAACTGCAGCCAGAGTCAGAGCAAGTTGCCCGTCCTCATATGGCCGACTGTGAGCTACGCCTGCGTGTAGTCCGATCCACCCCCTTGACAGTGAGGATCTGTCGTCAGTCTCTCTCTGTCTCAACATGGCGGATCACTTCCTGTTCTTTGGCTCCATATCAAACCAACGGAGTTTCAGAGGGTTCGGTCAGGAGACCAAGAGCAGGGCCTGGTCTGATACCAGAACAAGACCAGGACTCACTGTAGGGTCCTGGTCTCACGGTGTGTTCAGATGCAGTGGGACACTACACTCCTGTGGTGTTCCTCCTCCGTGCCCCCTCCTCCCACCCGGCTCGATGTTTGTTGAGGGCTGTCTGGTATCCAGCCCTTGAGGGGGGGTTCTGTTACGTCCTTTGTGTGTTCCCCTCTTGAGTTAAGTTGTTTCCTGTTTTATTTTGAACTTCTGTGTCCTGTCTTTCTGTGTCATGGTCTGTGTCTTTTGGCCCCTGTTGAGTTCCTGTTTTATTTTGTAGTTTCATGTCCTGTCTTCCTGTGTGCTTCCTGCTTGTGATTACCTAATGTGTCTCACCTGTGTTAATTGCACCACCTGTGTCTTCCCTTGTGTATTTAGCCTCAGACTGCGTTTACACGTGCCCGGCTATTTTCATAAAGGGACATTTCACCCTCTCCGTTTATAAAAAACACTGCGTGCACACCAGTCCGTTTTCAGAAAACGTTTCGTTTACACTAACCCGTGTATATATGCCGTCAAGAGTCAAACCTGGCAGTGTAGCGAGAAGCTCAAGCCCATGTCAGCCAATCAGAATCCCGCACATGATCCCGCATAGCAACCTGATAGCAACAGCAACAACAACAACGTCACTTGCCCTCCTTGTGTGTAAAGTTTTAATATTTTTTCATGTGAGAAAGTAACTGTTTAGATGCCAAATATACGGCCAGTTTATCCAGATGACGGCTGTTTAGAAGTTTGCTCCGATGTTTCTCGGAGAGGTGAAGCTTTTTTTTTTTTTTTTCGGATAAGTGAAGCTCCACCTGCGGAGCAACGACCGGGACATCACAGAGACGGTGTCCGCTCTGCAGAGCTGCTCGGTCGGCCAACCTCCGTCGTCCTCCCGGGATCAAAACAATGGCTAAATAACTTACCCACAGGTTTTTAGAGGTTTACCACCGGCAGTGTAAGTGTGGCAGTAGCAGTTTGTTTGAATGAAAAGTGAAGCTTCATGTCTGTTACTGAACAGAAGAGCAGCTCAGCCTCGGGACTCTGTACAGAAATCACCCCATTTAACCTTACATCAATAAATAAATGTTTTACAATGAACACATCAGTCTGCATTAAATTTTATCATTATTATTATTATTATTTTTTTATCAAGTTATGTAATATGGTTACGGTTAGACGTCAGGGTCTGACGTCGGCTACCCAAATCTCAGTTTTTCTCCGTTTACATGCAAACGTGAAAACGGAGTTTTCCAAAATCTCCACCCTGGCCGGAATTTTTAAAAAGCATCATTTTCAGGGGCGTTTTCTCCGTTTGCGTGTAAACAGAGGGTGCAAACGATGGTTAATGTCTCCGTTTTTAAAAAATAACCGGGTACGTATAAACAGGGCCTCAGTGTCTCCTTTTATCTGTGTCGGATTGTCTGTGTTCGTGCTCCCCGTATTCCTGCGTTTCCCCGGGCTATATGTAAGGAAAATAAACCCTTTTTGGGTCCTTCCCCCTGCTATCCCCCATCCCTGACACAACTGAATTTACCACTTAAAAGTTAGGGTAAGTTAAAGTTAATCTAAAAGTACGTCAAGTTCCAAAAAGAATCTTTAATTTGTGTTTGTATTCAGATTCTAGCTATTATTCACTAATTAAATGGTAAATGCACTTAAACAGCACCTTAATAGTCTCTAGGACCAACATTTAAAGATGTGTATTACTAACTATAGCATACATTAGTGTTACTAACAAGCACTGATCAGGAATATCAACCTTCAAAATAAAAGTTTTTCATAAAGACCCTGATCACTGACATCTACTTCCTGTCTGTCTTTGGTTATAAACAGTGACAGTGAAACCTGGAGAAGACGCCACTCTTCCATGTCGAGGTTCTGCAGGAGCTGAGATCACACTGATAAAGTGGATCAAACCTGACCTGGAGTCAGATCTTCACATCCTCTACTACAGAGACAACTGTCTGTATGAAAAGAGTCTCTGAGTCACTGTCCAAAAGTCCACCAGGACATGTTGAACAAAGAGTCCTGGTCCATACATAAAGGTAAAATGGTTGATTTTTGCCCTGATTTTCCCCCTTACGACCAAGGACAAATAGCTGCCAATTATCTTATGCCTCAAGGTTGAATATGGAGAATCTTTATTAGAAGCTATATTTTTTCAAAAACAATAAACCCATGGGGCGTTTAGAGGGGTGCAGAATAAAAGTATTGCTTTTCCATTAAAAATTATATTTAGTCTTTTGTAATTATTTAACATTTTTTTGACTGGTTCAATAATAACTTCCTGTTTACATCGTCAGGCAGTAGCCGCCATTGGGGCTCATTTCTCCACTATTTTGCTAACCCTCCTCCTGGTCGTGTTTTCAATGAAGCCCTTAATATTCAATCAGTGGATCGACGGATTACCATACACATGTTACGATGTGTGTATTTGTGTAGTCGTATCTCTCATAAACAAGAGATCAGGGTTTAGAATAGAATAGAATAGAATAGAATAGAATAGAATAGAAACTTTGTCATTGTATCAAATACAACAAGATTGGAAATGCTACTCCTAGTGGTACATAAACACAATGCATATATAAATAGAATTAATTAAAGCAGAAGTAAGGTGAATGTTTGTGTTAATCTAAGTCTTAAATAGTTATATCTTCCGACAGCAATCACTTCTATAGAGTGTTTGGTCTGAAACACGGGTCTGTCAGTCACTCTGCTCTGCTCTGAGCCCAGGAGAAAACTTTCCTTGTATCCTACAACCTTTATCCAATGAGGAGAGAGAACGGCATAAAGGGGCAGTCCTCTCTGTGTGTGCAGCCAAGGGATGCGCCTGAATGTGGTGACGTAGGGACGAGGGCGGGGACTACTAACTCCATCGGCTGACAGGAAGTTAGACAAAACCACCGGATCGCTTACTCAGTGACGGCTGGTATCAATGGGCTAGTGGGGCTAAGCCCTCCCTGCATTACACAACAAAAGATGAGGAAAAAATATTCTTTAAATAACATACAAAAGATTGTTCTAAGTCTTAGTAAAATCGGAACTGGCAACAATATTAAATAGTTTCAAGAAAAACACAGGATATCTCTAAATGGGCTAATTTTAATTAGCCCGAGCTCACCGAGTCTGCTCTCATTCATTTTCCGACTGTGGATGATTGACAGGTGCCATGTCCCGCCCTCGCCATTTACCGACTGTTTGGGCTAATTTCATTCAGCCCACAGGCCGAGCGGTTCTGACCAATCAGCAGCGGGCTAACGCAGGGTCAGTGATTGACAGGTGCCATGTCCCGCCCCCTTGATTCACTTGTCATTGGGGCTAATTTCATTTAGCCCAACACCGCTGTTTTCAGACCAATGACAGGAACCGGAGGAAAAGTTGTGTTGTTGTGGGAGGGAGAAGACAGAAAACAGCGGCGTATTACAAAATCAGAACTGTACGACTTTTGGAAATGTGTTTTGTCTATTTCAGCCTTTCAGACTCAGAGTCTGTCAGACTTAAAGCGTGAGAGAAAAGCCGAAATAGACAAAACACATTTCCAAAAGTCGTACAGTTATAATTTTTTAATACATGGTTCGGGGGCCCAAGACGAACGCGTAGATGTGTGTTCGGTCCTGATCGAGCAATTACTTTTCGAGAGGCGGGGCTTCAAACAGCGGTATTCCTCTGTATCCTTGAGGCCGCCGTTTTCATAGAAACTGACCAAATCACTTGGCCTGTGGACTCATGGTGAGGCCCTTATCCATCACCCCAAGACCCAACTCTGTGGGAGCATGGGAAAGCCAAGTGGCCCCCCGGGGCCCCCCGGGGCCCCTAGAGCAACGGGACCAAAATATTCTGATAGAGGACTCTCTGATATACAACATATTTATATTTCATGATGATAACTTAAAGCGTGTATGTTTTGTTGAGAAAAAGCAGGAATGGCTGGATTCACTTTGATGTTTGACCCCTGTGACCAGTGACACTTACCAATTGGCTTTACGCACAGCTCCCCTACTTCCTGATCGTAAACCAGCTCCTTTAGCTAAAAATTCATCCTGATAGGCCAAAGCATCTGGAAGCTATTAAAGAATTGCTGTTGAAACATTTCTCCTTTAATAAGAGGTCAGAGAAAGGAGCATTAGTGATGTGCAGATCGATACTGAAATATCGATACTTCCGATACCAGGTCTGTATGCTCTAGAATCGATACTCAAATGAAAATATCGATACTTTTGATACTTCAGTCATTTGTGGTAATGTATCATTAACAGGAACACAGTGGAAAGTGACTAAACTATTCAGATCTTGTCTAAATGACACGCAGTTGGTAGGAACTACTTTTTCTTCCACCCGGGTAAGTGTGTAACGCGTAACCTGCTGCTCACAAAGTCAGTCTGTGTAGAGTCAATGACGGAGCGGAAAGGAGTCATGTGTGGAGCTATTTCAGTGCCACGAACAGTGAAGACGAAGTCTGTAATATCTGTGGGAAAATTATAAAGAATATTATAAATTAATGAATTAAAAAAATTGTATGTTTGTTTATCATTTTCTTATTTAATTCATGGTTTTATTATTTTACTTATGTTCTTTTTTTAGTGTTTGAAACACTATTTTCGTCTATATTCTAAACAAGGCCACTACCTCAATATAGTTCAGAGTTTAAAATAAATACGTTACTCTGAAGTCTTGCATCCTTAGGAAGCTATGACTTGAAATACACTACTTTTTAAAATTTTATTAGATTTACCAGGCACATTAGGTGCATTTGCACAAAGTATCGGTATCGGATCGGTATCGCCGATACCAGCCTGAATTTTACTCAGTATCGGATCGGAAAGGAAATCTGTGGTATCGAACATCACTAAGGAGCATTGCTTTTTGGCTATTTGTGACCCTTCTGAATGTCACAGAGCTCTGAATCTTTGCACACACAATCTACTAGACATTCTGGACCACATTTTAAAATCTCAGCTTCCCGCATCAAAGTCTTGGTGTTTTATTCAAGGAAACGGGGTCAAAAAGGTCACAAATCAGCGACCTTTGACACTAGGCCCCGGACAAATACATTAAACTTTCAGCCTTATAACCCCAAGAATGTGGACGTTATTAGACAAAAGGCTTCTAAATCTAGGCTTTGAAGGCCGAGAAACAAGCCTGGACGGTCAGCTGTGACCCTTCTGGACGTCCGACAGGTCTGAAATTCTACAGAAACTTTGTCCCTAGTGCATCAAAATCTCAGCTTCCCGCATCAAAGTCTTAGTGATTTATTCAAGGAAACAGGGTCAAAAAGGTTAAATTTAACACTAATCAGTCGACCTCTGACCCTTGAATTCATAATAATGTTTTTCAGATAAAAAATAAAATTTCACTCATTGAATTAAAAATTACAATAAATGTGATGTGATGTGGACCAGAAAGATGATGGTGAAAATTATGAAAAAAAAGAAAAAAAGAAAGAAGTCAAGCCAACTTTTATGCACTTTATTGTTGAATTTTAACAATATAGCACCGTTTTTTTATTCAATATTGATTGATAAATATTATTTGCTGGTAACAGCAAGCTCAACCAATCAGACACCAAAAGGCCCCTCGGCCTTTGTTCCCTATTAATGATTTTATTTTAAGAGGTGGGTTTTAAGAAGAGGTTTAGAAACAGACAGAGAAGAGGCCTGTCTGAGCTGTTTGTATCAATGTGAGGCCTCGTTTAGACGATCAATAATCTATAACTGATGATCATCAATCAGCTCAAACTGAGCACACGCATCCACCAGTCAGACTCCAGACTGACGCTCTTGTGCTGCCACCTGCTGGTCGACTGAGACAACAACAACAGAGTCTCAGCTCAGTGTTTGTGTCAGACGATGTTCTACAGAGTCCAGACTGGTTCTGGTCCAGTTCTCCAGACTGGTTCTGGTCCAGGTCTCAAGGCAAGGCAAGGCAATTTTATTTGTATAGCCCGTTTTTACAAACAGTTTGTCTCAAAGGGCTTTACATGGCATCGTAACAACATCCTCTGTCCTTAGACCCTCACATCAACTGAGGAAAAACTCCATGGAAAACCCTTTTAACAGGGAAAAATAGGAGAAACCTCAGGGTGAGCAACAGAGGAGGGATCCCTCACCCAGGACGGACAGACGTGCAATAGATGTTGTTACAGACAAGAAAACTGTGGTAACTTGTACACACAAAGAAAAAGGATCACGCGGACTTTAAAGAGCAAACAGACTTTATATGCAACACACGAGCAGGCATACATGCATACACAGCGAGGTGGCATCCAAATAACACAGGAAGTAACATTCACCTGGAGTAGAAGAATAGTACCCCAAAACTGCCTATGTGGAAAAGGGTGACAACTAGTGGCCAGCTAACTCATTTTAGGTTGTTCACAACACTTCTCCCTCCTTAAGTTCTAATTTCCCCCTTTAAGTACATAACATGGAAAACATTATAACCGTGACTTAAAGTGCTATTTCCACCATACTCAACACCTGTACATATAACAAAGTTAACAGGCAATATAACATTCAAACTTAACATGCTCCATCACAGAGCTAGTCTCTCAGGAGGTTTTCTCACACGCTGTGACCTCCGCACCACCTAGGGGACCCAGAAGGCACCACTGCTGTGGGTGCTTCAGGTGTGACTGGTGCGAGGGGACTGCCTGTTGTCTGGGCCTCAGTATTACAGTGTCCAGTCCCTCTGAGGGCCACAGCAACATCTCCTTGAGTCTCTCTCTCTGGAAGACCCACTTCCACAGCCAGTGGTCCCACTGGATAATCCATGGACATCTCTGTCTCAGTCCCTGTGTCATGCCGCAGGCGCACATGGTCTTGATGTCTGCGGAATGTACGACCATCAGTCAGCTTCACGACATAAGACACCGGGCCGCTCCGCTTGAGAATAACCCCAGGTAGCCACTGCTGGTTGATGCTACTGCTGAAGTTTCTTGCATAAACACAGTCATTTGGTTGTAACTGTCTGTCTCGTGCACATCGATCATGTCTTTCTTTCTGTTTTTCCTGCTTCTCCACCACTTTCACTTTCATGTCTGGACGCAGCAGGTCCAGTCTTGCCTTAGGCCGACGCCCCATCAGCAGCTCCGCTGGCGTGCGTCCCGTTGTGGTCTGTGGTGTGAGGCGATACTTGAACAGGAACCGTGAAAGCTGAGTGCTGAGTGAATCTCCTGCCATCCTCTTCAAGCCCTCCTTCACGGTCTGCACAGCCCTCTCCGCCAAGCCATTCGAGGCTGGGTGAAAAGGAGCTGTCCGAACGTGCTATATGCCATTCTGGTGCATGAATTCACTGAACAGCTCACTTGTGAATGTCGGGCCATTATCAGTGACCAGTGTGTCCGGCAAACCATGGACAGCAAACACTTGCCTGAGCTTGTCAATGGTTGTGGGCACTGTGATATTGCTCATGATGTGGGCCTCAATCCATTTAGAATGTGCATCTACCATTATGAGAAACATTTGTCCCTTAAACGGCCCAGCAAAGTCCAAATGTAACCTAGACCACGGGCGGTCAGGCCACTCCCATGGGTGCAAAGGAGCAGGTGGAGGCATGTTCTGATTGGTCTGACACTGCGTGCATGTATTCACCTTGTTCTCCAGATCCTGATCCAGTCTTGGCCACCAAATATAGGATCTTGCCAGGCTTTTCATCCGAGATACACCTGGATGCGTCTCGTGTAATTCTTCAACAATCTGTGTACGGCCTGGTGGGGGCACAACGACCCTTGCCCCCCAGAAGATGCACCCATCCTGCAGACTCAGCTCTGTTTTGCGTTTAGCATACGGCCTCAGCTCCTCTCCTTCCACCACAGTGGGCCAGCCTTGTAAAAGGAAAAGTTTGACTCGTGACAGGACAGGGTCCCTCTCTGTCCACTGTCTGATCTGGGACGCTCTTATCGGTGTCTCTGCGAGCCTCTCTATCGAAAACACAGTCTCTGGAGGCACATAGGTAGTGACAGGTGTTTCAGACAAAGGCAGCCGGCTCAGGGCATCAGCGTTGGCATTATCTTTACCTGCTCTGAACACTATTGAATACTGGTAGGCTGACAGTGTGAGCGCCCAGCGCTGTATCCTGGCTGAAGCTAGCGGTGGGATGCATTTGGTCTCGCTGAACAGACTCATCAGTGGTTTATGGTCTGTGTGGATTTTGAAAGCGCGGCCATAGAGATACTGATGAAAGCGTTTAACAGCAAAAATGATGGCCAGACCTTCTTTGTCTAGCTGCGAATAGCCCTTCTCCGCTGCTGTCAGGGTACGTGAAGCAAAACCAACCGGTTTCTCTGATCCATCCTCCATCACATGTGACAGGACGGCCCCGACCCCGTAGGGTGAGGCATCACATGAAAGGATTATCTCTTTATCAGGGTCATAGTGAACCAGGAGTGTTGTTGAGTGGAGGAGCTCTTTCACTTCATTAAAAGCCTCCTCTTGCTCCTTACACCACTGCCACTTAGTGTCATTATGAAGAAGCTTGTACAGTGGGGCTAAGACTCTTGACAGGTCGGGCAGAAACTTCCCATAATAATTTACTAAGCCCAAAAATGATCTGAGTTCAGCGACACACTTTCTCTCACCTTATCCTCCACTGGGTGGAGTCCCTCAGCTGTGATCCTGTGGCCCAGGTAGGTCATGCTTGATGCCAGGAACACACATTTTTTTTTAAACAATATATTTATTAACATTTTCTTACATACACATACACTTGTATTACATATGCAGTTATATCAATATGTAGATCTGTGCTCCATTAATGAAGGCACCTGTTATGGTACAAGTGTTGTAGAAAGAACAAAACCGAACAAACAAACATTACATACACATCACAAACATCCACTTCTCAGCCATACATTTTGTACATAATTTAAGGGCTTAATACAATTGCGGGTATTGAACTCATTAATTCTGTTACAAGGTTTACATGACTACTTATTCCTCTTCATTGTCATTTGCTAAATCGATACCATTAACAAACACATTAAACGGTTTCCATATCTCTTCGAACATGCCTTGCCTTCCTTTTCGTATGTATGTCACTCTCTCCAAAGGAAAGGTTGTCAGCATCTGTTTCACCCAATACGTAACACTTGGTCTGCTGATCTTTTTCCAAAACATTGCAATGGATCTTTTGGCATGTAAAAGACACATACCTATTATTACTCGTTCACTTTTACTGTACTTATGACCTTTTGGGTAAAGACCTAAGATAAAGAATGTAGGATCCATTGGAATGTTTTTTGAAATCATTTTTTCTATTGCTCTTTTAACCTCTTCCCAAAAAGATTTTATCTTACTGCATTGCCACATACAATGGAATAATGTCCCCTTCGCCTCAGTGCATTTTGTACATGTATCTGGGATATTCCTATTGTTTAACTGGCGTAATATAGATTTCCATCAGCCATTTATACTGCAACAGTCTAAATCTGGTGTTGACTGATTGGGTGTGAGCTTTAGTGCATATATATTGCCAGTCCTCTGATGATATATCTGTGCCTAGATCTTCCTTCCATGCTTCTCGTTTATGATCTGCATTTTCAACCGATTTTGATAACAGATAATTATATAGCTCTGCTATAGCACCTTTACTTAAACTGTCCTTAGATATAATTTTTTCTAAGTCAGAAGTTGGGGGTTTGGTTAAAAGACTATTTTGGCTCACCCTAATATAGTTTCTAAGTTGGAGGAATTTAAAGAAGTATTTTTTATCTATGTCATATTTATATCTAATTTGTTCGAATGATAACATGTTAACGGAGTTAGTCAGATACAGATCCTGAATTTTTTCTAGACCCTTTAATGTCCACTGTCTAAATACAGCATCTGTTCTTCCTGGTAGGAAGCACTGATTTCCCCAAATAGGAGTGTACTGAGATAGAGGACTTGTTTCTTTAGTACATTTTTTTTTTACTTCAAACCATACTCTTATCATATTTTTGACAATCGGGTTAGTGGTTTTTTTCATCAAATTTGGCAATGTATCAGAATAAAAATACTGTGGTAAAGGCAAACGCAAACATTCTGATTCCATTTCTTTCCATTGTGGAACATCCTTTGTTGCAAAATAAAATTTAATAGTCCTTAATTGTACTGCCCAATAATACCATGTTATATTTGGACACTTTAGACCTCCATTACTATATGGTAGGTGTAACAGGGACAGTCTAATTCTAGCTTTGTTGTTTTGCCATATAAAGCCTGTAAATAACTTTTTTATTTTCTTTAAAAACCCATCTGGTGGAGACAAAGGAATATTCTGAAATAGATATAATATCTTAGGAAGTGTATTCATTTTTATAATGTTAATTCTACCAATCAAGGATAAAGGCAGGGATGTCCATCTATTAATTGATTCTGTTATTTCCTCAGTCAATGGATCATAATTAGATTTAACAATTAGAGGTAGTTTGGACCTAATTTCTATTCCCAAATATGTAAATTGATCTACTACTCTAAACTGGGAAGTTTCCTTGAGTGGATTTTCTTTCTCTCTTTCGTCAAGTAATAAAATTGAGGACTTGGAGTTATTAATTGTATATCCTGAGATGCCACCAAACGTTTTAATTATCTCCAGCAACACAGGAATAGTTCTACTAAGGTGTGAGATAAACAGAATGACGTCATCTGCATATAACGCTAATTTATGCTCTGTATGACCTATTGTTATTCCAGCTATTTCAGTATGTGTTCGTATAGCTATTGCTAATGGCTCGATCGCTAGAGTGAATAATAGCGGAGATAGGGGACACCCTTGACGGCATCCTCTTTTAATTGTGATTGGCTCTGATACATTTTTGTTTGTTAATATTTCTGCTGTAGGGTTTAAAGCAGATATCAGTGGAATGTTTTCGTTAATATAAGTCCTAAATAGTCCTATTTTCCGTCAGCAATCACTTACATGAAGTATTTCAGCCTAAACACGAGTCTCTCTGTCACTCTGCTCTGCTGTAACCCGAGGAGAAAATTTTCCTTGTGGGATACAAGTGTTATCCAATGAGGGGAGAGAACGGCATGAAGGGCTGTGTGTGCAGCCAAGGGATGCGCGTGAATGTGGTGACGTAGCACGAGGACCAATTGATGCCTGACAAGGGCGGGGGCTGCTAACTCATGGTGCGTTCAAGGAAACTCGTACTTTGTGTTTTTCCTTCCTGTGAAGTCATACCAGTTCGATCTGGTACGAGTTCACGGGTCGGAAGTTACGAGTGGCCGTTATAGGGAACTTTCACAGACAACAGGACGGTAAAAACACGAGCTACGGGTTACCTGGAACGCTACCAAGTCGTAGTTGTGACTTGAAGCTGTAACTTACGGTTTCAAAAGCCTGCCTTGAACACAGCATTAGCCGAAACGGCCGTGCCACTGATATCTGCTTTAAGTACAGTAACTGAACCCATTTTAAAAATGTATTGCCGCATCCAAATCTTCCTAAGATGTTAAAGAGATAAGGCCACTCCACCTTATCAAAAGCTTTCTCAGCATCTAAAGATAGGAGGGCCTTATCGGAGGGGTCTTTCAAACCTTGAATAACATTAAGGACCCTTCTGACGTTATGGAATCCTTGGCGTCCTTGAATGAACCCATTTTGATCCCTATGTATTATACTAGGTAATACTTCTTGGAGCCTTCTTGCTAAAATTTTGCACAAAATTTTAAGGTCAGAGTTTAATGAGCTTATAGGTCTCATATTTTCACATCTGTTGCTAGGCTTTCCTGGTTTTGGCAACAGTGTTATTACAGCACCAGTCATTGATTTTGGTAGGCTACCACTATGGAATGCTTCTAAAAACACTTCTAGTAATGGTTTCAGTAATTTGGATTTAAATTTTTTATACAGATCAATTGGTAATCCATCCGGGCCTGCACTTTTGCCTGCCTTCATACCATCAATAGCTATGCCTATTTCCTCCTCTGTTAGGTCTGCCTCCAGCTCTTCTGCAAATTCAGCAGAGATAGTTGGAAATTTCAATTTATTCAAGAATGAATTTTGGGACTGTGGGTCATATTCTACCTGAGATTTGTATAAATTTTCATAATATTTTCTAAATTCCTTATTTATTTCAATAGGATCTATTATTGTATCCCCGTTATTATTCTTAACTGAAGCAATGGTTTTCCTTGTTTCTAACTGTTTTATTTGCCAAGCCAACAGTTTACCAGGCTTTTCCCCTTCTTCATAGAATGTTTGATTAAGCCTAAGCATATCTGAGGCTGCCCTATCTGCAGATAATTTATTATACTCCGCTCTTAAGAGAATTAATTCTTTTTCTACATCAGGGGTTCTATTTCTAAAAACCTGTTCTTGGAGAATTTGTATTTTAGATTCTAATTGTTGTCTCTTTTGCCGCAATTTTCTAGATTTGGATGAGGTATAACTAATTATGTGTCCCCTTAAAAAGGCTTTGAAAGCATCCCACTTAATACCTGCTGTTGTTTCATTTGTGTTATCTTTAAAATAATTATCTATCTCATTCCCTACATATTTAATAAAATTTTCATCAAGTAGCCATTTCTTATTTAGACTCCATCTAGGTGGATCCTTTACAAGACTCCTGTCCACATAAATCAAACAACATGGACCATGATCTGATATTAATATGCTGCTGTAATAACAATCCTGTATTCCAGAAACCAATGTTGCAGATACCAAAAAATAGTCTATACGTGAGTATGTCTTAAATGTACTAGAATAGCAGGAATAAGCAATATCATTGGGTTTTAAGTATCTCCATATGTCCAACAGAGTCAGCTCTTTAATAAAATTATTTATAATTATTCTACTTCTATTATGAGTTTGGTCAACACCTGTGGATCTGTCCTTTATTGGGTCCAGTGTGCAGTTCCAGTCCCCTGCAATTATATATTCTCCTGGGAGAGATGCCAATGTGAGAAATAGATTTGTAAAAAAACTGGGTTCATCTGCATTTGGCCCATAAATATTTACTAAATTCAAGTTAACTGAAAGCAAAGATCCCTGGATAATCAAATATCTTCCATATTTATCCTTAATTACATCAGAAACTTGAAAAGGTACTAAATTGTGAATGAGAGTCATGACTCCTCTAGCTTGTGATGTAAATGACGCTGCATAGATGTTTCCTTGCCATCTCCTACTTATCCTTATATTATCTTCCTTTAGGGTGTGAGTCTCCTGTAAAAAGACAATTTTTGAATCCATGTCTCTTAACTTATTCATCACTTGTTTGATTTTCTTTGTTTTTTGTAAACCTCTACAGTTCCAGGATATACATTTAAGTTCTACCCTTTGAGTCATTCCAAATGTTACACCACAATGGCCCCTTAATAAAAGTGACCTGACTGAGAAGCTCAACACATTTAACTATTAGAACATATACTGAACTTAATGAAACATAATAAAGAACAGACCCCATTTCCCAACTCAATGGGAAGCCTCCCCCCTAGCTTATGTTGCTTCCAGCTACTTATGGATAGATCCCTGGATCAATCCTATCCGCTTTCTTGTTATGAAATATAAAAAAAGAAAAAAAAGAAAAGAAAAAAAGAAGAAACATCAAAAAGTCAACCCTCCTTGCTCCTTGCTACATATGCAAGTAAAAAACATACCTGGGCGTGGAGTGTAGCCTATAAAGCTTAGTAAATTACCAGAGTTTAATACAATGACTGTGTCCTTCAGTCTATGTAAATTATTCAGAATTGTAATCGAAGTAATTCAGTATTGAAGAAAAAACAAATAAGTAGGCCTACATAAATAAATAAAATAAAATTGAGGGCAGTACTTAATAGAGTTGCACATATGGATCAAAATTAAACACATCTGTGTAAAATATAATAGGCCTATATTGATGCAAACTTAAATTCTTAAAGATGCTTAGTCTACTGACGTTGCCATTACCTATAATATCGGCATAGAAACACAATAAAATAAAGCGAGCAACGCTCAGTTAGAAAGCGATCAGAGATTCCCATAGTCTTTCACGGTGCAGTCCCTCTTGCTTTGTGTATGGTCATGGTGTAGACAAAATGATTTAACTTACATTGTGCGCACAGTAATTATTACTCAGTCGTCTTTATTCATTTCCTCCATGTTCTGCTTTGATCTTGTTTATGAACTCCTGTGCCTCCGTCGGCATATTGAAGGTGTGTGTTTGCTCTCTGTAGGTTACCACCAGTTTTGCTGGGGGTATTATGCCATGTCTGAGTCCCATGCTTCTCAGCTGCTGGCGCACTGTGTCATATTTTTTCCTTTGTCTGTGCACCTCAGTTGCCAGGTCGTTGTAGAATCTGACGTGCTTGTTCTTGTAAAGGACGTCTTTCTTTTCCTTGGCTGCTTTCATCACCAGCATTTTCTGCTTATAACTCTGAAACTTCATAATCAGAGTTCTCGGTGGCTCTTCAGTGTCTCGTCTTGATCCGACGCGGTGCGCCCTTTCCAACACTATTGGGCACCGCAGAGGAGCCAGATCCAGCACCTCCGGTAGCCAGGCTTCCAAAAACGAACAGGGATCCGGGACTTCAGCTCCCTCGGGCAAATTTACCAACCTCAGATTATTCAGCCGCGATCGTGTTTCCATGTCGATAACTTTATCTTCTAGAGATTTGTTCCTTTTTTCCAGCGTCTGCACCATCTCTCTTAACTTAAACTGCTCGTCTTCCACTGTGGACAGCCGTGTTTCCGCCTCTTTTATTCTTTCAGTGCAGTCAACCAGTTCTTTCTTTGTTTCTTCGACAACCGTCAGAATCCCATCCAGTCTGGTCGAGAAATCGGACTTGAGGCTGCGTATTGCCATGAGTATTTCTTCTTTAGCCCCACAGAGCTTGCTTTCACAGCGCTCCGCAGTTGCTACGTTGCGGTTAGCTTCTTTGCTAACGTTAGCTCTGCTCTCCATGTTTGGCGTCCCGAAGTTAGTTAACTTCGCCTGCGTCGGTGTTCTCCCTCTATCCCTGCTCGTTTGTCCAGTATTTGGCATCACCTCGTCGTATCTAGCGCCCGCCTTTACTTTCAAACTCAAATTTGCAGTTTATCAGGATTCGTTCAAGATTGTAGCGGAGCGGGGTTGAATGTGACTTTCTAGCTTGCGGCCATAACCGGAAGTCAGGAACACACATTTGCTGCGCTTTAACCGCAGTCCTGCTTCCGAGAGCCTCCTCAACACCTGCTCCAGGTTAGCCAGATGCTCCGCCTCTGTGGCCCCTGTGATCAAAATATCATCCAGGTACACCGCTACATGCGGAATCCCCTGCAGCAGTGTGTCCATTGTTCGTTGGAAAATGGCAGGGCTGGACGCCACTCCAAACACCAGGCGATTGTATTTAAACAGTCCCTTGTGCGTGTTGATGGTGACATACTCCTTTGACTCCTCGTCAAGCGACAACTGCTGATAAGCCTGGCTCATGTCAAACTTTGTGAAAAGCTTACCCCCTGATAGGGTTGTGAACAAGTCCTCTATGCGTGGCAACGGGTACTCCTCCAGCTTAGAGACTTGATTGACGGTGAGTTTATAGTCCCCGCATATCCGTGCAGTTTTGTCCTCCTTCAAAACTGGCACAATGGGTGCTGCCCACCTTGAAAACTGAACAGGCTCTATTATGCCCAGCTTCTGCAAACGTTCTAGCTCTTCTTCAACTTTGCCTTTCATGGCGTAGGGGACTGACCTGGGTTTGAAAAATCTAGGCGCAGCCTCAGGGTTCACGTGGAGCTTTACTGTAACCCCCTTAAGTGTTCCCAGCTCCTCCCTGAACACTTCCTTGTACCGCTGCAGAATGTCCTCTGTTGTACATGCATATTTTATCTCATGCCAGTTCAGACCGATTTTGCGAAGCCAGTCACGGCCCAACAGACTGGGGCCGCTGCCCTTAGCAACCACCAGCCTGGCGTTTGCCTTCTGACCCCCTGCTGAAATGTCCACATACAGCACCCCCAAGTGAGGAATGGGCTGGCCTGTATAAGTCCTGAGTTTGAGCTTTGATGGACTGAGGGGAGGCAGGTTAGACCCCCACGTCCGTCTGTAGGTGTCCTCACTGATGACGGATGCAGTAGCCCCTGAATCAATCTCAAACTTAATGTCCTTCCCTCTGACAGTGACGGTAGCATAATAGGGCTCAGGTGGTTCATTGTCCGTTTCCACCCCAAACATGTTATAGGAGCATTCAGCCTCTTCGTCAAGGTGGTGTGTGGCTGCCTGAGACTGATTCATTTTCCCCAGCCCCGGCTTCCCCCTCCCTTTGAACCCTCTACACTTTTTAGCTAAATGACCTTTTTTGTTACATGTATGGCAGACAGCATCTTTAAATTTACAGTCATTAGCATAGTGTGCCCCACCACACCGGAAACATTCCACACGCTTTGCCTGCTTACCAGTGTCTTTCTTGACTTGGTGCACTGCTGCTATCTGTGCTCCTCCATTTCCTTTTTGGATATCTTTAGCATTATTAGCAGCCATCTCCATACCATGGGAAATCTCCAGAGCCTTCTTGAACGTCAGTGGTGGGGTTTCCCCCAACAGGCGGCGCTGAATGGCATCATTATTGATACCGCACACCAGTCTGTCCCTGAGCATATCATCCAACACTGTCCCAAAGTCCCAATGCTCTGACAGCTGTCGTAACTCAGCAACAAAGGTGGATACAGACTGACCTTGCTTCCTGAAATGGCTATGGAACTTAAACCTCTGGACTATCACAGAAGGTTTGGGATTGTGGTGGTTTCCCACGAGTGCGACCAGTTCATCATACGGGATTTCCCCTGGTTTCCGCGGCGTGGCCAAGTTCCTTATCAAGGCAAGGCAAGGCAAGGCAAGGCAAGGCAATTTTATTTGTATAGCCCGTTTTTACAAACAGTTTGTCTCAAAGGGCTTTACATGGCATCGTAACAACATCCTCTGTCCTTGGACCCTCACATCGACTGAGGAAAAACTCCATGGAAACCCTTTTAACAGGGAAAAATCTGAGAAACCTCAGGGTGAGCAACAGAGGAGGGATCCCTCACCCAGGACGGACAGACGTGCAATAGATGTTGTTACAGACAAGAAAACAGTTTACATTTTAAAGGTAAATGTAACCAATTTTAGGAGTGTAAAAGTGAATTACAGTATAATAAGAAGTTGGACTAACGATAAGACCTGGACCAGAATCAGAAAAGACTAAATTCGAGAGGAGCCACTGTATTGAGCAACAATAATGAGGCAGACACAAGAGTAACAATTGAGTAGCCACTCTTATAATTTTACAGTGGGCAAAATAATTTGTCTGGTTTGTACAAAATGCAAAATATTAACCCAAACAGTTAGAAAAATAAAAAAGTAGTGTGCACACTAAAACCAAAAATTGTCCGTTGGGGCCCTTAAAATAAAAAAGGAGTTGTTGCAGGTTTATTGTTGTAGAGTTTTTGCAAGTTCACCTGATTCCAAGGTTCCTTGTAGTGTAATGTAAGTGTATTATGTGTGTGAATGAGTGTGTACGTGGATATCTCCTCGGTGCTGATTTTTCTTCAGGGTAGTTGGCTCGCCATCTGTTACAGCAGGAAGTTGTCCTGTACCTCAGACTCTTCAGTCCTCCTAAAAAAACCTGACCTGTAGACAGGGTCACACAATACATTCAACACTATCCATTCTCAGATGCATCATTAGGGATATCAGATGTCAAAAGATGCATACCATTACATCTAATTCTGACATAAATCTTCATCTCTATTCAATTCTCAAATCTCTGTCTCAGTTGTACAACGTTCATCTTAAGTGTATCATTTATGAGAACTAAATATTAAAGTGCTCAAACATTTACCTGTTCATGTGAACAGTTTCAATAATACTTATGGTAAGTAACCATTAACATACAAAATAGGTATTAAAGAATTGTGCTTAGTTTACTCTTACACTATAGGCCTATTCATGTCCGAGATCTGCACCAAAAATTACCCTCTAGTTACTTTAAACTCAGTTAACTACATTAATCACATTCACAACATATCAAATTACTCTTTTTTTCTCCCTTTAAATTGGCATAAGGAAAATAAAATACTTCCCCTTTAATTGTATTCACATCAGCATAAAATAACAACCACAATATGCATATGTTCAGAACTATTGCACCATTATTCATTTCAATTTACTCTTATAACCTTAATATCACCACTGCTTTCTTTCAGTACACGGTAAAACAAGAGGGAAATAGCACCAGAGCAGCTAGAAAGCACATTTCTCACCGTTGCTCTGTGTATCAAGGTGGAGCACGCCGATGCCGAACCTCGTAGCAGCTCTCCGGATGAAAGGCAAGCAGTTAGCCTGTTAAGCACAGAGCTAGCATTAGCATGGACGACGACGGTAAGCATCAACAAGCTGTTTTTTTATCGGATAATTGACTCGTCTTACCGACGGAACTCTCCTTCGTTCAGTCACTTGGCTCCGGACCTCCACTGGGTAAGTGCTCCGACTCTCTTTTTCCTTTTTCACAGGTAAACTCCGGGTTTTTCTCCTGTTTTTCTCTTCTCCTCTTCTCCTTAGCACGCAGCTGCTCTCGCTTTTCTGGCTGAGATCCGAAAAGACTGGAAGAGCAGCGCGACTGCACTTCCTCTGCGAGCCGACAGGCTGAGCGTGGCCTGCGTAGCCTCTGATTGGCTGCTGAGAACTAGGTACCCCACGTGGAACCATGCGAGTTGAGCGGTGCATTCAAATGCAGTAGGAAAACTAACACTTTGGCGATACAAACTAAATAAAGATAATTAAAGTAAACAGTCTCTCTTCTTTTATTGTACTAAGTTAACTGTGTGTTTCTTACACCTGGTTACATAAAGGTACTTTATTAGTCACATATACAGCTAGTACAGTGAAATTCTTTCTCTGCATTTAACCCATCCCTGAGGAGCAGTGGGCAGCCACCGTGCGGCGCCCGGGGACCAACTCCAGATTATGAGCCAGTGCCTTTGGTCAGGGGCGCTGACTGGAGGATTAACCTAGCCGACATGTTTTTAGTGGTGGGGGAAACCGGAGCACCCGGAGGAAACCCACGCAGACACGGGGAGAACATGCAAACTCCACACAGAAAGGCCCTGGGCGGCCACCGTGCCGCCTCACAGAATGTGCGAAATATGGAAATGTTAGCAGGAGTTGATGAAGGCAGTCTCTGGTGAGGGGAGGGGGCGGGGGGGGGGGAGCCGGTCAGCTCGATGGGAGGACTGGGTGGCAGACTGGTCCATGGGAAGGAAGGGGAGGCCGGTCTAACAGCAGGGGAAGGGGAGGGAGGGGGGCGATGCAGGCGGCGGCTGGTGCAGAGAGATGGAGCTCCGGTGGATCTGCGGAAACACAGAGAGAGTGCGAGACACCAAGGCCAAACTACAAAGTACAACAGAAAATGACAGTTCAAAAATATACTGAGGAGAGGAGAGGAGAGGAGAGGAGAGGAGAGGAGAGGAGAGGAGGGGAGGAGGAGAGGGCTCTGTGTAACCAGATGTGTCCCCAGCAGTCTAAGCCTATAGCAGCGTAGCTATAAAACGGTTCAGAGCTACCTGAACCAGCCCTAACTAAAAGCCCTGTCATAAAGGAAGGTCTTAAGTCTAGACTTAAATGTAGTTAAGAGTGTCTGCCTCTTTGACCCATGGAGAGAGCTGGTTCCACAGTAAAGGAGCCCGGTAACTGAAGGCTCTACCTCCCAGTCTGTTTTTAGAGATACTGGGAGTCACTAACAGACCTGCGTTCTGGGAGCGGAGTGCTCTGGTAGGACAGTAAGGAATGATTAGTTCTTTCAGATAGGTTGGAGCTTTATCATTAAGAGCCTTATAAGTCAGCAGAAGGATTTTGAAGTCTATTCTAAATCCTACAGGAAGCCAGTGGAGAGAAGCTAAGGTGGGAGAGATGTGCTCTCTCTTCCTAACTCCTGTCAAAACCCTTGCTGTGGCATTCTGGACCAGCTGGAGACTCTTTAGAGAGTTTTTCGGACATCCTGACAGGAGAGAGTTGCAGTAGTCTAGCCTAGAAGTGATAAATGCATGCACTAGTTTCTCAGCATCACTCTGGGAGAGGATATTCCTAATCTTAGTGATACTGCGCAGATGGAAGAAGGCGGTCCTAGTCACATGTTTTATGTGGGAGCTAAAGGAAAGGTCCTGGTCAAAAATGACTCCAAGGTTCCTCGCGGTTGTACTCGGGGTCAGGGTGATGCCATCTAGTGTAGCGATCTGATTAGAGAACGTGTCCCTGAGATGTTTAGGTCCAAACACAATGACCTCAGTTTTATCTGAATTCAGTAGCAAGAAGTTAGAGGACATCCAGGATCTAATGTCTTTCAGACAGTCTTGCAGATTGATGAGGCGGCTTCTGTCATCTGGCTCTATGGACAAGTAGAGTTGCGTATCATCAGCATAACAGTGAAAATTGATTGAGTGCTTCCGGATGATGCCACCTAATGGGAGCATGTAAAGAATGAAGAGGATTGGCCCTAAGACTGAACCCTGCGGTACACCATACGTAACTCTGCTATACTCTGAGTGGTCGTTATTAACATTAACAAATTGAAACCTGTCAGATAAGTATGACTTAAACCATTTTAGGGCAGTTCCTTTAATCCCTATTTCATGATCTAGTCTCTGCAGCAGGATGCTGTGGTCGATGGTGTCGAATGCAGCACTGAGGTCCAAAAGTACAAGAACAGAGACGAGACCTCTGTCTGAAGCTATAAGAAGATCATTAGAGACTTTGACAAGTGCTGTTTCAGTGCTATGGTGTTCTCTGAATCCAGATTGGAAAGCTTCAAAGAGCTCGTTGCTGTGCAGATGTTCATGTAGCTGCTCCAGGACAATCTTCTCAAGGATCTTAGAGATGTAAGGAAGGTTGGATATAGGCCGATAGTTGGCTAGGACATCTGGGTCAAGAGAAGGTTTTTTAAGTAAAGGGTTAATGACAGCCACCTTGAAGGCCTGTGGCACGTAGCCTGTGGCTAAGGAAAGATTGATTTGGTTCAGAAAAGAAATGTTAATTAAGGGGAAGACATCCTTAAGTAGTCTTGTCGGAACTGGATCCAGCAGACATGTGGCTGACTTGGAAGAAGTAATTGCAGAAGTTAAGTCTGACAGGTCGATGGGAGAGAAGCTGTCCAAGTGTGTACCAAGTCTGGGAGGTGTTTCTATGGGTACTGTAATCTGTGGTCCATTACTAGCAATTTTTGTTCTAATATTAACTATCTTTTCGGTAAAGAAAGTTAGGAAGTCGTTGCTGCTGAGAGTTGGAGGGATGGATGGCTCAACAACACTATGGTTCTTGGTTAGCCTGGCCACAGTGTTGAAAAGGAACCTGGGGTTGTTCTTATTCTTTTCTATTAGAGATGAATAGTAATTGCTTCTAGCATTACGGAGTTCTTTTTTATATATTAATAAACTATCCTTCCAGGCTTGTCTGTCTTCCTCATGTTGGCTGGAATGTGTTTTCCTGGCTGGAATGTGTTTTCCTTTCCAGCTGTCTGGTCTTTCCTTTCCAGCTGTCAGCTTATAAGTCTTTGCTCCACACGCACTCAGGAGAATAGAGCGCTGTTTAGCCTCATCCGTAATCTCATTAGCAGAGAAAAAGTGTCCCAACCTCTCCTCGTACTCAGTCCAGTCCTCGTTTCCCTCCACAAATTCACTGACAGTCCCGTATGTAGCCATCCGAGCTTGAACTCCGATCCCCGGCAGCTGTCCTGCCGCCACCAGCGCCTCTTGCCCCTCCTCGCGCTGCTCCGCCGACGGTTCCACCGCAGCTGCTGCAGCCGCTGGAGCCTCTCGTGTCTCCCGTCCTGCCGTGTCTCCTCCGTCCGGCGCTGTCCGTCCTCGGTCTTGCCACTCGCAGACAGCCGCCTAGCACGCTAGCTAGCACACTTTAGCCTAGCTATGCTAATAACAAAACAAAACGGAGACGTTCCCGTCGACACGGCCAAAAACCGGTTCACCTCGTCGCCAAAAATATGTGGTAACTTGTACACACAAAGAAAAAGGATCACGCGGACTTTAAAGAGCAAACGGACTTTATATGCAACACACGAGCAGGCATACATGCATACACAGCGAGGTGGCATCCGAATAACACAGGAAGTAACATTCACCTGGAGTAGAAGAAGAATAGTACCCCAAAACTGCCTATGTGGAAAAGGGTGACCCCTAGTGGCCAGCTAACTCATTTTAGGTTGTTCACAACAAAAACAGTTTACAGTTTATGTCACAGAATGTGCGAAATATGGAAATGTTAGCAGGAGTTGATGAAGGCAGCCTCTGGTTCTGGTCCAGTTCTCCAGACTGGTTCTGCTCCAGTTCTCCAGACTGGTTCTGGTCCAGGTCTCCAGACTGGTTCTGGTCCAGTTCTCCAGACTGTCCCTGTCTGAGGCCTGCTGCTCGTCTCCAGGACAACAGAGCTGCTCCTCAGGTGGGCGGAGCTCCAGCAGCAGGTGACCTTCACTCACTGGAAACTGAAGATGCACGTGGTGATGGTAGGTTTTCACAAAATAAAAGAGATATTTATGAAATCTGGAAAAAGGACAGTTGCTATTTGCAGGTGTTTCCATTGAAAGTTGTTTTGCGAATGAGCCGTACAGTCTAGTCTCACGATATCCCGCAATTCTCTTAAATTCTCGTCACGTGAGACTTCACTTTGAGGAAGATGGACGTAAGCGTCTTGCGTTTCCATGGTGACGGGACAGTGATCTCGGTTGCCTCTACAGCTGCTCTCTTCCCATGAACCAGTCCTCCCATTAAGCTAGTCTGCTCTCCCTGCCTCCCTTGCCTACCAGAAGCTTCCTCCTTCAGCTGTTGTTAACATTTCCATGTTTCTCATATTCTCTGATGTAAACTGTTTTCTTGTCTGTAACAACATCTCTGTCCCGTCTGTCCGTCCTGGGTGAGGGATCCCTCCTCTGTTGCTCACCCTGAGCTTTCTCCTGGTTTTCCCTGTTAAAAGGGTTTTCTATGGAGTTTTTCCTCAGTGGATGTGAGGGTCTAAGGACAGAGGATGTTGTTACGATGGGATGTAAAGCCCTTTGAGACAAACTGTTTGCAAAAACGGGCTATATAAATAAAATTGCCTTGCCTTGCCTGCTGCTTATTGTTTTCAACAGGAGACGAAGGCAGCGTATCATGGTCAACGATACTTGGGTCTCCTCCTCCGTCCACACGTTTCCAAGTTTCCATCTCCAGTTTTTTATTGCAATATTTAGGTTTTGTGCATTTCCAGGGGCAATGGAAAATGCAGCTACTGAAACAGTGACGCAGCAGCTGCTCCTGTCACTCAGGCCACAGGATGTTCAGATAAACTTTAGTGAAACCACAGCTCCGTCCTGCTGACGATAGCATGCAGCTCTGACCACAGTCCTGAGGTAAAACAGAACAGAGGACAGACCAACACCACCCACCTGCAGCTCACTTCCTCTGTTCTCAGAAGCTGCTGTTTGTATCAATGTGTGAAGATACAGGTCTGTATTCTGTCTGTCTCACTGTTAGGGGTGTGCAAAGCATCCAGTATTTGTATTTGTTGAGGGAGAAAAGGTATTTGTATTTGTATTCAAATAAAATTCGAAATAGGTGTAAAAATGCAGTTTTTTGAGTTACACTTCTAATTGTAAAAATAAGTATTCTTTAATTAGCCAGTATAATAATTATAGCTGTATATGCAATATTGGTTGATGTTTTTCATAAATCCAATAATAAATATGGAACGAGGAACATAATTAAAAAGAAAATAACATACTAACAGCCATAACCTCATCCAGCCTTAAACCAACAACTTATAAATACCATTATGAACATTATGAACCCACCAACACACGTCCTTGTTGGAGGATGCTGGACAGACAGAACATAAACAAGTGAACTATCATTAATAAATGATCATGAGTGACTATTTCCTGATGTCAGGGTTCATTATGGTTCATGAGAAAAACTATTGTTTAAAAATGCCACTCTTACATTGACTGCAGTCGTTCCCAGGAGAACAGAATTAAAATGCTTTCAAAAATTCAGTTTTTAAGATAAAATTCTGATATTTGCCAAACTTAATCAATCACGACTCCAAAAAGTTTTCTTTTTTTTTCAGGAAGATTGAAAATGTATTCACCAAGAATTGACTGGTATATGTTTACAGTAGTGTTTACAGTCAAACGTTTTCATGCACTCAATTTTTCAAATATTAAATATCCGGATGTTAACTTTGTGGAGGACAGTCAGAAGATGCAGTCGGAGCACATTTGGTGTCAATTGAGCTAAAGTTGTAGGAGAAGAAAGGTTTAATACATTTTACAAAAACACAGTGATGAGCTTCATAATTTGCATTGTTGCTTATTGACAGACACAAAGACAAACAGAGGAACAAAGACGACTATGGACATAGATATCAGTGACATCAATGACTTTAACAGGAGGTGAGACCAGAAACAGGAAGTGGTGAAACTTAAGTTACTTTGCAGCTCAGACCAACAGTCAGTCGTTACCACGACAACATGAAGACTGCATCTCTCTCTCTGCTGCTAGGTGAGTCAACACACACACATTATACTGATCTCTGACCTCTGACCTTCACTGATCTCTGACCATGGATGTTTTATATGAACAGGATACTGGGTTGAATATGGTGTAGTGTACATTCATTTCTATTAGAGTTTCTCTACTGGAACATTCACTCAAAAAGTTTCTGTCTTCCTGATTACTTCCTCGTTATGCAGTCCACTGAATATGCACAGTAGTGTCACCTCCAGGCAGTGGCGCCGCCAGGATTCAATTTCAATGTACGCACAGAAACGGCAAATAGGCTACAACAGTTTTTTTTTTCGGGGGGGGGGGGATCGCTGTGCTTATCATGCCACGTAGCAATGGGACTTGTCGCTCATTAATATACTGCACATTGGTTTAACAATCAATGATCTTGTTATGATTGGATGTTATTACATGTTTGACCGCTAGGCGGCAGTACTGGTTAGTAGTCAGCTTACCGTACCATATAACGGGGTAGAGCAAGACTGCATGGAGCCACAGGTATGTGGTTGAGAACGTGAGACATTAAACTAAGTTACTTGCTATCAACACGGCCTCATCCTTGGAACACGAACATGACATGGTACCAGGAGTAAACTCGAATGGGCGACATGGATTTAAAACCACCGGAAAGTTTGAAACTAACGGGGAATGTCGACGAGAACTGGCGCACCTTCAAACAGCGGTTTCACCTTTATGTTGCTGCTAAGGGACTCGAGGCAAAGCCGGAAGCAAGAAAGGTAGCGCTGCTGCTAACGATAGCAGGGCCACAGGCCATAGAAGTATTTAACACGTTCGTGTTTGACAGTCCTGAAGATAATGAAAAGTTGGATGTAGTGCTTAGCAAGTTTGATACTCACTGTTCTCCGAAGAAGAACGAGACGTACGAGAGGTATGTGTTTCGGTCTCGTACACAGCGCCAACATGAGCCCTTCGATAGCTTCCTGACGGACTTGCGGCTAAAGGCGCAGTCCTGCAACTTCGCAACGCTGACGGACTCCATGATACGGGACCAGATTGTCTACGGCGTGGAGGATAAAAAGGTCAGAGAGAGGCTACTACGGGAGATGGAGCTGACGCTGGCAGGAGCCATTAACTCATTGAGTGCCGCGCTCCTTTCCAAAGTTTTAGTCAAGTGTACCGGCAAATTAGACCATATTTGACTTTTTATTTTAGAGCCATAGTGTATTCTATATTATTGCCACCAACACATACTGTAGCTCATTTGAAAGGTTTAACTTTATCCTTCAAATGGCCACAAACCGTTTGTTTCTACGTGCCTCCGTTCCTGAGAAAAGTCAAGCTAAACATGGCTGGGTTTCACCAAAATCCCTCCTTTTTTTCTAGAAAAGGAGATAGAGCGTCTTTTATGAAAGGTGCTCTGTTTGTGTCTGTCGCTCTTCTGACACTCGCATTTCTGGATCAAAGGGCTTGTATAAGATAAATATACACAACAATTGTTGTTCTATTCACAAAACCACCATCGGGGGCGGGGGGGGCGCCACTAAACAGCAATAACACAGACGCACCGTGCCGTGTCACAGCCTCTCGCCGCGGAACGTGAGGCTCTGCCGGCCACAGCGGCTCGCGAACACCGGTCCCGCCGGTGGTCGCGGTCCGTCTGTGGTACGGGTCGGTGGTGCCGGTCTGCTTTGGTCCAGAGACCATCAGATTTTACCGCGGGAGGACTTTGGGGAGGACACGGTGTTGCTCCAGATGAAGACCGGGCGAGACAGTGGGCTGAGAGCTTCCTGGTTCAGCTCCCAGCTGCTGCAGCCTCGCGGGTGAGAGCGGAGCAGCAGCGGAGCAGCTGCGCTGCATCTGCATGCAGAACTCCGTTTGCAGAAGCTGAGTTATGATAAAAACTTCCAGTTCATGAGCTGTCATGTGACTTTGATCGTCATCTATTTCAGTTCTCCTCGTCGTAGAGTCCCCAAATTTACATATAATGTGTATTAAAGTGTCTATTTTCATAATTTAAAAAAAAAGCAAAAAACGAAAAATTTCGTTTTTGGCACTCAACGCATGGGAACGAAAAACGAGAAATTACGTGGTTGGCACTCAATGAGTTAAGATCTGCCAGGCCAGTGAGCTGTCCCAAAGGCACGTGAGGACGTTCAGCGAGATGTCTGCAGTCGCCTCGGCGCAGAGCGACAGCGCGGCAGCGGTTGGAGCAGTGTCGTATCAGCGGAGACGGCGCACACAGACCCGGCCTGCACAGCAGGAGGACGTGATGATAAACTGCAAGCGCTGCGGCTCACAGCACAAGCCTAGACAGTGTCCAGCGTTTGGTAAGCAATGCTCCACTTGCCAAGGCAAGAATCATTTTGCTAAACAATGCTTCTCCAAACGGAAAGAGGGGAAGAAAGGAAAAACTGTAAACTTAATAGACGAGCCTGATCTAAGTGACACGTTCTTTGTTGGAATGGTGAATTGTGAAAGTGAACAAATAAATAAGCCAGACAATGTAAATGATGTCACTACAGAAGATAAGTGGATAGCTCCTCTAATGATAAATGGAACTGTAGTCACCATGAGATTGGACACTGGTGCGAAAGCAAATCTCATAAGCATGTGTGATATGAAGGCAATGAAAAATAAGCCACAAATAAAAAGAAAAGAATCTGGACTGAAAGACTACAATGGGCGGCCAATCAAATGTTTGGGCACATGCAGGTTGAGTGTCACAGTTAAAGGAAAAGTGCACCACCTATCCTTCTTTGTTGTGAATGAGGGACGTGAATCACTTCTGGGTGACAGAGCCTGTGAAGAACTGAGGCTTGTGGAAAGAGTGTATCAACTGATATATACTCCAGGTAAACACCTAGTCCTTGCTGATGCCCTATCCAGAGCAACAACAGGCGACAGTGTGAGTGAAACAGATGAAGACATACAGTGTCACGTGAACATGGTGTCGGCTACACTGCCTGTGTCTGACACAAAGTCAAGACAAATAGCGGAGGCTACAGCAAAGGATGCTGAGCTACAGCATGTCATGAAGAACATGGATGAGGGATGGCCAGCTGGTTCATGTCCACAATTTTACCATGTCAGAGGTGAGCTTAGTACTGTGGATGGTCTGCTGTTGAAAAAGGGCAGGATTGTTATTCCACGGGCTTTGAGAATGGACATGTTGCACAGGATACATGAAGGCCATCTCGGCATCGAAAAGTGCAAAAGGAGGGCGAGAGACACGGTTTTCTGGCCTGGACTGAACAAAGACATTGAAACACTTATAAGTAAATGTGAAACATGCCAGAAACACAGGAACAAGCAGAGCAAAGAGCCTATGGTGGTAGCTGAGGTGCCAACAGCACCATGGCACAAAGTAGGAATGGACTTGTTTCATCTCAGAGGTAAAGACTATTTAGTGGTAATGGATTACTACTCAAACTTCCCTGAGATGGCGCTACTAACAAGCTCAACATCAACTTGTGTCATAACACATGCTAAATCTATCTTCGCCAGGCATGGCATCCCACACACCGTGGTGAGCGACAATGGCCCCTGCTTCAGCAGCAAAGAATGGCAGAAGTTTGCAGTGCAATATGATTTCAAGCATGTGACGTCAAGCCCACACTATGCACAGTCAAACGGGCAAGCTGAAAAAGGAGTTCACATTCTCAAGCAACTCCTAAAGAAAGCAGCTGATAGTGACTCGGATCCCTATCTGGCTTTATTGAGCTACAGAGCATCACCTCTTCAGTGCGGCCTGTCACCAGCTGAACTGCTGATGCAGAGGACGCTACGAACAACATTGCTGAGTCATCAAGATGACAAATTAAAGCAAAAGAATCACTCAAAGATTGAACATGAGCTACGACAACAGAAAATGATGCAAAAGTCATTCTATGACAGAACAACCAAGCATCTCCCTCCACTGACTACCAACGCCACAGTCAGGATTGAGGATGCTGATGGATGGAGTACAAAAGCAACTGTCCTGCAAGAAGTTGCTCCACGATCGTACACGGTGAAAACTGATGATGGACAAATCCTCAGACGCAATCGTCGCAGTCTGTTAAAGACTCCTCAAGGGACTGTTGGTGAGCTCAGTGTAACCTGTGGTGAATCTCAGGTAATTCCTACACCTGCTATGGACTGTAACACTGACTCTCACACACCTACTCCAAGCGAACCTGAGTTAAGAAGGTCCACAAGAGAAATCAGAAAGCCTGATAGACTGAACTTATAAACAAAGACAATTCAATATGCATGTTAAAGATGTTGAACAAAATGTATATTGATTGATGTTGTGAATGTGTTCTAAATGGTCTAGTGTTGGCTTATATATGTGAGTTATGCAATCTGATATAAACTGTTTATACTGCTTATGTGTTGCAGAGTTATGCTGAATGAGAAATGGTTGAAATAACTGACACAGCTAATGTGATGATTCATGTTAATGCATTTTACCTTAGAAAAGGGGGGATGTTATGATTGTTTGACCGCTAGGCGGCAGTACTGGTTAGTAGTCACCTTACCGTACCATATAACGGGGTAGAGCAAGACTGCAGGGAGCCACAGGTATGTGGTTGAGAACATGAGACATTAAACTAAGTTACTTGCTATCAACACGGCCTCATCCTTGGAACACGAACATGACAGATCTCAGCACGTTTAGCCTGTTACAAACAACAAGTGTCTTTATCACACCCCCTCAAAATAAACAAAATTGCGTCTTTTTTTTTCACCTATGAAAAAAATTGTACGCACAGTGCGTACAGGATTCCGGCTGGCGGCGCCACTCACTTCCCATGATGCTCTGGGCTCCTCCCATCATGCCTCTGGGTACTGAGAGTGAACGGCGTCCTGCATTGGACGCTGTGTGTTCATGAAAGCTTTGTTAGTGGGTTTAATGAATGAGTGATAAGACTTTTACAGGACTCACACAGGCTTGAAAACAAAGATCATGATGTGAAAAGTAAGATGGTGCAGTTGTAGGTTTGCTGTGATTGTTAACAGTTATTTAACTGTTAATTGTTACAATTGTTAAAGGAGCAGTATGTAAGAATGTGGCCAAATCTGTTGCAGTCAAATTCAAAACACAGCAGCGCGTTGTTTACCCCTCCCAGACATTCCATCATTCAATATTAATAATATTAATCTAACAAAATATGGTGATCAGTCTGCTTCATCACACCACAAACACAGAGACCACAAACTTTACCTCTGCGGCTTTTAAACCATTAAATGAATGAATTACTATTGTTGAGAATGTGAGTGTTACAGGGCCAGGTATGAAAAATCGATTAGTGTCACATCAGTAAACCTCTGACCTCCGAGCTCCACTGACCTCTGACCTCCTGTTACAGGTGTGTGTGTGTTGCTGCTGTCTGGACTGACTGTTTCTGAAGGTGAGAGAGAAAACTGTTACTGTCTGTCAGTGTCTCTCTCTCTCTCTCTCTCTCTCTCTCTGTCATTAGCTGTGTCCCAATCCAGCGGCTGCAGCCTTCGGAAGCAGCATTTAAAGGTCGATTACGTCACAGCGTCATGACTAGGCCTGTCCCAGTTCAAAGGCTCCTCCAAATGCGGCCGACGAATGCAGCCTTACTTTGCCGGTTCTAGGAGGACGCACTGCACCTATCCTTCGTGGCCTCCCGTATCCCAAGATTCTTTGCACGCCGTTGTTGTTATTAGCAACCTAGCATGCTAGCCATCGAACGTTAGTGGCTCTGTGCTGTAGCCATGGTAGCACCATTCTACGACCGGCTTGGAGGTGTGGTCGCCCGCTGAGCCAGGCTTTCCTGGCATCACAGGTGAGGAGCCGTTGCAAGTGGCACTTTCAAATGTTTAATGTTAGGATGTTGTTTACATTCGGATGCAATCAGGAAATGCTCCGAAGGCTAGACCGTCACATTTACCAACTGTTGACGCGGCCGTCAGAGGAGCCTCCGAAGTCATTGCCTCCATGGACCGCGTAGGCTGGGTCCTCCGAAGGCTGCACCCGCTGAATTGGGACACAGCCTGTGTCTCTCTATCTGACTCTCTCTCTCTCTGTCCTCAGTGTCTCTGGACGTCAATCCAAACCTTCAGCAGTTCTTCTCTCTAGACTCAGTGTCTTTGAGTTGTGTTGATGATCACCAGACAGGAGGACAGACAGTGAAGAGGACCACAAGAGGACAGGTGGATCAGTGTGGTTCAGGGGGATTTGGGGTCTCTAGTGGTTCCTCCTGCTCCATCTCAGCTCTCTCCCAGTCAGACTCTGGAGTTTACTGGTGTGAAACCAGTTCAGGACAGAGGAGTCTCCAGGTCGACATCAGTGTTGTCAAAATCCCCAAGAGTGCAACTAAAGGTGAGAGGTTCAGACTCTGTAGCTGTAACTGTCTGTATATGACTCTGGTCTGTAGCTGTAACTCTGTCTAGGTGGTTTGCAGCCATGTGATTCTGCAAAGTTAAGATGGGGGGGCAGGAAGTGGAGAACGGTGATTGGAAATGATGGAAAGTGAGTAGGGGAGAGCGTTTTCTTGACATGTCTAAATTTGTCAGCATGTACATCATGTATGACTTAACAGAACTGCAAAAATTCTTGAGGATACGTCTTACTTTGACCCAGTTACAATTAAAGCAGAAGTAAGCGATCCGGTCGTTTTGGCTAACTTTGTTAGTTAGCAGCCCCCGCCCTCGTCATGGATCTATTGGTCCTCGTCCCTACGTCACCACATTCACGCGCATCCCTTGGCTGCACACGCAGCCCTTCATGCCGTTCTCTCTCCTCATTGGATAAAGCTTGTAGGATACAAGGAAGTATACAAGACGTTTTCTCCTGGGCTCAGAGCAGAGCAGAGTGACTGACAGACCCGTGTTTCAGACCAAACACTCTATGTAAGTGACTGCCATCGGAAGATAGAACTATTTAAGACGTATATTAACACAAATATTCCGCTTACTTCTGCTTTAAAAACACATCCTACAGTTTTTCAGTATAGAAACAACTCAAGTTTAAGTGTCGGGAGTCACTGTCGGGACGAAAGTAACAGTCGTTACTTGAGCCTGTCTGTCACTGCCGGTACGACGGTCACACTGTGAGGGACGGCACATTCAAGCTGTGCTGCAGATGTGTCCATTCAGGCTCTCTCAATTTCTCCTGCTGTGAGAATCCCAGTCCGCAATTGGCTGTCGCCGCGGTTGCCTCATTTGCATACATTTGAGCCTCTCTCAATTTTTGTCGCTCAAGTCGCTCGCATCATGTCGCTCACCACCGTCGGATGCTCCGGTCGCCCATCGTCGCCATCGTACATTGAAAATGAATGGCAGCTGGTCGCCGTGGTCAGGGGACAGTACCTCTGGACTGGCAGACCGGGGTGGTGGTCCCTATCTTCAAAAAGGGGGACCGGAGGGTGTGTTCCAACTATCGGGGGATCACACTCCTCAGCCTCCCGGGGAAAGTCTATTCCAGGGTGCTGGAGAGGAGAATTCAGCCGATAGTCGAACCTCGGATTCAAGAGGAACAATGCGGTTTTCGTCTCTACACCCTCCGCAGGGTGCTCGAGGGCGCATGGGAGTTTGCCCAACCAGTCCACATGTGTTTTGTGGACTTGGAGAAGGCTTTCGACCGTGTCCCACGTGGCATCCTGTGGGAGGTGCTCCGAGAGTATGGGGTCGGAGGCCCTCTGCTGAGGGCTGTACGGTCCCTGTTTGACCGGAGCAGGAGCTTGGTTCGCATTGCCGGCAGTAAGTCAGACCTGTTCCCGGTGCATGTTGGACTCCGGCAGGGCTGCCCTTTGTCACCGGTTCTGTTCATTATTTTTATGGACAGAATTTCTAGGCGCAGCCGAGGGCCGGAGGGGGTTACGGTTCAGGAGCCACTTGATCTCATCTCTGCTTTTTGCGGATGATGTTGTTGTGTTGGCTCCCTCGAGCCAGGACATCCAGCATACTCTGGGGCGGTTTGCAGCCGAGTGTGAAGCAGCTGGTATGAGAATCAGCACCTCCAAGTCTGAGGCCTTCAGGAGGTGTTCCGGGCATGTCCCACCGGGAGGAGGCCCCGAGGAAGACCCAGGACACACTGGAGTGACTGTGTCACTCAGCTGGCCTGGGAACGCCTTGGGGTCCTCCCAGAAGAGCTGGAGGAAGTGTCTGGGGAGACTTCTCCAACAACTGCTAGACATCACGTGCAAACCACCTATATGACTCTGGTCTGTAGTTGTAACTCTGTCTCTGACTCTGACTCTGGTCTCTGTCGTTCAGGTCAGGTGATCCTGGGCATCCCTGCACTTCCTGTGATGAGAGGAAGTGATGTCACTCTGAGCTGCAGCGTTAAAAGTGGAAACAGTGATGCAAAGACAGAAAAGGCTTATTTCTACAGGAATGAAACCAAATTTGGATCTGAACCTGTCAGTGAACTGAAGCTCAGTGGAGTCCAACAGTCTGATGAAGATCTCTACTCCTGTTCTACTGATCAGTTGGGAAGGTCTGCTGAGAGCTGGCTGAGGGTCAGAGGTCAGGAGGATGACATCACTTCCTGTTTCTATGACACTTTAACGATATGAGAAACTGATCACTGCACTGAACCAGGTTCTGCTCCTGTCTCCACAGATCCCCCTCCTCCTCCTACATCCCCTCCTCCTCCTCCTCCTCCTCCTACATCTCCTCCTCCTACATCTCCTCCTTCTTCATCTTCTTCTCCTCCTCCTCCTCCTCCTCCTCTCTCTCTGGTCAGACTCTTCGTCCACCTCCTGGTCTTCTGTCCGTTCATCGTCTCCACTGGTCTGATGCTGTCCATCTACTGCAGCAGGGACACAGGAGACAAAGCAGCCGTCTCCATGGAGATGAAACAGTCTGTTGGAGGAGCTCAGGGATTGGATGAAGAGTATGATGATGTCACTGCTGACATCACCACTGTGCATGAGTTCTGATGATCAGTGTCTCTGCAGCTTGTCTTCATGTCCTTCAAACTTGCTTAGCTCAAAGTCTGGCTCATGTTACTGAGAGTTCTGTTCCATCAAGATTATTTCCACCTCGGTAACCGTTCTGGTTTTATATGTGACTCAAAACATAAATACATTTTCAATGCACACACAAATATGTTTCATTCCATAAGTAAAAAACACATATAAAAAATAAGATTCATAAACATATGCACACATGTATAGAAAATAAATAACAAATATGTGCATGTACAAGTATTTGTAATCTTCATCAAATACATATTTGGAGCTTGCTACATTCATATATGAACTGTTGGACCTGCATTTACAAAGTGCTTTTAATTTGTAAACCTTGCCGCCGCGACAGGTGGCGGTGGCATGACATGGTATTTCTCGGGACATTAGACGGCATTAGACAGTCTCTGTCTCGCTGACCTGCGCGGTCCTGGTGCGCCACAGGTCAGCGACACCCAGTCTGTCTGTTCTCCACTCTTCCTGAACGGCTCCGAGCTGAACACACCCCTCGGGTTAAAGTGGAGCGCTCCAGCCGAGTCTCTCCACTCCTCTCACCTATACGGCTCACTCCGCTTGAGACATAGGCACTCTAGCTCCGCTGTCCTGAAACAAGTTTAGTAAACAATTATTCAAATTTGTTGCTTTTTGAAGCATTTCCTAAAGTCAGCAGTTCTGCTGACTGGGGGTGGAGAGGAGAGACATGGCATCATGGGCGTGGTAGTGGGGGGAAAAGTGGACCTGACTACCCAGGGCCCGAGTAGAGAGAGGGGCCCATGAAAATCCTGATTTTTTTTTTTGTGTGATGTTTTTATTTCGAATGAATTGGGCCCTCCAATTAATTGGTGTCATAATTTATTTCAAATATATTGATAACATCAAATGAGAGAATGAACTTAATGTCACAGTTCTCCCAACATATTAGACATTCTGGGGCCCCCCTCTTGGAGATGCAAAATGGTTTAGTCCGCCCAACAGCGACCGGCAACAAGTGTAAGGTCAGACAGTGCGCCCAGATCAGAGACCTGTGTGCAGGACATCATGCTGCCCAAAAAACATAAATCGGGCTATCAGAAAAAGAAAGAGAGGAAACAAAAAGAAAGACGGCAGAACGAGGGGAGGCAGCTGCTGACTGCTTTCTTTCCCAAAGGTGAACCAAGTTAGCTTGTCATGCAAAGTCCAATTAAAGTTAACATAGTCCACTCCAGACAGCTGCTGCTTATATTTGTATGCTCACGTGAAGTCTTTAGCTTAGCTAGCTGCCAACCAGGCTGCTTGCGGCTGTAAGTATAAAGACAATTACAGGCCAGCTAACGTTAGTTGTCAATATTAACCAGTTTCAGAAACAGAGAGTGGCGCAGCCGCAGCAGCTGGAGCAGCAGAAGCAGCAGTGGTCAGTCCTGGCAGCTCTTCTGAAGATGAGATTAGAGATGAGCAAAGACAAGGTGAGATCGTTGTTCAAGTATTCAAAGGCGAGCTCCCCCCTCCGACCCCCCCTTACGTTGGTATATTGGTTCGCGAGGTGGAGAGAGAGAAAGAGAGAGAGTGGTGCTGACTGGTAGAATTGCTGTCTAAATATGAGTTGTTTACCTGAAGTTTAAAGTAAGTTAGCCTTTTGGTTCAGTGTGTGTGCTATAGCATTTTGTCTACTAACACAGCAGAGCTGAAAGTGAAACTCCGTGCTGAGATTTAATGAATGATCCATCTAGCAATATTGCTGCTGCATATATCAACATGTAAATAACATACCAATATCACTGTAGGCTCAAGTGCACACTAGTAATATATTAATTGAGCAATAACGCAATTTATTATTTTTGTCTGGTAAAAAGCCTTAGCATTGCGGTGCAGTGCTGTGCTTAAAAGCTATTGTCAATGTTCAATAAATTCATGATGTTACCAAAGCCAATGAATAATCATGTTAAATAACTGTGATCTCACTATCAATCAAAAATGATTGTGATTCTGATTTTTGCCACAGATAGATAGATAGAGAGAGAAAGAGATAGGTCTGGGTGGTGAGAACATAGAAAAACAATTAGCTATTCTTCTCAATCTGGCTGAAAAATGGCTTAAAACATTTTTTTTGCCTCTGCAACTTATTGAGCATGATGAATACTGTGTGATAGCAAATAATTATTGATTTGATTCTGAGTGTACAGTTGTCTCTTGTTCTCCTGTTCAAGAATGAATGTTTTACATCAAAATTTGCACGAGTGTCATGGATCAAAATGTTAGTACACAAACCAGATGTAGCCTAATGTTTTAGGTATTTGAGCACAAGTAGGCCAAATGCATCAATTCAGAACCACTCATCAATATAATCTGATCTGATTGTAGTTGATTGTAGTAGATTGTATAAATACACCCCCCCCCCCCTTTTTTTTTTCTCTCACGCGCCTCGCGGGCATGGATAGGGGCCCACTGACATTGAGAGTGTACAGGGCCCAGAATTTGGTGCTACACCCCTGCATGGCATGACGTGATTCCGGATTTCTTACTCTTTTTTTTGCATATTTGTCACACTTAAATGTTTAAGATTATCAACAAAAAATGTCATATTCAACAAATAAAACCCAAGTAAATATAAAGTGCAATTTTTAAATGATGATTTCATTTTCTAAGTATTGTAAGTAAGTATTGTTTGCTCTGTATAGATTATCATCTGGTTGAGATGCTGCAGGAGATTGATGGGAGGGGGCTGGTTGGAAAATGTGCCCACTGTCATTTATTTTTATTTCCATAACTTTTTTCTATTTACTGTACCCACATTCTGCATTTTTCTTTTCTCCTCTTATCTGTCATGTCTGAGCAGTTTTGTGTTTTGAGAAAATGCAATAAAATTATTTTTCAAAAAAAATTCAGAGTGAACGGATACCAGGCTCTGGCAACAAGAGTATACACAGGATTGAATACAGTTAGAGATGAGATAAGTGTATAATACAACATTAATACACAAACAAACGATCATAGACAACACCAGGGGTTGACAGCAAAACAGGAAAAATATAAACTTAAATAAATATTTTGTAAAACTTACAAAGATCATACGTTTGAATTTTCACAATCACAGAGGGAGGAGATATATTGACCAACATGCAGACAGTTCCAGGAAGTTTGGCTTCTTACCAGAAAATTTAGATTTGTGTATGTAAAATTTAGATAAAATAATTAAAAAATTAATCATATAAAACTGGGAGTTTAGTCCTTTATCATATTCATCATAGCCAAACAAAACATTTTTCCACCATAAATTAAACTGGGGGTAAATATGATCACTGATAAAGCCTGCCAGTCTGCTCCAGAGTTGTCTGGTGGACCAAAATAGGAAATCTCTTTGACCTTGTTGGTTAAAAAAAACGTATGATAGCCTACCAGGCTCTTCTCCTCTCTGTGTGAAGAGCCTGATGACTCGAGGCTATGAGAGTTGGCAGCTCTACCTTTGACATACTGTATGTAAGACGCTCTTATTGTGAAGGAGCGTCCCCAAAACTTCCTGTATAAATCGAAAGTAGACTCGACTGGAGCGGAGAGGAGCGAGCTCGGTGTGTTCGGACAACATGAAGCTGTTAGTGGCGTTAGTGACACTGCTGTACGGTAAGAACACACATAGAAGCTGTGGCTGTGTGCGCCACGTTTGGGCGGGTTACCGGCGTTCGTTAGATAAAGTGATTTAACTTTGTTCAAACTGTGTGTTTGTTCACAACGCACAACCATTTCAATCAGGACAGACTACAAGGACACAAGCTGGAAAATGAAATAACATTTATTGTGCAAACATAATGTTGCTTAGAGGGGAGTAGATCAAGCGTAGTGGACTGAAGTTTAACACGATATACCCCAATAATGTTGCAATCCCGAGCCGGAGGGGGGGGGGGGCACTCCATAAAAAAATCCTAGCGGACAGGTTTGGTCTGCTCTCCCGTCTCTCGCCATACCAGCACCACCCAACACCAGAAGAATGTGCATGCTGATTGAGCCTTGATAGCCGCTATAGGTAAACCATGGAGCTAAAACTGTAGCCGGGGGGTTAAATAAATACGACATGATTTTAATTATTATTATCATTATTATTATTATTTTATTCTAGCTGCATAAAACAGTTAAGGTTGCTTTTTTTTTACTACATACATTTTTTGCAGCATATATTTTTATTATAATTACCACTATGTTATTATAGTTGTAGCCTACATAAGACATAAGAACAGAAAGACTAAGTAAAGTAAAGCACCTTTACCAAGCTGTGCCGTGCCGTGCTTGTGTAAAGCGTGATATAACACAAGCGCAGGCGCGCGCACACACACACACAGACACTCATGCCGGTCCTCAGTACGGAGCAAGAACAAGAACACACACGCACACATTTATAGTTAAAGCAGAGCTGCAGTAAAATGTTTGATTTTTAATTTATTTATTCAATCAATCAAAATGCATTTGTATAGCACTTTACAATAGCCAGGCGGTACCAGAAGTGCTTTACATCAAAGCAGTAAAATAATACACAAAAACAATACATAAAAACACAAGAAAGTGCCACAGTGCTGCAGGAAGACACAAGAAAGTGCTACTAGTGCTGCAGGGTAGGGCTGGGCGATAAACCGAAAATTTATCGATATCGAAATTTACGACGATAACCGACGTCATTTTGCCCAGGTCGGTAAATTCGGTTTTAAAAAATAAAAAAAAATAAAAATAAAAATAAAAGTCGTTTTTGTCTTTTTTGGCTGTGTGTAGGTAGGCTGTGTGCATGTCCCTTTAAGAGCCGTACTCCGTGTTCAGCGTGTGTAGTCACGTGACTGCACCCATCCAGTCTGTAACAGGAAGGGACAGAGCCGGTGACACCGGCAGCAGCGCGGCGAGCGCGCTCATCTGTACTGAGACTGTTGTTATGTTTTCACCTGAGTTAATGACACACACACACACACACACACACACACACACACCAGAGCAATGAGAAAACACCTCGCTGAAATGTCGGATTAAAAACGTGCAGCGTCGGTCGCCACCGTCACATGATTTTGTCAACAGACCAGCGTGAAGGGAGTGACAAGAGATTAGACAGAAACGGACATGTGGCGTGTATGTGCTGAAGTAACCAGCTGACGTTCTTTATTGATAAACAGATCAGCGCCGTCCAGCGGGTCGAGGCACTTGAAGAAGTTTACAAAGTGACGGTAGATTATTACTGTGCGTCTGCTCCGACCCCATTATGAAATATTGGCGGCGATAATTAAGAAGCAGCGGCAGCCACAACTAAATGTAGCGAAAACGTTCAAAAGTTGAAGCCTGGGGCTGCTGAGGTAGTCATCTGGTTGAGGAGGAAGAGCAGCTTGTTCCAAAAAGAAATGTTGTAGCCTGTGTGCTGCAATAATGTGTGTTTATCAGTTGTTCAATAACTCTAAACAACTAAAAGTATTTTATTTGTATTTTCTTAACATATTTTCAGACAGTGTATAGTTTTAAGGTGGCACCTCTGTAAATACAGCAGTTATAGCAAAAAAAAAAAAAAAATATATATATATATATATATAGCAATAAATAGGTCTAGGGGAGTCATGCTATCCGCGGGCGGGGGGGGGGGGGTTAGAGTAGTTATCGTCCATTTATCGTTATCGAGGCAAACTGAACAATATATCGTGATATTGATTTTAGGCCATATCGCCCAGCCCTACTGCAGGGTGTTAAAGGCGCTCTAAAAGTGCATCCAGTAAAATAAAAACAGGCAAAATAAGTACAGGACTTCCCTAGTCAGAGTTAAATGCTAATCTAAAAAAGTGCGTCTTTAGCTTCGATTTAAAAAGGCTGAGGTCAGTAGTGGTGTGAATGTCGGGTGGCAGTCTGTTCCACAGCCTGGGAGCTGCAACAGCAAAAGAACGATCGCCCCACTGTTTGTATCTAGACCTTGGGACCTCTAACAGAAGCTGGCCGAAAGAACGGACTTGGTGACTTTTTGTTAATGTTGATGACTGGCAGTGAGTTCTTATCAATAAAACTGCACTTTCCACATTCTTTGATGTTTTTATTTTTCTGGAAAATGCTTGGTTTTCACCGAACCCGTAGTCATTATCGTATCATATCGATATCGAGATATCTGGCATGAATATCGAGATATGAAATTTTGTCCATATCGTTCAGCCCTAGTTTAAATGACTTGAATTGGACTTGGACCTTTCTGATCATGTGGTCACCCCTAGCGATTGTGGTCTGTGGTCACAACCGCATAGTGTGTTTATTCCAGTGAGTGAATGACTTTAGACACTGAAGTAGTGTTTCAGCAATTCAGAAAAACTACGAACCACAGTAATAAAAGTTGTAGTAAAACATTAACAAAACCTGTTCACATAGAGAGAAGTGCATCTCCTTCAGTAGATTATTATTATTCTATGAGGTAAACAGTGACAATGCTTATACAGTAGGCTAGTTCATGGGATTAAAATTAAATAAAATCACTGGCTCTACAGGAATCACATTATATTCCTCTGGCCTGTTGCTCACATGTAATTTTGGTGTATATGAGTTAGGTGTGTGAATATCTCACACACACTAGTGTAAAAAAAAAAAAACTTGGAGCGCTGATCGTGAGAGGATCCTGAGTGTTCAGGGAGCGACAAACTGAGAAACCTGTGTCAGATGATTGAACCATGTCGTGCGCTCACTGTCCCGTCATTTTCCAAGAGAACATAACCTGCTCCGGACCAGTCGTTCAGCATCTTACCATGGAGATTTATCCCGGTAAGACGTCATAGTACAGAAGACCCAGAGAAGACCCAGAGTTAACCCTTAAGTTACCTGGATAAGCTCAAATCCTGCTTCGTAGCCTCTGGTGTCTTTGACACACAAGCTGTTCAACTTGATACGGTAACCTCGGGTATTTGGGACCGGCAGTAAATTGGGAGTCGGCTTTTACGGGTACCCGAAGTCCTGTCACCAAGCTGCAAAGGACACCACCGCGTCTCCTTCTCTCTCTCTTCACGCTCTGCGCCGATGAGGTGCGTTGGTTCACGCTCAGCACAACGTCTGAGCGGAGCCCCGATGAGCCCCCCCCCCCCCGCGCGCGCGGGCACACAAGCAGCGCGTCGACGTCACCTTGCGGCCCGGCCCGGAGTTGAAATCAAACGCACCCCTCCTGCTGCGGTCGAGTTGAAAACTGGTTGAAAACAGCGCCACTGAGCTTCCATAGAACTACATTGATTTTCAATCAAGATTCAGGCACGCGGCCGCCTCAAAATTTATAATACAGAAAAAACCCTGCATATCGCTGGGGGCGGCACAAAATAAGGTGGAGGCGGCCACCACGCAATTTTGATTTGTCTCCCAAATCATTTCTACGGCTAAATAAATATATTTGTAGGCAAATCTGGGGGGTGTGGCAGCGTGGAGTGCAGCGGTGCGGGTCTCTGGTGGGTGCTTCGGGGCGGGGGCGGCCAGTCACAGCCCCCGCTGCACAGCCCCGCTCCGCTGCATGGTGAAAACAGCAGAGATAATGGGCTTCCAGATCTCTCAGATCGAGTCTCCAAACCAGAAACGTTTGTAACAGCACCGGAAAAAGTCGCCAGATTTGTCGTCGGTCGCTTTTGTCAAAAAAAAAAGTCGCCAAGAGGGTTTGGAAAGTCACCAGATTCAGCGAGAAAGTGGCAACACTGTAGCCGACAGCCGCACAGCGCTGCACGCTGTCCCCAGAGCAGCATTCAAGGAGACCGATTACTCAAACAAGACCAAGATCACACAGTTTATAAAAAACATTATGTTTTGATTGTAGTTTAAAACTGTTTTTACATATCAGAGGACTACCATATTCACACACAGGGTACCTCAGAGTGTCTATTATCGTAATCTGTAAAAAAAAAAAAACGGTTTTGACGAGTTAACTCGTCAGTGGTCGTGAACGTTCGGCAGGCTGTGATGAGTAAACTCGCCAATGGTCGCGAAAGAGTTAAGGTGTTTTCAGTGATGGAGGAGAGGAGCTGCCCTCTGTCAGCTCTAGTCCACATCTGGACATCTGGATCCACACTTATTGTGTCTCTGTCTGTCTCTTTGTGTCCTCACAGTTTCCCAGAATGCCTTGGGTGGTGAGGTGGAGGTGTTTGAAGGGGAGGAGTCTGTGCTGCTGCCCTGTCAGGTCAATGTCACTGATCCTCTAGACAACACTGGGTTGTGGAGCCTTGAACGCCTCTTGGACCCGATCGTTCATCTACGTGTTCCGAGTGGAGACAAACTGGAAGACCAGAACCAGGACTACGCCAACAGAACATCGATGAGAACCGACTCTCTGACGACTGGAGACCTCAGTCTGACCCTGAAGAAACCCACAACCAGAGACAGTGACACCTACACCTGCATCTACAAAGAGAATGGGAGAGAAAAGAGTCGTCAGGAAGTTCACCTGAAGGTCACAGGTCAGAGCTGTAGATACAGGTCAGAGGTCAGAACTGTAGGGCTGTAGGTACAGGTCAGAGGTCAGAACTGTAGGGCTGTAGGTACAGGTCAGAGGTCAGAGCTGTAGATACAGGTCAGAGGTCAGAGCTGTAGGTACAGGTCAGAGGTCAGAGCTGTAGATACAGGTCAGAGGTCAGAGCTGTAGGTACAGGTCAGAGGTCAGAGCTGTAGGTACAGGTCAGAGGTCAGAGCTGTAGGTACAGGTCAGAGGTCAGAGTTGTAGATACAGGTCAGAGCTGTAGGTACAGGTCAGAGGTCAGAGCTGTAGGTACAGGTCAGAGGTCAGAGCTGTAGGTACAGGTCAGAGCTGTAGATACAGGTCAGAGGTCAGAGCTGTAGGTACAGGTCAGAGGTCAGAGCTGTAGATACAGGTCAGAGGTCAGAGTTGTAGATACAGGTCAGAGCTGTAGGTACAGGTCAGAGGTCAGTGACAGTGTTGTGTTGTCTGAATGTGTGATTTTATTGATTGTAATAATTCCATGTCATGTTGTTTGTGTCGACTACAGAACGTCCTACTCCTCCCTGGGTGATTGTTGGACCTGTCCTGGGTGTTCTCCTGGTTGGAGCTGCTGCTGGAGTTGCTGGCGGTTTCATTTGGCTTATGAAGAGGGGCAAAGAAAAAGGTGAGAGAGTATGTGGTGTGTGTGTGTGTGTGTGTGTGTGTGTGTGTGTGTGTGTGTGTGTTAGGGGTTGCACAGACTAGTCGACTAATCGACTAGTCGACTTTACTGCTCCACAATGACGTTTTGAGCTTGACGTCGACTAGTCGCTGATCATGTAACAGTAGGCTACAAGAGTAGCGGCTTGAAACAACAGCTGAGTGGCTGAATGAAAAAAATACGAGCGCCGTCAAGCTGGATAGAACGAGCGCGTACCAGACAGGAAGTCAGGCACAGAAAAGGCGAGAGAATCCGGTCAATTTTCAAAATAAAATAAACGATGATTAAGTTTGCTTGTCCGTCTATAAATATTAGTCAGTTGCGTCTGCACACAAGACACACATCCATACATACAGCGCTAGAGACAGACCTGTGTGTGTGGAAAACCGAGTAGCTACAGACGGGTCGATGTTTGACCGGCGCGGAGAGAGAGAGCAGGAGAAACTGCTGCCTGTGAGACGCCAAGCGCCTGTGAGGCGCTGCGCTTCCACGGGCAGTGTGTCCGGGCTGCCGGCAATTAAAAAAAAAAAAAAACTCTGCTCATATCGACAGCTTTACGTCGCGCACAACAACAACAACCAACAACAGCAACAACCAACCAGAAAAAAAATGTGAGTGACACTGTGAGTGAGCAGGACTGTGATGGTGACGAGGCCTGTGTGTCGTTTTCCTCCCTAATTGTTTAACGGACAGGAGCTACAGTATTATCTTTTGCACTTGTATAGGAGTGTATGTTACAGAAAAACAAACTGATTTACAGCTTGTTGTTTATAAAGCTGCTGTTCTGTGGACTCATTTCTGTGCGTGAGCTGTCAGTGAATACAGATTGTTGCAAAGCATTTCCCTCCTCCTGTGATTTATGATGGGAAAAATATGAATGACGTCATCAGCGACTAGTCGACGTCGACTCGACTTTCATAACATTAGAGTCGACTTTAAAAAATCTGAAGTCATGCAACCCCTAGTGTGTGTGTGTGTGTGTGTGTGTGTGTGTGTGTGTGTGTGTGTGTCACGTTCCATACGTTCTGCTGCTGCTGTCTGATGACATCATCATGTGGTTTGTTGTCTCAGACCAACAGGTGGAGGTGAAGGAGGGGGATGAGTCTGTCCAGCTGTCCCTCAGGAGGACTGACAAGTGGTGGGTGAGGATGAGGATGTGTCGTATCTGTTGTACCACAGCCAACCTGTCTGAAGATGTCAGAGTGGAGTGGATGGACAGAGACGACAGGAAGGTCCATGTGTATCAGAACGGTTCTGTAGAACAGGAGCAGGTTTACAGAGACCGAACAGAGATGAATGAAGACCTGATGAAGACTGGAGACTTCAGTCTGATCCTGAAAGAGCCCACAGTCAGAGACACAGGAGTCTACACCTGCAGAGTCTACAACAAGGACAGAGTCTTACTGAGAGGGATAAGCGTGAATCTGTGGGTCAAAGGTCAGAGTTGTTTGTCTCTGTTTGTTTCTTTGTTTATCTCTGGTTTGTTTTTTGTTTGTCTGTAGTTGTTTGTTTGTTAGTCTCTGGTTGTGTCAGGGTTGGGGAATAACAGGACCCAAATGCAGACAGCAAGGATTCCGGATTCAGTAGCACAAAAAGGATTAATTACTCACAAGTAGTGATGGGCCGTACTGTGCCGAGGCCTCAGAGTGCGTGTCGAGAAATCCAGGAAGTCTTTTATGAAGCGCGTATCGAGGCTTGCTTCATTTAGTGCGAGTGACGTCACTCGTGACGTCTGAAGCCTTGCCCGTTCAGTAAGTTGTTTGAGTGATTTACGAACATCGGGATGGACTGGCCATAGGGCAATATGGGCAATGCCTCAACAGCCGCGTAATGATACGGCCGCTGCGAGGTGTTCCACGTGAAGATGCAGCCATGCTGATGTGGCTGCATTTACAAAAAAAAGAAGAAAGGTCGATCGGGGTCAGCTGTTTAGGGTTAGGGCGTAGGGATTCTGGGGTTCGGCCCAGAGGCCGATGGTGCTTGTGGGACTGGACACCAGGAGGGAGGTGGACCGCCCACCAACGACCCAGAGAAAGGTGGGCCGCCGACTGCAGCCCCAGGGCAGAGGTGGGCTGTGCTGTCCAGCTGGATACTGGAATCAGCAAGAGTGTCTGGCTGCAGACAACAACAACAAAAAACAACAACAACAAAAAACACCTTATTTACCATTGAATGGTTTAACAGTAGGATAGGCCTAGTGTAGCCTACCTAAATAAGATCTGATTTAATATGAAAAATGTATTTCAAAACACAACGCTGATGCATCTGCTCAAAGGCTTAAGCCTATACGTAACTTTACAGTAGGCTAATCTCCGCACACGTACAGTAGAGAGCAAGATTTGAAACCATCAACCAACATAATTAACTAAGATTGTTTTCATTGCTCCACATTATTTAGTCTATTGCATGATTCCACTTGAGTCTTTTATATGATATACTTATGGTAAAATAAAATAAAATATACCGGAGTCGGACTGAAAAAAAGAAAAGAAAGATATTCAGAACAGGCTAGACTCGAACCCGTGCTACTTGTACCATCTGCAGTTAATGCGGTGACTCTACCAGGGGAGCTATGAGATAATCAAAATATTATAATTTATTTAAAAAAGAAAAGAAAAAAGAAAAAGAAATAAAGGTAGGCTACCGTAGGCTACTATGCTGCCCAAAGCATCATTAGTTTAAGTTTAAACATATTCACGAATTCATAACCGGACCCAGACAGGACGTGAAAGGTGCATGTCCGGCCATAAGATAACTCTTGGTCACCCTAAATTAAAACTGTATTACCATACAGTGTTCTTCATGGTATAATGAAAATAAATTATTAGGTGGGTATCAGGTGTTCATTAAATAGGTAATGAAAACACACAAAATAACAAAATTTCATTGTTGCCTTTTATTCAACAATATTTGTCCTCCATTTCCCATTCTCATACCCTTGTCGGTCAGAAATACGCTACGTGTTTTGAACTTAAACGGCTCCAGGATGACTTCTCTCTCCACATCAGAACTCGTCGTGTCGTGAAGCCTCCTATTCCTCCCGGACTGGACTAAAAACAAAACATTTAATCCTTATTCCATCTTCATTTAGACAACAAACCCGAGCGTCAACTGCTAACCACCGTTAACTAATTTAAAAATTAGCCTACAACAGCTCACCCACATATAAACATTCAGTCAGTAATTGATAGCTTTCATGTGACGTCACGGCCCGTATGGAACGCCCCCCTGGCGGTCAAAACAATCCACATCCCCGCTGTCTGCGGCTTAGGACAAGGCAGAAAAACACACACTGCTCCCTGCTGCTTCAAAAATACCGGTGTTATGGCCCAACTGGTGTCTGATTTAACTGGTTACCGTACCGAACAACAGCTGTGCTGCACTTCCGTCCGCAGATTTGTCACAAATTCACAAATCAAGCCGCAGTTCACATGTTACTGCAGCGAATATGCTTCTGTGAGTGAACCTGTTCAGGCAATCTACAGTCAGTCAGCGCCACACTACTCTCACTCTGCACAACACTGCACAGTATGACAAAGCCTGTCATGTTAAAGTTACGAAGTAATGGAAAACACTCTGAAAATACAATAACAACATCGTCCTCGCCGCGCCGCGGTCGGTCCCGACCCCCGTTACCGTGTCGCTGCCGCCGCGGGCGGTGTTGCCGTGTCCGGTGGCGGGCGATCCCGCCGGGTTACCATCGCCGCCGCCGCCGCCGGTCCCGCTGCTATCGGACCGCCGTCATCGTTGCCGTCGGTAGCGGTGCGTAGCAAAGCTCCGGGGGGTAAAGGGGGGGCAGCTGGTCACCGTGCAGCCCAGCTAAGGGCTCTGGTTTGTGGGTGAGAGGAGCAGGGAGCCTGGGCTCAGTGGGCTGGAGCTCAGACTGTGGAGCTCAGCGGAGCTGCGGTACCAGGACGGTGTTCCCACACAGGAAAGTTACAGGTACATTTCTACCACTTCAACGAGTTCAGAAACATTATTTTAAGATCAAAAAACTACAAAATGGGGCTTTTAATCAGACACCAGTTGAGCCATAACACCGGAAATATTGGTTACAAGCGGTGGAGGATGATGGATTCTCCACCAGGTAAATGTAAACATCGCCCAACTGGAGCTTCGGCAGGGAACTGGTCATTTTAAACAGCTGGTATACAGCAGCTGGTGTTGAATATGGGTCACAAGTGCCCAAAACGTCAAAGCTGTTTTTATATCTTTCTTTCTCGGCTGCTGGCAGATGATTTAAGTCATTACTCGGTTGTTTGTCCATAGAAAGTCCGTTGCGGGGCCACTTTGGAATGTTGCTTTTGACCGCCAGGTCCCTGGGAAGTGACGTCACTGAAAGCTATCAATAAAATAAATAGATGTATCCTAAAGGCGGCTGCTAAAACGGTAACGTTAACACAACCCGTGTTGTTGTCATGGTGGAATCAATGCAAATGAAGAAAATGCCGCCGGACTCCTTTTGGGGACGCAAAAAAGTTTGTTTTTTCCTGTCCTGACGGTGGAGGCAGCCTGAGCGTGGAGCCTGCACCGGAAGCAGCCTGACGGTGGAGGTCTGCAGCCAGACCCCTCTCGGAATCAGGGGCCGGGCACTTGGCCGGCTGGATACGAGGCCGGACAGACCTCCGGTTTGTTTGTCCATGGTTGTTTTTTTGTTTCTCTCTGGTTGTTTGTTTGTTTGTCTCTGTTTTTTGTTTGTTTGTCTCTGGTTGTTCATTTGTCTCTGGTTGTCTCTGGTTGTTTGTTTGTTTGTCTGTAGGGGCCCTATTTTCCTGGCGCAACTCAGGGGGGGGCGCAGCGAGGCGAGCCCTGGTCTACTCTCAGCGCAAAGCGCAGCCAACGGACTGGTATTTTGACTGCCCAGCTCCGCAGTGCGCCCACGTCATCAAGACCTCACAGGCAGGTTTCCACAGTTCCAGGCACATTTAAATGCAATAAATAATAATAATAATAATAATAATAATAATAATCACAATAACCCATATTTATTGTAACTATCTGAATCAGCACATACACCTATATCTATATAGATTGTCCCGTCACACTGATGACAGATCAAAGGCTGTCGGCATGTGTAATGGAAACTCAGCCTGACTGAATTAACACAGATGAAACCAGGGAGGGACTGGACAAAAAAGCAGCTGTGGATGCCGTTGCGATGATCCCCTATATTTATTTATTGATTTATTAGAGGCCATAACAAATAAAA